>NC_057431.1:11957412-12298037 GCF_019457755.1 Venturia canescens | reverse complement strand
TTAAAATACAATTTCATAAAACTGACCTCATATAAAATTCGAAACCTGCAAGCACCTACTCCTAAGATTGTGACCTACAAATCCGTCTCTAGCCAAGCAATTTAGAATTAGCAAGAACAGAATTTTCATTTCTCCATTCTGGAATCTCAATTAGTATTTTTTTTTTACGGTGAAGGTCATGCGTCATCATAATACGTGAAATTTTGGTGATTTCTAGTCATAGCCATAACATATCTCCAAAAAAATTTTAAAGCCGATTATAGGTGATACTGAATATTTATCACGCTAGAGAATATTTCATTTATATAGCCAATGAAATTCCTAACGTCTTTTGATTGAGGGCCATAAAATCAACCATAGTATGAAGCCTTGAATATGTTTCTTGTATATATCAATCAAAAAACTATCATAACGCATGACTGTCTTCAGCAGGAGAAGATAAAAGTTTACCGAAAAGTTTTATCTCATCCAATGTTGCCGATTATAAACCCTATCTGAATTCCTTGAATCGCTTATCAAGCGAAATAAGGAATTTCGCTTGATAAATTTCGAAATAAAAACAGGGTACATAAATGCATCATGTCAAAAATGAGGAAAAGCAACATGATGTACGAGACACTAAATTTACTATTGCTAAATAAATATTAGTTTATAACTCGATAAAGTTGAAAATGCGTTCACACGCATGCACGTCCGTACACCAGCCTAAGAATAATAATTATCACAGCCAGCATCTAGTTACGTTGCGACTTCTTCAATTGAAAACCGCTGAACTCCTTTCGTCTTTATGTTTTTTAATTACTATAAAAATTCATTTCAATTAACTTTTTACAAGCTTGAAGATCATGATTCAAATCCTGCTTGTCATTTTACATTCGTATAGAAGTAAAGAAAAAGAATCATTCTATTCATTCCTCAAATTTTGAAAACGCAACAGTAATCAGAATCACATAGGTAAGCGAAAAACTATCTAATTATTAATTTGAAGAGAATTGGTAAACCAAGAACGCGTGGGTGCAGTTAGTAATCCGATAAGCTAACATGAAACCGCAAAGAATTGATGGGAAATAAATAATGAATACGGAATACGAGTAGATTTCAAATTATTGGCATTTACTTGAAGATGATGAAAATAATTTTATTCAGTGTTTCCCAGTTACATTTTACAGTGTGCCAATTTGGCTTTCATTAATCAAACAGTGCGATGAAACCCTGGTAATTGTGTTAGATTTGTCTTGCGACAGTGCTGCGTTGTTTATGGTTTTTGGTGACTAGCTTTATTGGTGCGGTATTTCGCGACTTTGATGGTGATGTTATATAGGATGAAGTTTTATTTACATATGATATGATATGAGTGATACTAGCGTATTAGAGTAAGTACGGAGTTTCGTGGTCGAGGGACCTCGTTGTCAATTCCGGTTAGATTATTATTTAATGTTGCTATTCTTTCTAAGTGTGACTTGAAGTTGGTTATGGCTCTTTCTCTGAAACTTACTTCGTCGAGCGTTTCATACAGGTCAGCGATAGGGAAGCTTCTTGGTAGGTTTCCTGCTATTTTAATCGCTTTTTTAAAGGCTATTTCTAGCTTATTTAGGTTGTTTTCGCTGTACAGTGGGTAGAGGCAGTCTAAGCCGTAATCTAGTATCGGCAGTATACAGGCTGTGATGAGTTTATATTTTATGTATTCGTCTATTTTACTGTTCCAGCCTAGAATTCTGGATAGCATATATATTGTTTTGCGCGCCTTGTCTATGATTATTTCAGTGTGACGTGCCATATTCAGTATACAGCGAAGTTCGATGCCTAGGTATCTGATACAATTGCGTAGCGGGATATGTGTTCGTCGCCTATTTCTATAGTACGTTGGTTTTGTTTTCGTCCTACTATCATCACCTGTATTTTGCTGGCGTTACATTTGAGTCCCCAGGTCTCGTAGTATTTTGAAAGAGACTGTGTCGCTTTTTTGGCTTTCGATTTTGCTCGTCCCGCGGTTATTGACTCTGATATTATGCAGGCGTCGTCGACAAACTGCGCTAGCATGCTGCATTCTTCGGGTATATCGGATATGTATGCGTTAAGGTAGGAGTCGTGCAACAATCGATATTAGACGAACTAGTGATTTTTAAATTATATAATTTTTACGTGATAAACTTTCACATGGCTAAAGGATTTAATAGGTTACCGAAGATTATATCAAGAAATTTACGATGAAAAATAGAAATATAACACGGCATCTTATGAGAAACCCATCCAGCCAACATTATGATTGCAGAATTCATTTCCTTATCGATTAGTTTATGTTAAAATTGCTCCTCATAGATTATTAAAGATTCCAATCTGACCATAAAAATATAGGGCCATCGACTCATTCGAAGAGAATTTTTAAAATAATCTCGATGAAAACTCAGAAAACAGGAGGAAATCGACTGGCATGAAGGGGCTCGATATACTTGGCAACGTTAAGAATGCATACATATATGTATACTTTTCGTGATAGCAGGCGAGTTTAGAGGCTTGGATATCTGTCGACTGTTAGGTAAGAAGAGAACCGATATATGTATTATATACGTATATATTGAAAAACCGAGTCAAATAAGCAATCATAAGATAATTCTAATAATAAATTATTAAATATGATCTTGTATACATTTATACGTATACAGTTTAAATTGCCCTAAGATTTATTCAATACAGAAAACCTTTCTTATAACCTATTTTATTTCGATAGTCATTTGACCATAGAGTCGCGCGACTCTTACCTGAAAGATTACCGGGCCTAAAACCGAGCCTTGAGGCACGCCGCATTTTTGCGTCTTTGGGTCGCTGAGTTCATTTAGGTATTTGTCACGGATTGTTCTGCCTTGCAGATAGCTTTGTAGCATTTTAATAAGTCCCGAGTCTATTTCTTTTCTCATTGATTTTGTGTTTAGGGCGAGATGGTCTATGCTATCAAACGCTTTTGATAGATCTAGCGACACCACGCATGCGGTTCTACCTTGAGACTTTACATTTTGTGTATGGTTGACTGTTCTGGTTAGTTGAGTTGCTGTGCCCAGTTTTTCGCGAAAGCCGTGCTGGGAGTTTGGAGTTAGAGATTTTATTGCGTCCATTCTGTTGAGAATGAAGCGTTCGAATGTTTTTCTCAGCAGGTTGATTAATGTTATGGTCCTGTAGGATGATGGGTTTTCGGGTGGTTTCCCGTGCTTATGCAAGAATATGCATGTTACCATTTTCCATTCGTGTGGGAAGTAATTTGTTTCGAGGCAGAAATTCTAGATATTTTCGAGTGTTATATAAATGGTGGAGTGTACGTTTTTTAGTGGTTTAGCTGTGATGCCGTCCGAGCCTGGAGCTTTGCCGTTCTTGAGTTTGAATATTGCATTTCTTATTTCGATTGTGTTCGTTAGTTTTAGGGGTTTGCTAGACCCGAATTTGGTGTCGGTTTTCAACTCGTCCTTAACGCTTATGCTTGTGATCATAGAGATGTCGAGGAGTTTTGTTGCTACGTCTTTTTGGGATTTGCATTTACTTAATTGTAAGATGACGAGGTCTAGATGCTTAATTGATTGATCAAAGTAAAATTATGAATACGAATCATAATGAGATTTGATGAATGAAATGGTTATTGATAGTGTATTTGACACTATGTTCGGATTTTTGGGTGGAATTGGAGGAAGAGAATATTCAATGATTTTGGAGTATTTGTACGATGTCAGACATGACCTACTTACGTCCGTCGTCCAAATGCTCACTCACAATCGCAGACAATACATGCAATGAAATTAATATCAACAGATGCAACGCACTAGCAAATTTATTAAGGAGACAATGTATATCACGGTTCCATACCTTCATGTTTTCACCTAATCTGATGACCTAATCAAAAACAGTAGTGTCCTTAACTGTTGCTCATGTCATCAGTTTCTAAATGAGACTATTATCACTAAAATTAATATGAACTGACTCATTTACAGCTAGATAAGAATAAATAAAAATGTAGAGTGCAATATTCCGAGCTAGTCGCATACTTGACATTTTGCAAAAACAAATGGAGTGAGGGATTGCGCATTATAAAGTTCACGATTCACTGTGAAAGATCAACCTCTATTATTTTCGATGCAACAACATTGGGATTAATTGTAACCACTAAAAGTAAAAATTATTTTTCGATGTAATTTATGAAACTAATATGTGTTTCAAAGATATTTTTTTTTCTCTAACACCGAAGAAATAAATTAAAATTTTTTTGAGTATTTCTGCGGCAATGTGGGTGATTGAGTCCTGTCATCTAGGGACACTAGTCCATTTGACTGAATTTCTAGACTAAATATTCTAGTAATATTGCCAATCAATAAATCATTAGTTGGCATTCATATCAAATTTACCTGTAATGCTTTTCCATAGAATGACGTATGCCCCTGTCATCATTTTTGAAAGTTATTGATTGGTCGTCGCGGCACCGCCGCGGTACTGAATATTAGTTACGTTAATCTGGTTTTTGGCTGAGCATAGTTGAATAATAAAAAAAATGCCAGTTATATCTCAAATTGACTACTGTTCCGTAGGAAGTAGAGTATATATATATATGTCGGAGAGATGAGGATATCCGTACAGTCCATGAGAGTCTTTTGTCATTATAGAAAGAAGGTCTTATAGGCTTTGGAAAAAGAAGATAATCTTGTTTTAGTAACAAGAAGAAAAAACAAGTCAGTTCTCCGCGAGATATCGAGCTTTACACACGCAACATTTCAACGTAAAGTCCACAGTAAAAAATAAGTACACGTTTCCATAAAATCATTTCATACAAAAACAATACAAACGGCAGCGGTCGGTCTGGCCAGCCGATCCAAAGCCCGAGGTCTGACCCTCGATTGAAACGATTTATCAAACCATAATAGGAGTCGAAATTATTTTCTCCTCACAATCATAATAGGAGTCGAAATTAATTCCTCCTCACAATCATTCAAGGAGTCGAAAATGATCCTCCTAATTGTCGTTATTCTTTTTCATTCTATTGTGATTCACACCATAATTTTGTTCAGTTCGTTAAACTGTTGTTCAAACTTATTTGTAAATAAATTGGGTTTTTTATGCCATAAAGGCTTTTTCCCAAAAAATCGTGTTATTGGTTCTTTTCAGTAGATTCATTTATTATTAGATAAAACATACGTAGAAAAAAGAAAAGAAAGTTTATCGACAAAACATTTGGTGCCTCCTGTGAGGTGTGAATCTCAAAAA
This sequence comes from Venturia canescens, assembly GCF_019457755.1. Classification (NCBI taxonomy): domain Eukaryota; kingdom Metazoa; phylum Arthropoda; class Insecta; order Hymenoptera; family Ichneumonidae; genus Venturia; species Venturia canescens. The sequence goes on along the minus strand of NC_057431.1, from coordinate 12,292,799 downwards.
AAAAAAACGTGAGTGCAATCGCAACGATTTGTCTAGTCAGAATGCTGATCACCATTTCCATCGGAAATACGACTTTGCTCGTCAACGGATTTGGTCAAGAATTCAACCATAAAACAACACCCGCTCAGTTTCCACCAGCAGCACTCAACAAGGATAGAATCGCTCAAGAAGAAAGATAAGTAGTCATCACATTTGAAAACTATTTGTATTAAAGAATTTAATATGTTCATTATTTTCTCGTTGTGTTATTTCACATTTCACGGTTAATTTCTTTCAATTTCGTAATTTCTTTTCTTAATTCAAAATGAGTCGAGAAGTAAAAAAAATCGCTCTTATCATACAAAAAGGCAAAGGCCTTGAAGAACAATTAAACTCGATAATCAGTGGACTCGATCGTGCTGAAATTAATGAAGTTAATGCGAAACTTCGCTTGGAAAGATTGACAGTTTTGTTCCACGCGTACGAAGATAAACATGATGAACTCGTCGTTCTTGACCCCGACAACGAACAGATTCATGAACTTGAAAACCTCCGTAATAAATATTATAGAGTTGCCAGACAAGGTCAAATGATACAGCCATCCACATCTAATAATAATTTCACGGCACCTCTCGGAAGTTCCACGATTATCGAAAAACAAAGATTATTGAAGCTGCCGGCAGCTGAAATACCAAAATTTGATGGAAACCATGATAAATGGCTATCATTTAAAAACACGTTCAAAGCAATCGTAGAGTCGCGCATCGATATCGACAACGTGGTAAAATTTACGTAATTGAAAAATGCCTTACAGGGGGGAAGCACTGAATAAATTGTCAATTTACGATCCGAGCGCGGAAAATTACGAAAACGCGTTGGAAATTATTAAATGACTCTTACGATAGAAAACGAGTCCTTGTTTCAAAACATCTCGACGTGATACTCAATATTTCGACAATTCTGAACGCGACATCAGTTAATTTATCAAAATTAATAGACGACGTTCGACAACATTTAAGCATGTTAAAATCGCTTCAGGTAGAGTCAGACGATAGAATCGTAGTGAGAATATTAGAAAGAGCATCGCCCATGCACATTCATCGAAAGTGGGAGGAGGCCTTGAAACTCGATGAATTATCTGAGTTAAGCAAATTTTATCAATTCATTAATGAAACAATATTTCGGCTTCAAACCTTTGAACGAGATGAGTCGCGCCGGGAAGGAAACGTAAACATAAAACGAAATGGAAATCAGACTTCGAATGCCAATAAATATCGACGAAATGAGATCGGTGCTCGCGCTTTGGTTACTGGAATCTCAATTACTTGCGTTCAGTGCAAAGAAAATCACCCTTTATTTAAATGCCCGGTTTTCGAAAAATTTCCAATAGATCAACGATGGAACGTAGTGAAGCTTGCAAAATTTTGCCGGAATTGTCTCCGTGCTCACCAAGGACGTTGTAATGCAACCCATTGCAAGCGTTGCAATTATTATCATCATACGCTTTTGCATCGAGATACCAATTCAAAGGCAAATAAATCGGGAACTCATGAAAAAAATCGAGGCAATTCACAAGCATGACTAGGCGTGGTGGCTTTAAATACTATATCTCACACGCTTAAATCACAATTAATAATGAGTGCGATTGTTCGTGTGAGGAACGCTGACGGAGCATTCATTCAAGCTCGCGTATTACTCGATACGTGCGCCACAGCTCATTTCGTTTCCGCAAAATTTGCACATTTATTAAAATTACCGGTACGTAAATGTGCAATATCAATCGGTGGGATCGACGAAATAAAGACAAAATCCAACGGATGTGTCAACATTAATTTCCGATCAATACACAATGAATTCCAAAAATCTTTGAATTTTATTGTCATTCCAAAGATTGCAGATTTCTCTCCCAATGAAATATTCCCGCGAGAATACGTGAATATTCCGGCTGAATTACGACTTGCTGATCCACAATTCCACTTGCCACGTCCAGTGGATATGCTAATTGGATCTGGGGCAACAATTTCTTTATTATCCATCGGTCAAATCGATTTGTCGCGAGACAACTGCGACTTATTCGCACAAAAAACTTTACTTGGCTGGGTAATCGTGAGAGGAGTTAAAGCCAAGGGAGGAAGAGCTCTTGTTTCGTGCAATTTTGCCGAATTAACCGCACAAACCCGTGAAAAACGGCACCATTGGCCCAAGCTCGGTGCAGTACCGCGCCAACTATACGCGATGGTTGGACGACCGTTGGCAATACAACTCGGCCAACCGTAGCACCACGGTTGGAGTGATAGCTACGGTCCTACGGTAGACTAGCGCTTGGGACCAGTATTGGCCCAGCGTTAGTCTTGAGAACGGCCCAACGCTGGGCCAGTGTACGCCCAATGCTAGCCCCAAATTCACCCAGCGTCATTCCCCAGCGAATGCCTGTTATCAATTATTTAATTAAATAATATTTATTTTCAATCATGCTTATTTTATCACCCTATACAATTATCCGTCATTGTGGAAATTTTAATTAGTTAAAAAAAAAACAGTTCCTTATATTTTCTTTAGAGTTGAAATTTTTCAGAGGGGATTTGAACTGCCTACCTACAACTTTCCTACCTAATGCCTACCTAGTTTGTCCGAGACGCTAACCACTACACTATCGACTACTTCCTATTTTTGTATCAACATTCTCAAAATAAAATATTAGGCCCATTCTGGTATTGTATCATATGTGTACATATTGAAATCACTTTTTTAATTCTCAACCGATTTAGACCAAATTTGATACACAACCGTAAAATCCCCGGAAACAAATTTTCATGTAATTCGATAACTTATTAGCTCGTACGGGTTTTGATAAGAAAACTGAAAAAAGTTTATCCTTCAGCCGATTAATTAATAAAGTCGAAAAAATTAAATGACTAATCTGTATCTATTATTAAAAGATACACGGCCCGTCTTGAATCTTTCTGCCTACACTTTACCTCAATACTTGGCGTCAAGACGCTGCCGCGTCTCTAGATTATTATTATTATTATTGATATTATTATCGTTATTATTATTGTTATACAAGAAATCTTAATTCATTTGCAATATCAAAAAAATGAAGATAAAACAACATGTGTCCACTAAATATTATATATACTGAAAAAAAAATTGCTTCAAAGAGTCGATTATTATTTGGTGAGTGCGAGCAACAAAATATTCTTGGATTAATAACAACAAATTGTTGATGAACAACTAATGGATGGCCAGAAGTTGATCATCAATTGCTGCCGTTGCAAGACAGTGCTGGCTGAGTCTAGGCTGATGAGCGGATACCGATTGTATATCTAACAATATAGCAGGTATACAGATTTTAAAAAATAAGGCGAGCAGTATTAACCCGAGGTATGGGACAATGATGGCCTCCAACGGTTGGCTGCCAGTCATGAACCGACACCGGCCCAAGCGTGGGCGATTGTCGGGTCCCAATGCTTAAATTCTTCATTGGCTATAAGCATGGGCAAATATGCTGGCCCATGCTCGGGCCCAACGTCGAGTCCCAACGGTTGGCTGCCAGTTATAAACCGACACCGGCCGAGGGTTGGCTGGTTGTCGGGTTCCAATGCCCAAGTTTAGCATTGACTAAACGTGGGCAAACATGCTGGCCCGTACTCGGGCCCAACGCTGGGTCCCAACGGTCGTTTACCCAGTATCGAGCCAAGCATCGGCCATATGGTAAGCATCGGCAATTTTTTCACGGGAAATGAATAAATTTTGGACAATTGAAGAGCCTAACTCAAAGACGACTAAAAAATCTGAAGAAACACTGAGCGAATCACATCATTTGAAAAATACTACTCGCGACGCGAATGGACGATATATAGTGCGATTACCGTTCCGAAATGAAAACATTGAGCTCGGAAATTCTCGATCGATTGCCTTACGCCGTTTTTACAGTCTAGAACATCGGTTTAAATCGGATCCTAATCTTTTTACGGAATATAACAAGGTCATGCAAGAGTATTTAACTCTCAATCATATGTCTTTAGTCGACAACGAGACTGAAAATGGTTATTAAATGCCACACCATCCCGTGATAAAAGAAACAAGCGCAACAACAAAATTGCGAGTGGTTTTTAACGCATCAGCGAAAACCGACAAAGGCATTTCTTCAAATGAAACTTTGATGGTCGGCCCTACGATACAGAATAAGTTATTTGAACACGTACTTCGATTTCGTACACATGTTTACGTGCTTGCAGCCGATATTGCTAAAATGTATCGACAAGTGCTCGTCGATTCTCGCGATCGCAAGTACCAGCGTATCTTTTGGTATCGAGAGAATAAAATAAGAACATATGAGCTAAACGCTGTGACTTTTGGAGTCGCGTCCGCACCATATCTAGCCATCCATACAATTCAACAACTCGCAGATGACGAGGGCACTAGTTTTCCCCTCGCACGCAAAGTATTAAAACGCGATTTTTACGTCGATGATTTCTGGACGGGAGGAAATTCTCTCGCAGAAGTTTTGCAGGTACGGGATGAAGTCATCGAGTTATTAAAACGAGGTGGGTTTATCATATGCCAGTGGGCCTCAAATCATGCACATGCTCTTGATAACATCCATGAAAAAATCTTCGGAATAGATAATGCGATAGAGCAAAACGATGTCGTGAAAACATTGGGAGTCATTTGGAATTCGAATCGCGACACTTTCGTTTTTACGGCAAAGCCCATCGATCTATCAAATAAAATCACAAAACGAAATATTCTATCGGAAATTGCGAAAATCTTCGATCCTCTCGGATTATTGGGTCCAGTAGTTTTAACTGCGAAATCTATTATGCAAAAATGTTGGAGCACAAAAATTTATTGGGACGAGTCGGTTACACAAGATCTATTTACTAGCTGGTCCTCTTTCGCTGGTCAAATCGGTCTCATACGCGATTTATCCGTTGAGCGACAGCTTTTGATTCAAGATCCGATCCAAATTGAATTACATGGTTTTTGTGATGCGAGTAAACTCGGATATGGAGCATGTTTATACCTAAGGTCCACAAATAAAAATGACGAAACTGTCGTGCGTTTAGCTTGCGCAAAATCGCGCGTTGCTCCCTTAAAACAGAACGAAGAATCTATTCCTCGATTAGAACTTTGCGGCGCTCTGACTCTCACGCGGCTATATATGGAAGCCCGCTCAGCTTTTGAATTTCAAATAAACAAAATTATATTTGGGACAGATTCAACGATCGTTCTTCATTGGCTAAAAAAATCCCCACAAACACTAAAAGTATTTGAAAGAAATCGTGTAGCTGAAATTCAGTCTCTTCAAGACAAAGTCGAATGGAGACATGTACGGACAAAGGACAACCCAGAAGATGCGCTCTCGCGAGGTCAACTTCCCGCCGAATTTTTAAAAAACACCATGTGGTTCAGAGGACCTACATGGCTGTTAAAATCTGAGACTCAGTGGCCAACAAGTGTTGAAATCAAAATTTCACAATCAAAAGATACGTGCATGATTATCAATACACCTAATGACCTCTTTAAACGTTTTTCTTCATACGAAACAATGCTAAATGTATTAACATTTTGTTTTCGTGTTCGACGCAATAATAAATTTAAAGGAAAAAATATTTGCGTCCAAGAAAAAACTGAGATAGAACGCAGAATTTTGCATATGATTCAACAAGAAATGTTTGGCGATGAGATAACTCATATTAAAAAAATCGGGAATGCCAAACATTCGCGTCTCTCTTGTCTCAATCCAATTTTAGATCAATATAACTTATTACGTGTCGGAGGACGTTTACGTCACGCTGAGATTTCAGACGACCATCGATGTCCAATATTATTACCTTCTCAGCACCCCATCACAGATATAATTATTCAAAAAATCCATCAAGAAAACTATCATTCGGGTATACAAAGCACTTTGAGCGTGATACGTCACCGATTCTGGATTCTTGACGGCAAAAATCAAGTTCGAAAAATAGTAAAGAAATGTGTACGCTGTATACGCCATAGGCCAGACCGAGTCCATGCTCGAATGGGAGATTTACCGGAATCGCGTGTCAAAGCCACAGGAGCTTTCGCACATGTCGGAGTTGATTTTTTCGGTCCAATATTCATAAAAGAAAAAAAATTGCGTAATCGAAACCAAGTTCATTATTTTGAAATAAAATTCTTATCTTCGACTCAACTTTTGTATCATGCATGATTAATGTTATGATAAAGATTTAAATTAACAACTGTCATTTCTATTGAAATGTTTTTTCGGTTTCAATTTTTAATACAGAATTTTTTTCAACTTATAATACTTCCAGGTTTTTGTGAGACCTCTCATGGCTCAAAAGTGTTCTGCATACTCACTTTCTATTAAAGCGTCGTACAAATGACCGTATTCCTAAATTAGTTTTCAATCTATTCGTGGTATTTCCATTTGCGTGTTTTATTGGAGCGAAAAAGATCATCCCTGGACGATATTCCAGTTACCATTATATCATTAACTGTAAACCCTGGCAATTCTTTAAACCCATATTTCTTGTAAAAATTTCTGTCAGATTCGAATTTTGTTTGCATACTGCAAGATTAATACGAATGAAACAGAATCTATAATCAATGTTTAATGTGAGTGGAAAACTATTATTTTTGGAAATAAAATTCTCACTCGAGACAAAGTAAATACTGGAACATTTCATGAGTCATTGCAGATTTTGGATTATTTTCGAAACTACCCTGATGTTCTTTTTATATTTTTTTACAATATGTGATTTTTTACCGAGTCATTCAAATGGATCGAAATGTTTCTTGCTTAAGGTAACTATGTCGCCAGGACTGAGTTCATAAGATTTAAAACAAATTTTTGTATGCTGGACTTTAACTTTTAAAAACGGGCTGTGTAAAATTTTAGGGTCGGTTATCGACCTGGTTTCAAAGAAATTAATTATAAAAATTGGGTGGTTTTCATGAAGGAATTTCAAAACGGCATACAAAAACCTAACTTACGGTTACTACAAAAAGGTATATTTGCATATAAATTCATACAATTCTGGGAAAAAAATTGGAATTCATATACTTGACACTTGTAGTAATTTAATATTCCTAAAAATGTTGCACTTATTGGCCTATTTTTTATGGAATATTAAGTTTAATTTGAACTTTCAGTATTGGATTTTCTACGACTCACTGCGATAAAGATACGTGACAGTAAGGCAGCAGCTGAGTGTAGTCCTAACCTCAATTTGACAGATCAACGGAAAAGAGATTGAACTGTTACGAGTGGTCAAGTAGAAAAAGACGGAGAGAACCGGTGTTGCCAAAATATAACCTTGAGGATACTACGCGAATCGTTGGACTGACTGTTTTTCCATTTTTATAATTTAATGCGAACATTCTTTTAAAGGATTACATAGGAAAATTGTTAGTTCTTATAGGAATATTTTTTTTTTCCATATGCTAATAATATTTATTGCTACAAGTCTCAAGTATTAACAGTGGTATGACTAGACTGAAGCGATAGACGACCTTAAGGTTGTTGCGGGGTCTAGCCGTCGGGGGTGAAGTAAGAGCGGGGCGTCCTATGCTTATACATGGGCCCGACTGATTGTTACCAACTATCACTATGAAATAATCGTCATAATTAACATATGGTTTTGGACAGTTTTTTTCACGTCTAATCATAAAAAAATGCATTTTTAACAAATTGACGATCTTAGGAAATATTCTTATTAATTTAGAAAATTATTTTCGATAATTTTTTATACCTCAATTTGCGTCATACGAATTGGCAACGGCGCAAATCACGTTATGCGATAGCGGTCAGATTGGCGGCAGTGTCGCCGAGCTTTAGAGTACGCATCCCATACATAACCTCAAAATCACCAAAACTTTCAAATTGACATCAATATATTTATCAACGGAAACCCTTATACAGGCTTACCGATTGTGAGTATGGGTAAAGTAGGGAGTGTCCGTGCCGTCTACGGTGTTGCCGTGTTCCACGGCGTAATATTTTGCGTACTCGATTTTACAGCGAATTCTCGATTAAAAACTTGAATAACTCTAAAACGGTGCTGTAAATTCTAATTTCGGAAATGCTACAAGATAATCGGATATTTTATTAAACCGTACCAATTTTTTCAGCTCTGTGGTAGCATTTTTTTAGGAAATATATCTAAAAAACTGAAAAATGGTCGGAATGTTCCCATAAGCGTCATGTAAAACGGGCATTAAACACTTTGACTTTCCGAATTTTTTTCTCAAAGACGGTACTGTGAATCGCCTTCAAATTGCACAGAGCGTTCAACGAAGGGGTCATGAACACACAGAAAAAAATTCAGCTTGGTGGTAGCATTTTGAGCTGGCCCCATAGCAACCTTAAACTAGATATTCAATGAAACCAAGCCAAAATTGTACCACTATTTTATACTTCACCTTGCATGCATATCATTCACGTGCAGAATATTCAACGTGAATACTGTTTCCTTTTCCTTCAAAACATGCCCGCTGATTTCATCCGTCTGACATAGGACTGAAATGATCGCCAAAAACGTTCCAATAAATGCACGCATTTTCTTCTCCACACGATTCTTTTAACAATTCTGCAAAAGATAGGAACGTAAGACACAAGCAGCATTTTTAGTGCCAGAAAAATATTGCCGAAATTTTATAATATACAATTGTGAAGAAGCTGCACTGAATTTTGAAGGGTTTTTGAGTAATCTAGCAAGATAACATTACACTTAACAGAATAAAGTTTTCATGTAGAATTTAAATAGGTTTGTTTGATAGATTTCCAAAAATCTAACAGACAACGATACGTTGCATGTCCTAATATGCAATGTATCGTTGTCTGTTAGACCAGTTGTTAAAACTTGAGCTTTCCACCAAAATCAAAGTTGAGAAGACGTGAATATGATTACACGTGCTCTTGTATATATTTGAAGAATCCCGCTATGATGTTGATATTTTCATGGTATCGAACCCGCACGCCAGAATATTGGATTGCATCGTAATAAATACATATATACTACAGTAATTACAAAAAAACTATTTTTATTTTTAAGGTTCAGCGATTAATGCAAGTACACTGGAACAAGTTTTTCTCCAAGTTTTGAATAGATCCCCTTTGTTCAAATAGTGCAAGTATTTTATAGTTTTTTGTTGAAAATCACATCCTGTCTTTTTTCCTCAAAGGAAGTATCAATGTTCCATGAAACGAGGATTCTTTCAAATTTTATTGTAACGAAAAGATTTAACAACCTGCTCCAAGCAGTTTATGTCTATTGAAGTCAGCCTCGCATATTTTCGTATGTTTTACTTATCTGTGAAGTCTGAGTATTTATTTATTGCTATGTTGTATCTCCTTGCCAACTTGTTAACTAATTAGTCCAATTCAGTTTTCTACGAGTTCAGCTACGAGAAGCTGTGCTTACGAATAAATTACTCTTTCATTATTTTTAATACGTCTTTGTGTGTTTCATTTCTCATATGTTGGAAAAATATATAACCAACTGCAAAATGATCTAACAATATCATTATTTATAAGTTCTTCAAAATATAAGTTGAATGAATATTTACCTATGAAAACAGATTCTTTATTCTTCTCAAAGCAAGGGAGAACTCGCTCACGGGGGTGGTAAATAAACTACTTTAAGGGAAAAAAATATATTTTTTCATAATTTGGGATGCTTGGGAGTTTTTTTTTGGAATTAGCTCTGAAGCTTGTATATAGCTATATTTGTATATAAAAATATGTGAAAAAAATGTTTAAATATAAAAATTTAATTCAGCATTATATCGCATAACCTTAAATTCGAGTAGGGGAAAATGTTGTTGACTAAAAGGCACAGTTCTAAAAGATCTTGGTAATCATATTTCGGATGGAAATCTTGTTCGGATAACAAAACGAAAAAAACAAAGTCATAAATGTTACCGAAAGGTGCGAAGTATATTAACTTTTATCAAATCCGCTTAGTCTTTACAAGCATTCCTTAGAATAGCAAAATAAGGAAAAAGTAAAAATACTAGTTCCTCTCAGAAAAGTTATTAAAGAAAATCAAATCACACAAAGAAAATGTTTTCAACCTACACGAAAAGCTAAAATTCAATTATTCCAAATGATGTTGAATGAATGCAATAAATTCAAGCGATCAAAGATTATAGTTGAAAAAAAGTGATTCAAAAAAATATCAGAACCTAGAATCAGATATGAGATTTTACATAAACTTGTGCGGTGATTGCCTGTTTTCATAGGGAATGTCAGCAAATAAAACATAAAAAGTGTGATGAGACAGAATCTATTCAAGTGCGTATCATTAACCATAAAAAAAGTAAATAGAACATTTGAAAAAACGGGAGGTGATTGCTACAGTGAACTGCAAAATTTTTCGTGAGATATCTACACTGCTGACCAAAAGTATGGAATCACCGGATAAAAATTTAAGCTGTACTAAAAATTTGATAACTCCTTGAAAAGTCAAAATATTTCAATTGAACAGACGGCGTTTTGAGAAGAATAAATATACCTTCATATACCTTTTTCTAAATATCTGTCATGTTTTTTTTTTTAGATGTGGTACATATTTTTGAAAACGGTTGTTTTTCAGTGTTTTTTGAGCTGCGTGAAATTGGACTCATGACTCGTGGGAATTTTCCCCGCTTCATTTTTTTATCACGACCTTGAAAGGAGAAGCAATAGCTTCTATTTTGTTTTGGAAAAACTGTTTTTTCTTTCGTGGAGTTATGGTTTTTTTTTCTAAAAAATACCATTTTTAGAAATTATGATAAAACTTTAAAATTTCGAAACTCAAGATTCATCAAACTTACGTGATCAACTCAAAATCGATGGTGGCGTTTTGCGTAGTGCAGTATATTTGCACTTATAGTGAATACGGGCACTGCCACATGTGAAATACCTTGCGTGTATTCGACCGGATTTCTCCATGAATTTTTATTCAAATCGCGACAAATAGATTTCCTAATGAGCAGTAAAGTGTTGTGCAAATGTTTGCAAAATTTGTCATAAAATAATCTTTGTGACCGGTGTAAAAGGTATCATGGTGCACGAAAACTGTTTAGTATTTTTATTTATTCATTGCATTGTTGGGAAAATTCGATATTCAAAGACGGATCACAGCTGGATCGCCTAATTAAATCACATGTTTTGATATTTTTTAAATTTGCGTTACTGTTATATGCGCGAAAAAATCCGGTAGAAACGGATTTTAGATTAATTTTTTGGACACCTGGCGTTCTATGTGCCATCACTTGATGACTTCTCAATCATATTATTAAGAGGAAAAGTTGTTGTGTAAAATTGTTCTGAATCGACTGGAATTTTTTCAGAATGTTCGTCTGAGATTTTTTTTCGTTATTTCCAGTCGGAACTCAACTCGAAAATCATTGGGTTTGAGGGAAAATTTTAAGGAAAGTGACTACATTCACCGAAATGATTAATTGTATTTCGCGCCTCTTCCTCAAGATCAATTGCAGTACCCCTACTCGCCTCCAGAACAACCACGTATTTATAGTCTAAACTCTTTTTTGTTTTTCTCTCCTGTGCCAACCCTGCACAATTCCGTCCGATATTCATTCCTTTTTTCGTGCTGAAACACATCACGGATTGTCTGCGTTTTTTTACATAAAATAAATGTTCTGGAAAAATCGAGCGATGCGGGACGCATTCTTGCGGACATTCAGAGAGATGAGTCATTGATTAGACGCAGCCTGATCTTGGCAAACATCAACACATCGTTTAAGGATATTCTTAACCAATCAACTCCTGATGAATGGTTGTTTGGAAAACAGATAGAGAATCGAGTAAAGGCAACTAAGGTGTTAGAAATCGCGTCGAAAGAATTAAAAATACCACAAAAAACATTATCTAACGGGAATTCAAAAAACTCGCGGGGCCCGCCTCGTCGCTTAATGGAACGAAGATGTCAGGACGCGACGGATCGAGGCGGAAAGAAGCAGAATACACAGCGTTACTGGGAATCTCCGAGCAACTGGAAGGGTCGAAGACACGAGGACAAGGACCGACTCAACCGCGGCAAAGAGAATCGAATCAATCGACGATAATAGAATCTGACGTAAGTGTTATCGCAGGGCGATTACGTTAAAAAAAAAAAAAAAAACTGGATGCAAATAACGTCAGATCGGTTGATTTTATCGTAGCTGGAGGGATATAAGATTCCTTTCAGAAGGAAGCCATTTCAATAAAAATTTCGCGCGTTAAATAAAACAGAAAAAAAACAGAATGAAATGAAGGAAATGATTCACGAAATGCAAAATAAAGGAGCGATCATTCCGTGTAATGAAAATCAGGGACAATTTCTGTCTAATATTTTTTTAGTTCCAAAACCAAACGGGAAACAAAGGTTTATTTTAAATTTAAAAAATTTAAATGAGTTCGTGGTAACAGAGCATTTTAAGCAAGAGGATAGGAAAACAGTTACAAATCTTATATGTGAAAACGCCTTTCTCACGAAGGTCGATATGAAGGACGCGTATTTTATGATTCCTATTATTGCGGAGAATGACAGGAAATTTCTTAGGAACAGTTGTATGAGGAACAGTTGTATGAGTTTGTATGCATGCCATTTGAGCTGACGACTGCCCCGTACGTATTTACGAAAATTCTCAAACCAGTAACAGCAAATTTTCGTAAAAAAGGCATTAATTTGGTAATATACCTGGATGACATCTTGATGATCGCAAATTCATTTAATGAAAGTCAAGAAAATACAAAAATAGTCTGTGACACCTTACAAAAACTCGGGTTTGTTTTGAACTGGTCAAAATATGAATTATTCCCTAAGAAGCGTTGTAAATTCCTGGGTTTTCTCTTCGATACAGAAAAAATGATAATAGAGATTGCTGAGGGTAAGAAGGAAAGAATAGAGAAAATAATAAAACATCATGAATAAAAATTTTTGCAAAATCAGAGAGTTTGCTGAAGTGATAGGCACGTTAATTGCATGTTGCCTGGCAATTAAATACGGATTGGGCCACACCAAAAAATTGGAAAGAGCTAGATGTTTAGAATTAAAAGAAAATGGCAATAATTATGATAAAAGAATGGAGATTCACAGTTCATTATACCCCGAATTTGTTTGGTGGTCGAAAGCGATACGGTCAGCCGTCAACACGATCAGAATTCTTAATTATGATTATGAGATATTTAGCGACGCATCTCTGTCGGGCTGGAGTGCTGTCTGCAATAATGAGAAAACGCATGGATTTTGGAGCAAGGAAGAGAAAGAGCTACATATTAATATTCTGGAACTTACGTTTTTGGACTGAGATATTTCGTTAGAAACAAGAGTAAATGCAATGTTCTTCTCCGTTTGGATAATACTACCTCTGTTGCTTATATTAATAAAATGGGCGGAATACGCTTTGAAAGATTAAATTGCTTATCAAGAAAAATATGGGAATGGTGTGAAGATCGAGATATTTGGATAACAGCTTCGTATATAATGTTATGCCAGAGGTATTTGGATTTCACTAACATCCGTTTTATTTGATAAGAATTAGTTTAGGAAGCGTTCACACGGTTTTGTAGCTGTCTCAGCAAAAGTGACCGTGAGAGGCCGACCGTACTACGCTCGACCATCGCACGTTACCCGCGCGAAGTAATACATAATAGCACTAAGGTAGATTTTTATAAGCGTGCGAAGTTTAGTTTTAAACACTTCTTCGACTTGATACGATCTCGAGAGACGTAACCGACAAGAGCCGAAGTTCAGAACGAAAACTTGTGAATGTTTTATGAATCAGTGAAGAACAGTAATAAATTTAAGTTTTAATCATAAAAAAATAATCGAGTGAATTTTTATTCCGAAGAAAAACCCGTGGCATAACAATAAATACGAAAGAAAATGTAGATGCGGATGTAGAATCGCGTCGATCAGAAAAAGATACAGCCTTGCGGACGGAGCCTTTGAAAGAATAGTAAACAGCTTGGGTTACCCAGAAATAGATTTATTTGCGTCGCGTTTAAACATCAAATGTGAGCGTGATGTATCTTGGTTTCAGGATCCTAAAAGTGAAGCAGTGGATGCCTTCACTATAAACTGGAGACAATTTCCATTGTTTTAAGCATTCCCCCCTTTTACTCTCATTCTTAGAATTCTGAGGAAGGTGGAAGAAGAAAAAGCGGAGGGCATTTCAGCCGTGCCAAACTGGCCAACACAGCTATGGTACCCGCGGTTTCGATCTCTTTTAAATAGTGAAATGATAATGTTCGCTCCTAATGAAAAATTACTATTGTCTCCTAATAGGAAACCACATCCTTTAGCGAGTAAACTTACCCTGGTGGCTGGAATTGTATCTGGAAGGCGTTTGAATTAAATAACATTCCAGAAGAAGCGAGAGAAATCATGATTGGTTCTTTACGGAAATCGTCCCTTAAACAATACGACAGCTCACTAAAAACATGGTGGGGCTTTTGCAGAGAAGAGAGAATTGATCCATACAAGCCAACGAGGGCAAATATCATAAAAGCGATAAATGGAGAATTTAATAAAGGAGCAACATACAGTTCACTTAATTGTTTTCGATCGGCAATTTCGTTAATAGCTGGCCACTGGATAGGAAAAGATGAGCTTACACGGAGATTTTTTAGAGGTATTGGAGAAGCACGACCGAATAAGCCAAAATACGCATGGACCTGGTACCCATAGATCGTATTACAATATTTAAAAAGTTTGGGAAAAAATGAAGAATTATTCCTTGGAGGGTTTAGCAATGAAGGTTGTGACGCTGCTCGCACTCGTAACGGGACAGAGAATGCAGACTCTAGCCTTAATTCGTCTCGATAACATACAATGGCTAGAAAAATGAGTGATAATAAGAATCCCGGAAAAAATAAAAACATCTGGTGTTAATAAAAAACAGTCTTTGTTGTCGTTACCGATCTTCGAAAAGGATAAAGAGATTTGCGCAGTTACGACTTTACAAGAATATGTAAAGCGAACAAAATTACTTCGAAAAACTGGCAATTCTCTGTTTACTGCAACGCGAAAAACTTTCGGATCGGTAGGACCACAAACCTTAAGCCGATGGGTTAAAAGAATAATGAGCGAAAATGGAATAGATACAAGTGTATTTACAGCGCATAGCACAAGACATGCGTCATCCTCAACAGCAAAAGCGAAGGAAGTAAACATAGATCTTATAAGAAGCACTGTTGGTTGGACAGAAACGTCAAAAACTTTCGCAAAATTTTACAATCGTCCTATAATACAAGATAGAGAACTGTACGCAAAAACTATTCTAGAATTTTAATACACGAGTTAAGACAAATAATTGACAAACATGATATATGTATTGAAATAAACATTGTACAATACGTAGAAAATTAATAACGCCAGAAAACTCTAAAAATCTACAATTGATCTTGAGGAAGAAGCGCGAAATACAATTTAACGATTAAACGAACTTGTAAGTGATGTTTGATCGTGATTGTATGTAGCGCCTCTTCCGAAAGATCGGAGTCCCATCCCATAGTTATACATAATCAAATGTATTTAAAAAGGTAACCCCATATCCTTACAGGAGTTTCCCCATAATTGTGGCGTCACTCTAAAGAATAAATATACGACGAAGCTGTGCAGGGTTGGCATAGGAAAGAAAAACAAAAAAGAGTTTAGACTATAAATACGTGGTTGTTCTGGAGGCGAGTAGGGGTACTATAATTGATCTTGAGGAAGAGGCGCGAAATACAATCATGATCAAACATCACTTACAAGTAAGTTCGTTTAATCGTTAAGTTATTTGTCCCAAAAAGTATTCAGGACGGCCTTTAATTTTTTGAGGAAAAATGGAATTTTTCTAATGATTACCCCTACAAAATCAGAAAAAATTAAAGACAGCCCTGAATATTTTTTGTATTTTTTTTAAAACAACACGAAAAAATTTAAAAAAAATAGAATAAAAATTATGATTTGGTTTTAAATCATAATTCTTTCATCATAAAGCTTTAAAAAATTTAGAAAAAGAGTCATCGGGCTAAAATTCATTTGAATTTTTCTCTTGTTTATTCTACACTCTTTTCTTTTACATATCCAAAAAAACATAGCTTATTAAATAATTTTAACTTCAATAGCTATAAGTGCATCAAAACTTTATTATCTACATGTAATTGATTAAAAATTGGTCTAATCATAAATTTTATTCCATTTCTTTTATTTTCAAAACTGGTTTAAATAAAAGTACAAAATATATTCAGGATTGTCTTAAATATTTTCTGATGATTTCAGAAAAAGTTGGAAAAGCTGGAAAGTTGAAAAAAATAAAAAGCGAAAAAATTCTACTCTGAAAATTCAAGTGAACTTTTAGAAAATGTCAAAGTTTCTTATAAAGAAAAGAAAAATAAAAAATGGCAATCATCCCAAATTTTTTAAATGAAAAAAAAAGTTTTAGATAGATTTGTATGACCTTTTTATATTTTGTTCTAAAAAGTATATTTAAAGATAAAAATTTTGCAAACTAACATCTCCGAATAAGTCAATTTTCGAAAAAGTTATGTCACATCGAACAAAAATAACGCCACTTTTTTATTTATAATTTTTTTTTGAGTCGGGTAGAAAAAATTTGAAAAAATTCTGATATTGTTGTTTTATTATTGTTTCAGACATAATTGTTTTATTGATCATTATATTATATCAAGGATTTATTGTTTTAATGATTCTATTCTACAAAATTATCAGTATTATACGGAGTGAAGTAGATCACAAGTAACATAACCTTATTCGTACGGTTTGCGGATGTCTAGACACAACCTTTAAAAAACGGTAGGCAATATCGATTCAAACGTCAAACATCAAAAGTAAAAAAAAAAATTACATCAAATCTTTCGAAATGCAGAAAAAAGTTCTTGCTCCCGCTGAGACAAATGAAGCGCGTGCGGTTTTGACAGCGCAGAAATATTATACTTTCAGCACTGAAATGTAGTGATTCGGGGAGCGAGACAAGATGAGAATATGTCAATATCAAGAAGATTTTAACCAATTGAGCATTCATCTATCATTGAAATTTTACAAAACACATGAAACAAGCTTCTGTATAATTTTATTTGATATTTGACATTTGTGGTAAAATCTCGGTATCGATCTCGTGTCTCGAATATTTCAAAAATAGAGCACAGAATCGTAATCGTTCTGAATCGATAATTTACCAAAATAGTTGGAAGAAAAGTATAAAACATGAAACGAGCAATTTCAACTGGCAATAAAAGTCAAAAACGAAAATGCTCAGAGGAAGCCGGGCCTGACAGTTTTGCAACTGGTTCTTCTACGTAAGCAGTGGGAGAGCCTTCTGCCGCGGAAAACCACATCAATAAAATCGTATAGAAAATTACGTAGATGTGAGCTCGAAACCACATTCATCCAAATTTCTTCGAGCTGAAGCATTCGATATCAGCTTGAACGAGAATAATATGAAATTTGCTGCATGCAAATTATGTGCTGATAGAACGAAAACGATCAAAATAACCAATGGAAATACGATAGGTTTGAAAAGGCACTTGGAACGAGAACATACGAAAGAATATGCAGATATTTATGGCACAGAAGTTGGAACGTCATCTAAGGTACTCGTTTCATTCGGTCATAATTAAAGCTTGCTCATATCAATCACCAAAGAAGATTTTTCGAACAAAATATTGAATTTAATCAATTTTTCCTTTCCCAATTCAGTACAGTAATTTTCTGAACAATAATAATTCATTTAAATGATTCTTCAATTATTTGTTGACGTCTTTAGAAAAATCTCGTAGTGCGGCCGCTAGCGGATTAAAGCTGTATTGTTTTTAAGAATGCTGTTGTCAGGGGGGATTTTCACAGGATCAAATCAGTCTGGAATTTTTCGAACTTTTAAATTTGAAACATGGGTACCACTATTTATTGTTTGCTTGGAAAAGCATTTAAATGTTTGGAAGCCAATAAAATTTTTTGTCCATAGCGTGATTAAGTGTTAAGTGGGCCGATAGCGATGGGTGTGTGATCGGTGTATGATCTTTGAGATCTCCTAAGTTGAGCAACTGGCCGAGGCCTATACTTATATAGGTTAGCCATGCGCCGACTCGCAAAAAAAAACCAACGTGAAAACAATCTGCACACAAAATTTGTGAACAAAAATTATTTTTTGACAAAATAGCGACATACTTCACTGTGATTACCGATTTCTTTATCCTTGCTTCTTCTTTTACCGGTCATAAAATATGACAATATGACAATTTTGCCTCAAGTTTCGTACTATTACTGAGAAACAGTAAAATAAAAATAAATACCGAATTACAAATCAATTGGTTGCCTGGAAAATCATTGAAATATTGTGGTCACCAATTCAAAAGCAAATTTTGGAGGAAACCTCGCTGAAGTAGTTTATAATATTCCTCCTTTTTTCGAAAAAACCATCTGTACGAATTCTTAAAGAGTCATGAGACCATTCCTCTGCAAAATTTTGAAAAAAAATGATTTTTTGTTTGCATCATACGATAGCATAGGCGGTTATGAACACGCTGTTAACCGGTTGACTGGTAAACTTTTTGTATGTTTTGGTTTTCGAGATTGCTGATTTGATTCCTGAACTTATTTTCACTTGGCTACTTTCAAAAAGGGTGAAAATGAGGGTTGGAGTTCAAAATTTCATATTTTTCAATGGCATGTTTTCATATTATATTATATAAAAACTGTAGATTTTTTAAGGCCCTACTCTTTTATCGAAATAAAACAAAATTCGCTACCTGCAAAAGGGTGGAAAACTAAGGTTGGGGGTGAACTATTCAAATTTTTCACTAGCAAGTTTTTATGCTATATGACATGAAAATTCCAAGTTTTTAAAAATACTAGACTTTTTCGTCGAAATAAAATAAAATTCGCTACCCGCGAAGAGATGAAAAATAAGGGTATATGCTATTTTTCATAAAAATTAAGTTTATGTGATACTAGATTCATTTTTCGGAAAGAAATAGTACATTGTGTATCAAGGAGGCAAAGTGGCAATTTCAACGCCGAGCGCGATATTTTCAGTACGAGTGGCAGCCGAGCGCGCCAAGCGTTGAAAGCCGTTGCCTCCGAGGTACACACGACACTTTATATAACAAAACCACGTTTCCGAGCTTCATCAGAGCTGAATATATAATGCACAATATTTTTTAAAATAATATTTCATTTTGGAATATATCATACTAACTGCATGTAGTATAAAACATTCATTTAATGATTGTGACGCGTGGCAGGGGGGTCTGGGGGGCGGAGCCCCCCGAGAAGAACTTTCATGATTTTTAAATAAACTAAAATCTCTAGGTAATTAGATAAACATATAGTTCATGTTTCAAGTTTTTTATTTTTACATTCATTTTTAGATGATATTAATGGTACAGTTTTTCAAAATAAACTTTTATTTTCTGGGAAATTTCAATTTTCAATAAAGATGTAAACACGAATACAATGGAATTTATAATAAAAAAAAAATTTTCAAATTATCATTGCGAACGAAATTTTTCATTTTTGGATTATATTAACCGTACAGTTTTTGAAAATAAAATTTTATTTTTTGGGTGAGTCGGAATTGCTGTCACTCGATTCTCTATCAACATTTTCTTTAGCGCTTGTAATTGTTTCAATTTTTCGATGTTTCAGTGGTGGAGCATTGGTGTTCTTTTTTGAAGGTCCGGTTGAGGGAAAATTCGGGTGATGCAAAAAAAATTGATATTTTTTCTTGGGGCTTCAATAAAAATCTTTAGTACATAAAAATAAAAAAAAAATTATTTTTCCAAAATTCCGGATTTTAAACAAATTTTTAGATAGTGCTCAAGCCGCATTTCGATATTTTTCTATTTTTAATTACTTACAAATCGCAAAGCCAAAAATTTTTTTTTGCTTTCATAACAGAAAGTCTTGGTGCTCCGTGGAATCATAAATCTAATAAAATTTTGTCACCCTTAACAAAATTCAAAAGCTACTTGTTATAATTTATTTTTTTTCTGTAAATTTAGCTTTAAATTATGAAATTAAAAAATGTGTGGCTACAAATGACAAGGTTTGTCGTCCTTCCAAAACAAAGTGGTAAAAGTACTTTGCAAAAACATAGTTTTTCAAAATTACATATTATAACAAATATTTTTGCATTTTCTCAAACGATTAATTTCAATTTTCCTGTATTTTTCATAGAGATAAATATTTTTGTAGAAGAAAACTTGCTAGGGCATCGTAAAGCTGTATTTTACCAAATTCGAATTCTTTATTTTTAAGTTTGATATTTCACCGCAAAAAACGTTAAAATTTGGGAATTTTATGGTTTTCTCGTGTATTATAAATTAGTAATATATTTTGACCGAATTTTGTTAGAAAAAAATGGAGACTATTGGATGCACAATCGCAAATATTTTTCATCAAGCTTCCCAAATCGGTATCGTAATTTTTGCAGATATAAAAAAAAATTAAATTAATAAGATTGAAATAGGTCTATTGCACAAAGTTGCCATCTGGTACAAACTCCAATAGTTTGATTGTAAACGAACAGTTCAGAACTAAACATTTTTGTGATTTTGCATTCAGTAGCCTACATTTATTTTCGATCACAATTCGGTCAAAATATTTTACTAGTTTTTATAACAAATGGGAAAACTAGAAAATTCCCAAATTATAACATCTTCTGTGGTGAAATACCAGACTTTGAAATAAAGAATTTGAATTCGTCAAAATTTTGTAAAACGGTTTTTCTAGAATAATTTCACCCCTTCTTTAAGAAGAACGACAAGAATAGTTATTTGTAGTTACACGTTTATTAATCTCATAATTTATAGCTAAATATACAGAAAAAAAGAAATAAATTATGCGAGGTGGCCTTTGCACCTTTTTGATTGTGACAAAATTTTATTAGATTTATGATTCCATGGAGCACGAACACTTTCTAGTATGAGAACAAAAAAGGATGGGGATCAAATGTTGGAATGACTAAAATTGCGAACACCTAAAATCTCGAGTTTATAAACTTCGAATGATAATATGGAGACTAGGGTGGTTCAAAAAAATCGACTATTTTTATTTCTTCAAAGCCCGGGTTCCAATTATTGCAGTGAGGTGAAAAATGATGCCTGACAAAATTTGAGCCCTTAAAAAAATTTTTTAGAGGTCGCTCATCGCGATTTCCTATTTTTCATTTAAATAACACGGGGAAGACGTTACTAGCTGCTTTTGAATTTTATTCCTCGGCAACGGATGAGGGTACGACAACGCCCAAGGTGGTTTTTTTGTAGGGATTTGAACGCTCTATAAAAAAAGTCTCTTATCGTTTTACGCTAAACCTACTCCTACAAAAGTTATTCAACGTCAAAATTGGCTTTGAAGAAAATTTCGACATTTTTTCACTTTTCCGGCGAAACTATCGACCTTGTCACAAAACGCTATGGAAACTTTTTCGGAAATCATGTGATTTAGTATAATATCGTATTCTTAGATTATTACAAAATTGAATAATTTCTACTTTACGAGGTTATTCTTAGAGGAAAACTGCTATTTCCGTTGAGTGAATCGTTATATTAACAAAAAAAGTTCCAAGTTCCATTGAGTCATTAGGTAATGCTTATTTTTAGTGAAAATTCCAAAATGCATCGGATTTTTCCACCGTCCATTTATAATTTATTTGGGGCATTATTACATTCTATTTTCGATGTAAACGTGCTTCGAACCTTGCAGTTTCTGCTTTATTTATTTTCGACATTCAAAGCTCTAGTCGAATCTATCTGTCTCCATATTATCATTCGAAGATTATAAACTCGAGATTTTAGCTGTTCGAAATTTTAGTCATTCCAACATTTGATCCCCACCCACTCAGACCGGTGATCTCCAATTTTAAACATCACCATTTTGACTTTCGCCTTTTCGAGCCATTGCTATTCTGCATATCCAAGTTTTATAGGCTCGAAAAATTCACTTTCGAATTTTTGCTACTCTATATTCTGGTCTGTCTGTAAAACAATTACTCTCCATTTTGAATTCGAAAATATGAACTTTTGACATTCGGATGGTCTGTTAAAATTACATTCGAAATGAAAACTATTGAAATATATATTTTCGGGTAAATACGAATTCAAAGAAGGAATTTTTGATTAAACACGCAATCTGCTGAATTGTCGATGGGGAATAAGAATTTCGAATTACTTATTTTTCTCCAAACTGATATCACAACTTTAAAAATTTCGACATATCGACCGTTCTACAATTCAGTTATTCGACATATTGAACCCCATCCCAAAAAAAAATTTTACTTCGCGATTTTTGAGTAAAAACAGGAAACTATCGAAAAGTGACTTGAGCAATATCTAAAATTTTTTTTTTTTATGTGCCAATGATATCCGTTGGAGCTCCGAGAACAAAAAATATAGATTTTTTGTATCACTCTAATGATGATAGAATAAGAACTAATTCCAATGTGATAAACAAAATTACTTGAATGCCAAAGGAAAATAAAATATTTTTTTTTTTTTAATAGTATTACAAAAAAAAAATAATTGGTAATCGTGAATGTACCCGTGAAATGCTAATCATATATCAATGAGTTAGATTATGTGTAGGGTATAAAATATCTTAATATCTAAATAAAGATATTTACTAAAATTGATTTCGAAATAAAATGAAATTTTTGAATCTAGAGAAGTTGAAAATTGACAACAAATCAATTTTTTTTTTTGGGAAAATAAAAAACAAATCGGTGTTGGAATTTGAAAAATACATGGTTTTTTCAAAAAAAAACTGAAATTTTTTATAGAACTCGATTTCAAAAATAATTTTTGCATTTTTTTCAGAAAACTACATTCGATAACAAAACAAAAAAATATCCTGATAGGTCAATTTTGGAAAAAGTTGCAGCTATTTTTAAAAAAAGCCATTTTTTTATTTAAATTCATAACTTTCTTTGACTTTGATCAAAAAAGTTGAAAAATTCACAAAAAAAATCGGTAGTGTGATAAAATAAAATTGCAAGGTTTCAATCGAACCGGAGGGGGTCGAGTTTGAAAATGGTTGAACTGATATAGAATGACTTCGTCAGTAAGAATAACTTGTTTGTTGAATATAGATAACAAATACGATTTTGATGTAACAAAATGTTGAGTATACTTTACTAAAGAGAGGAGAGAAAGAGAGAGAGAGAGAGAGAGAAACTGTTAAAAATTCTTGATTCGTTGTTGCTTACCCGAACTCGAATTTTTGAATCCAAACTTGGAGCTAAAGGAGCGGTCAAAAGTATTCCAAGCTCGGATTATAAAGAAATAATTTAGCACTGATTTTGCGATTTGATGCACTTTTTTCTATAAAAGACTGGCAGTTCGGCCAGCGTTTAAATATGAAATAGCTTATCCGAGCTACTGTGAACACTATATAAATGAGACCCTAGCCATGGAACGGAATGTAAGATGCGATGGGAAATCTTACTTCGTTTCAAGGCTATATTTGGAAAATAGTAGGGATCTTATTAAATAGATATTTTCAAGCTTCTAATATTTCAGGCTGGCCCAAAAAGAAGAGATCCGTTATCTTTTGTGTGACGCTATGACGGCTATAAGACCTAGATTTACGACCGATAAACGTAAGTCTCAAGGGAGCATTTTCTGATTTGTAATGATAATAAGAATTCGAGTTTTTTTCTACTGAGTGTGTATTTTAATGGGCGCGTGTCAAAATGAATAGTCTGAATACTAGAGGCTACTCTTAAAAACTTGGAATGGAACCCTGAGATTTGAATTTCTTTGAA
Organism: Venturia canescens; assembly: GCF_019457755.1. Taxonomy (NCBI): domain Eukaryota; kingdom Metazoa; phylum Arthropoda; class Insecta; order Hymenoptera; family Ichneumonidae; genus Venturia; species Venturia canescens. The sequence goes on along the minus strand of NC_057431.1, from coordinate 12,269,072 downwards.
CATAATACTAATAATTGTTTAACCAATACATTTATGGAGCTTCTATGATGGTCTCTCAGTTGATTAATTAATTTGGTTCAATATTAGATTTTTAATAGACTTATCATTCGAATTGCTTCTAAGTATATATTTCAATTTGATTTGGAAATGAATAGTAGTTTTCCCGGATTAATGGATTGGCATATGTTTTGTTACAGCAGAAATGAACATTTTATCCCCACCCTGTGTTGAACGAAGATTAAAATGTCGATTTTCGGAAAATTCGGGCGCGGATAAAAGGTTATAATAAGTAAAATTTTGAACAGCTAAAATCTTGAGTTTATTAACTTCTTGGTCAGCGGGGCATGAGAATTGCTTTTCTTCCATTTTTTTTCTAAGAAGGGATTATTCAGAGATATTGACTAACTAAGACCAAGAGCACACACGAGAACTAATCATTATTAGTTCCAATGTGATAAAAGTTTTTACCTAAATAAAGAAATGCTATCGAAGATGCTTGATACAGAAGTGCTATCGAATAGTTTAAAACGATAGAATTATAATCAGACACCTATAAATTCAGAAGTGGGATTAATGATCGTACGCGAGTGACGCGCAGTTTAAACTTGAATATTAAACACGATTTTTTCGTCGAGTTAAAAATCGTATAAAATATTTCGTGTCGTGCACAATGAATAATCGAGCTGTGTGCCGTTGACACAACGTTTTTTTCCTCATAATATCATTTTCCTCATAGATTATCGTCGTGCGAAAGTGTGAGAGTCGTTCGCGATTTGTTAAGTTAATTTGACGGTGGCGAAGGTGGTACATTTTGGAAGTGGGGAGCAACAGATACGTCTGCTGCGAATATTTTTTAACCTCAATGAATGGCTACGAGAATTTTGATGAGTTCGAAATTGAAAGTCCGTGCTCTCGAGTGATTTCATTTTAAACCTGAACATGTTACGGTGAGCATCGAAGAACTTTTGACAGAGATGAAAGGAATATTCGATTTGCGCCAGTCAAAAATGGTATTACGAAAAAAGTTTGAACAACGAGTATGGAATCAGAGTAAAACGTTTACAGACTATTACCACGACAAAATAATAATTATTGCGAATCGTGTTCCGATCAATGACAACGAGATTATCGATTACGTTGTCGATGGTATACCAGACCAGAATTTACGAGATCAGGCACGAATTATGCAACTTGACTTTCATACTGATCTGTTAGAATCATTTAAAAGGGTCACACTACAATCGAAGAAATTTTTTGATAAAGATATGAAGAAATCAAACGATCAAGAATGGAAAAATGGAGGAAAGATACAGACGAAAGAAATTTCATCATCAAAGGGGAGTTCGTCGTCTCAAGAAAGTTCCACGATACCGAGCGACACAGCTCACGGGATCCGACGAAAAGAATTGCGGTCAGTGAATAAGAGCAGTAGTTGATCCAGGGTCTCCGGTAAGTCTAATTTAAAGCGAATTAGTATCAAAAGCTCCAAATATTAATAATACCGAATTTCAATCTTCAACAGACTGCAAATTTAAAGGTCGATATAGCTCGATTGAAGAAGAACTGTACTGCAGTACGGGATCACATCCTCGAAGAAAAAATCGCCGATCTTCCAGAAACACAGTAGCAGGCAGTACGGACTTGTTTTGAAGCCTCAAAGGTTAAATCCGGCAACAAGCGTTGATATATGATTCAATGGATATACGAATGTCTATTGATGAGAATAAAGAGCGCCTCATTGTGCAGAGACTTACGCGATAAAGAAATTTTGCCGTTACCCAGTCGAAATACTTTAAATCGATATATTCAAAGGATAAGCGCGTCAACCTATAGATTTCAAGAACCCGTCTTTGAATGTTTAACGAAGACAGGAAGGATGGACAGTGCTTCGAAATGAAATATCAATAACTTTTTAAATTACTATAGCAACAACGCGGGTGCTACGTGCTCGTTCTTGCTATCCTCATCATCTTTGCTATCCTCATCGACGTCGTCGTCTTCACTCGTTGTCGTCTTGGTGTCATCCTCATCGTCGTCGTTGTCGTCCTTCATTCATCGTCGGCCACGCCGTCCTCGTCTTTCACTCGTCGTTGTCTTCGCCGTTTTTATGATTCATTTTAATTTATAATTCATTACAAAAATTTTTCTCATTCTCAGATATTACGTTATATTGAATTATCATGCCCTCATTATCGGAACAGAACTGAAAGTATCCTCTATAGGAATGTTTGCCTTTGATTTGATTTTTTTCGATTACCATTTGTTGACGTTACTTGGAATTTTTTAACTATCCACTGCATCTGAAATGCTTAGCAAATATTAGCCTCGGGCTTCTGATTTTCAGGTGTTCTCTTGGTTGATGAAGTGAAGTTAAGCGAAGCAATTTCTTTCGATCGACAATCAATGAAGTTCAATGGCTTTGTTGAAAATGGCGTTGTGTTTACCGCTCGGTAAACACACTCCTGAAGATAAGAGAAATACGAGAGCAAATCATGCACTTGTATTTATGTACCAACCGTTTAAAGACAGATGAGTCCAAGCTTTGGGATGTTTCCTCAGCAAGGATTCTGTAACGAGGACAGTTGTGCATAAACTCATGTCAGAGTGTATGGTGCTCTTATCCAACTCCGGATTTCACGTGGACGCAGTTACAACAGATGGCGCACAATGGGATCGTGGTGCCTAGAATATATTCGGTGTCAATGAGAACAATCTCAGTTGCCAACATCCTTGCAACGAAAATAAGTGATTGTGGATGATTTCGGATTTTCCACATTTGTTTGAATGTTTTCGAACTGGCGTTATCAAAAATAGTTCTTTCCAGATGGAAAACTTGAATATTAATACCCAGTATCAATGGAAGCATTAAAATTCATCCTGAATCCGTAATCTTAATGAAAACTTGTTTGTTTTTAGACACCAGATGGAATCGTGAAAAAACAAAACACTGGGAAGCGGTCCTACAGTGCGACGAAAAGTTCATGAAACCGAATTTGAAAGTGGCATACCAATTGACACCCACGCATCTTAATCTGACTGGGTACCAGAAAATGAACGTGTCATTCCAGGTAAAAGTTTTGTCAAGTTCGTTAAAATAAAAAAAATTTAATGAATCGTATATATTGTATTTCTCTCGAAATTTTCGTTTATTTTCAGTTATTTTCGCAGTCAGTTCAAGCTGCCATGCAAATTTATGAAACTAAGGACCCACAGTTGAAAGGTTTGAAACCAACAAGAGATTCTTGCAAGAGAGTTGACGATTCAATCACTGCAATAATGTCGCGCATTCCGAAAAATGTTCGTACATCACAGAGCTGTCCAAAAAGAAAGGTACGTTATTCCATGCTCGCTTTTGATACTTACGATAACAAATCATAATTGACTAAACTCGATCAAATACGGAGCTATATGACAGTCCTCTCCAAAAATCGTACGGTACTTGAAAGGAATCGTGTTATCAATTAGCTCGTGTACAACGAAACGTTGTCAGAGTCGCATAAAATAGCGTATCATTTGAGTTTGTCGAGATCGACATATGATTATATAGCAACATCTAGCGATTTGCCAATATTCTGTGCAGTCCAATAGGGCCAATCAAGATTTAGGTGGGCGCAGCAAAAATGTAATGTCGAATAATAATCGCAATTGTCGACACGGCAAATAATGTCTTCCTATTCTGCATTTCAAGAACGAGAGTCAGTGACACAGTCCTTCCAAAGTTCAGAAGATTACGCTTTCGCGTTCCCTATAACAAGCTCGTAATAAACCCTTTGCGACTAAAAACATTCAAAAACGCAAGCATAATACACCGTCAAGATCATTGTATATTGTTTGTAATAGAGCATATTATAATTGAAAAAATACTTTCAGCTATTGGCAGGTTTGCAGTTCAACTTTACAATCACTCCGCATTATCTTCGTTGGATTTGGAATCGTCATAATTTATAGGGTATTTTTCAGAAGTGTACTTTGCGTTTATCTCGCAGAAGTGCGAGCACCGAGGCTGATGTCCAACCATACTGTCAAAGCATATTTCGTTCGCATTCGTTGAATTTTTCAAGGAGTACTTCGAAATATGATCCAACTTCATACTGGTAACAAAAGAATCTTTCAATGCTCCGCTTTTGCAATGTTTGTGCTCGTGGTTTTCGAACTTTTTTTAGTTTTTGTTTTTCACCGCAGGAATTTTCTATTAACGGAACTCTGTACCCATAATTGGACCAATCCTGGCTGAGCATGCTATTATAATACTGTGGCTGGCTTATAACATCGTTTTATTTATCGTGATGATCCTTTTCTCTGTAGTATTAATGCAGTTACCCCACGCTATGGAAGTGCAAGAATCCCATAATATTTTATCGTTAATACAGCAACTTTTCTTTTTCTTTGTGAATCTCGAAATTTCTTTCTAACTTGTGTGATGATCCTTACCTTTTCCATCAATACCTATTTTCTTGTTGTTCCTGCTGTAAAAACTAGGCAATTTCAAGCTTCCTTGAGTACTTGAAGGATTGAGAAAATTTGATTCCAAATAAAGAGATACTCGTACCATGAAAGGTTTGAAAGTTACCTTGGGCGCAACTCTCGAAATTCTAGATGCCCTTTGCATTGAATCGATCTTCGAGTACCCGATAACAGTACGTTTAAATCAAGATGCCTTGAAGGCAGGTTAAAAGTTTGAGTCTCTTTAATCGTCAATGTTCTTCATTTTGTAAATACATTTCTGAGACCTAAATTCCGTATTCCGATAAAATTATTCTATCCCGATGTAACAGTGGTGCTATGGCAATATTATTCTTGGACCATCAATGATGCATGTCATTTACAAGTACATCTTCTTTTCAGAGATTCTTTGGCATGATGTGCAATGCAGGCGGCAGCAATGATCATCCCAATCCTTAATTCTTCGCCCAAACATTCCGATTGCTCTGCACTTACTCTCTAGTCAAACCACCAAGAGGATGCAACGTTGATGGATCTCTGAGATGATTGAAAGCCTCATGCAAACAAAAGATTCGTTAGGCACTGCGTCCAAATCTCGTAGCAAATGGTTGTCATCCATTGATAACATGCTTGAGAATATACGTGTCGGTGAGATCCCCGCAGAGAGCCATGAGCGTGATCACAACTACGAAGAGTCTTCTATTAAGTCGTTTGGGAATGACAGCATCCATAATCACACGTATGATGTGACACAAACCAGTCCAAAAGGACAAACGTACATTGCCGGTTTTGTTGCCCGAGCAATGATGAAGAAATTGAAGTGCCAGGAGTGCGTAATAACTTTGCAATCAAAGGAAGAAAATGATAGCCCACACGTAACAGCTATTAATCTGTTGGAGCGGTTTGAAGGACTGATATGGCCCAGCGGGACGTTATTTCACTGACCGAATTAATAGAATCGGCTGTTTTGGATGTTATTCGAAAATTTGGTATCCAGATAGATGCAATCCACAAAATTTTGGAACGAATTTTCGAAATCATGAATTTAGAAATCGTCGGATGTTCTGATCACTTCTCGGAAATCACGCGCAAAATCATTGATTTTTGTGTCGTGATGTGCGCTAATTTTTACAGAATAAAAATTTACTACAGAACATATCGAAAAAATGATTGCAAATTCATACATTCAAATTAACAATCACACGATTAATCAAGATAAAAAATTATTGTAAATTTATACGATCATCCCAACAAAAAACTTGAATGAAAAAAGAAATTGAATTTCATTCTGCAGAAATAAAACTTTCATTTCAATTTATTACGCGTGTTTCTTATTAATCTACTCACGTCGTTCTGTATTCACCCAAATTACATCTCCATAATATAATTTGTACAGATTTTCTTATCTAATAAAAGAAAAACTGGTTAAAAAAAACTTGTAGTCCTATCTCTCGAACTTGCATTATTTTTGCATTATTTTTACTATATTTTATTATGTTTGCTACAACATTATATATGTATAAACGTATATGTATTGTGACGATATTTTTTTTTGTACCGTCACAAAACGATAGGAAAAGGGTAAAACACGCTTGAGTCCCTCCTGTTAACACCCCGGCCACACAGCCATCTCGTAGGGATGATTTTGTCAAGATTTCTTGAATTTATCTGACCGAATGTGACCGAAAATATTGTTTATTTCATATGCTACGAGACAAACCGAGAAAGGGGGTGATAATTGGAGAAGCGGAAACACTTTGAACATCGAAGCATCATACGAACAGAGCGAGCATTTAGGAGAGCTACGAAAACATCGTTTACCATCGTTGGTTTCGTCTCTTCCTCGCAAGCTAGGGGTTTAATAGAAGAATTTCCCGCCTAATGATTCTTACTCGGTTGTAACTCGAAATCCTGTCTCACGCTTGCACGACATCGCGACGAACCTGTCGATTATTTTCGGAAATATCGAGAGCGATAGGGGGGAAGGGAGAAGCAGTTACGCTACCCTGTCCATTTTCGTCAGATTTTCGCTGGGTACGGGACGGACGTTGAAAAACTAAGGGAGTTGTAAGTCCTCTTCTTTCACTTCTCGAATTCGGTCAGTGAGTTCGGTCTTTTCCCGGATGGTTATCTTTAACAGTTCGTTCGATTTAACGTAAATGAAACAGAATATTCGATTCCAAATAACAGGTTCGGTTGTGGCCACGGTTGTCTTGAAGCATAAAATCTTTCCCGATATAAGATTTCAAATTATATCACGCGCATTCTCGGCTCTCGTTATACAGGCCGAAGAAAATTTTCCGGGTAAAGTTTTACATCGTGGTCGTTAACGGAAATTCTCTTCGTGTCGTGATTTATATTTGTTGAAGCATTTCGGTAATACGTGCGCGAGAGGTCGTGGCACAGTGTGGAATAGAGTGAGAGAGTGAGCGTGCGGTCAAGAGAAACCAGGTTCGCGAATTGAAATCTTAGTCCGGCCTGGACACCGAATAGTGGGTTCACGGTATTTTATAACACGAACAACGTCATTTTAAACATTTCGTTCACGAGTAGTCCCGGAACGAAATAATGAAAACGGGCTCGCATTAGAGTGTAAAGAGTGTAGGTCTTGACCGATAGCGTGTGCATTGTGTGCGTGTTGATTCCACGGTTTCTCCTTCCTGTAATATAATATTTGGTTCGATTTTTTTCCCACGTAAAAAAAACATCGTTTCCGTATATTGACGAATTTTGTGCCCGAAAATGTCATCCCGCGTTATTTCAATAAGTTATTATTAATTAAATAAATATTACGAGATTTATCGTTGAAAAGTTCACGTCGTTTTTCGAATTCTTTTTCCTCGGGATAACCTCGCCCTTCCCGCTGAACCAAGCCGGTCAACCGTCCTTTTCTGTCTCATCGTCGAGTCGCTTTGCGACTGGTGCCCACGGGATTTTACTACCGAAATAAATTGACGAAAGAAAGAGACAAGGACCTTTGTGGCCTTGAATAATTAATACTAAATATTTAAAAAATTGGTCATAAATTTGGCGCCTAACGTGGGGCGAGTTGGGAAAAATTTCTTTTCGTGGCTTCGGTTCCTGAGATTAATTGACGGAAAATTGTATTTCGATTGTGAGTTTCAGTGAAGTATTTTATTTCGTATATTTTGAAAATTTTTACTTGAATATCTCAGTAGAATTCCAGTAGCCTAAAAGTTTGTTTTTGTGTTCGGTTGTTATCTCGCTTTTTGACGATCGAAACGCGCGTTAGTCACGCGTTTGTGTTTAAGTTTTTTCTCTCTCTCTATTCGCTCTCACTCGCTGCACATGTTTACATGTTTGTTGGGAATTTTGGAGACTTTGACAGTAACAAGAACCTCAAAATTTTAGCATTAGGATTAAATTGAATTTGCTCGAAATAATATTCGCTCGAAATAAACTTCGGGTTGGAGATTATTTCGTATTTCGACTTCGAGAATCTCTCGTTATGACGAACATACCGGGTGATAGTTTGTGAGCACTTTTCGAACAGTTGTCATCAAATTTTATTTTTCAATAGTCATTGATTTTCCGAACTGATTTTTATCACGCACCCGATAATTCCCGAGTTAAAGCGATTTGAAAAATCAGCATTTCGACGAAAATTGATTTTTAAAAAATCTGCACCAAACATTCTAAAAAAAATTCTAACGAGTACAGAATCATCAAATACATGTTTTTACCCTCTTGACAATTTTTCCAAAACCTCATATTTTTCTCGTGATGCCGTTATTTTTTCACAAAAAATGAGATAACGCGGTGAAAAAAAATCACACGCAACTTTTTAAAAAACGAAATCAAAGCTAGTACTCCCCCATTCACGTTTTCTATGGTGAATACCGCTAGAAAAATTTTCTACGAACCGTGCGCGCGAATTTAAGGGCTGAAAAAAGATTGAAAAACGGTCAACTTCAAAAGTATATACCGGACTAAAAAAAAATTGAAAAAGGTTTTATTGAAGTGCAAATTGAAGCTACATGTGTCCCCTTTAAAATGCCGTTCGAAAATTTCAATATCTCTTTTTTCAATTAAACAATTTAACTTTTGGTGCGTCAAAAAATTTCAACGAGCGTCCCCAAACTTTTGGCCGGTAGTGTATGTCGAAGCAAAACTCTAAAAGGGAATTGAACCGCGAGAATCATTCATGATTGTACTTTTTTTAATAAATTATTAAAATGTTAATATGCGCGATGATCCCGAACACGTAGATATTTACTTGAGTTGTTACATGATGAATTTGGAAATTTATTTCAATAAGTCATTGGGTGCTTTGTTCCTCGTGATCTCAAAATTTGTATCTTGGAAATGCAATGGACACCTCACTACCATGACAATGTTAGATATAAATTGAAAAAGGAATTATATAAGTTGCGACATAACTCTTTTATTCACAAATAATTCGTTTCTTATTTAAAAGGACCCAGTCTTTTAATGTTGGGCGTTTTTTTTTTACTGTTTCAAGTTTATATCATACGCTATTCAGGCTGCTACTAACATATACATGTCCATACCTTTCCTCGAACCGTGCACACACGCCACGTACACGGCATAGCCGTCAGTGTTTCAAACGAACGCCGCGAGGTGGCGAAAAAATGTTCAATTCGCGTCTACAGATTCTACGCAGATCTATCTTATATACGTGACCGGCGAATTGAACGAACTTTTCGATTTCATGATGATTCATTTATGTTACTAGCAACAATGCGGGCGCTACGCGCCCCCTTTAATTAATGTTAATGTCATGTAGAAACATTTTTATTCTACTTTGACTATGCTGAGTTCTTTTGGATGAACTGGTTGGCAATGAATCAGAATACCTACAAATAATCTACGCAACAGTATTAACATCATCCATACCTCTGCTTCATGCATTGCTCTTTTCCATTCATCATCATCATCGATGAGACCTAATGCTAAACATGTAGCAAATGAAATTAGAAGACAAATTCTTTATTTATTTGAATAATGATAGGGTTTTGGAAATTAATTTTTATTTATCTGCCCCGAAATTTGTCTACTTTGCCCTGAAATTTTTTTTTTTCTGAAATTTGTGAAACAAGGAGGTGAAATCATTTTTGGGACATGAATATAAGTAAATGACCATATGCCTACCAACAAAACTCGTTAAATTCCTTAAGTGGGCCACTTTGTCCCATACTTCCCTTAATTTATATAATTTATATAATTTGCCATATGAAAATTTAACTTGGTCTTTGATTTTCCTTTACAGCTTACAGTTAACAGTTAGAGCCGACAGTTACATTAACGCACAATGAGTAGAAATAGGCCAGTAGCGCTTTGATATAAAAAGTTTCATTATTAACCAAATTAACCGAAAAAAAGATATAGAATGTAAAATTAAAGGGTTGTTGGATAATGATGTATAACTTTGGATATAAAGAATAAACGAAGGATATTGTAAAAATTTATTATTATTATTATTGAATGACAAGAAAGGGAGGGAATGACAAAAACGAATAATTACTTTTTATTAATTCAAAATCAGACAAAGAGAATACAATTTGTATTTATCGTTTCATATACGTCTTTATGTCATCGTCTCTGATATTAAACTCTCACTTTAGCTTTTCTTTTATTAAAAAACAATTCGTTCCTATGCTCGAACATTTCAAAACTACGCGATAACCACTAAAAATCCTACAATATCGTCGGTAATTTTTCAACCTTAAAGTGTCTTGAAAAAATTCTGACAATTTCAAAAGGAGCAGCATTTTTTTTTCTTTGTACCCCAAACGTTCAAATCTCACATTTCTGCCAAAAAACACCATCCGAGCGATTTTTCAGTTCTTATCCATTTTTTTCACTTCAGGTTTTTTTTTAAATTTACAACAATCCATATTTCAACAATATACAATAACAATTCACTGAATTGTGAAAAAATTGGAAAAAAACTTTTTCAAAAAAATCTTGCTTCGGACGGCCACAACGTAGTTGTAACGTCACGCGTGCCGCCGTGCCGTGCAGTGTCTCTTAATTGGACTCCACGAATTTCTTTCTATGGGCACATGCTTGTCAACCTCGCCTTCGGCTTGGCTGACAATTCTGCCCGCGGTTGGAAGTAGTCTACTATCCTTTCCTAGGGGCCGAATCTACTATTTTTTTTTTCTTATTCTATGGTTATGAGAGTCTTTCTTCACCGGGATACACTTAATCCGTTCCCAGAAAATACGCAGCATGTCTTCTCGCATGTTTTTTCGATCCTGGACGAGTTTTCATCGTTCTTAAAAGAACTGAATTTGGCGAAACAAAAAAAAAACCGTCCTCCTCAACGGCCGGTCGGGAACCGGGAAAATTACTGTTTTGAACGTCGTCGAGAAATTTCCTGGCATGCGACGGTTTTTTATGAATTCTATCGTAACTGCATTCGGTTCCGACAGCTTCGATAAAACGACGTTTAAGATAATGAGCCTACACGAAAAATCAATCTATGACGTCGTTGCAAATTCAATGCTGCCGCGGAACAAATGGCAGACGTTCGTTCCGAAAGACACGTACTGGACGTCACATCTGTCATCATGTGGGGCTAAAAACGATCAAGACGTCGCTGTATAGGATGCTCCAGATCGCTATATAGGACAGCAAGAAGAACGTAAGAAAAGAACGTAAGAAAAGAACGTAAAAAAAGACACCGCTGCTAGAAATTATATACCGTTGCTCGGATCAAACGGCCCCCGAAAATGACGACAGGCAATAGGGACCTACGCAGTTCGTCTGACGTGTGTGGAGTTAGCATCTCAAGTCTCATAGCATCTCACACTTTAAATTGAGTTCTTATAGCATTCGACATAGTTCTACAGTTCCGGGTACATTTTATCAATAGTTCTGTCGAAATAAGTACCGGAAACCACATTTTTCAATATGAGATGCTATCAACCAGAAGTTAGCATCCCGATATAGTGAATGCAAAACATTTGGCTAAAAACCGTTAGCCCGTGAAGAGTTCTAGAGTTCCTGGTCGTATATATCGTCGGATACTCTGAATGAAGAATCTCAACCTCTTGAGATTATTATTACAGATAAAAACACTACAATAATTGAGCGCTAGCGTCGTGAAGAATTCCAGCTTACTCAATGGTCTTAAATCATAGCTAGAGCCGTTCTGTGGGATCTTACAAAGAGTAAGCTAGCTTTCAGCACATTCTGAAATTTTTCAATCGTGATTTTTGATCGGAACAAAAATGTTCAACCATGAGATGCTATTATACTCTGAAAAGTTCCAGCTTACTCTATGGTCAGGGTGATTTTGAATAGTATATAAATCCATGACCAGCGTGTTCGGGACGCGATTTTGAACGAAACTGCAAAGGGATTTTTTTTAGAGCCATAGTTTTTAAATGGCAAGCATTAGAATTTGCGCTTTTCGAACCAACAGGAAGACCGCTTTCATCGACAATGCACGATGCCTTAATTAGACTATACTCATACATCAAAGACGAAGAGTATCTAGAGTTGAGGCGGCGATTCTGAGACAAGTACATTTATAAGATATGACGAGTTGCTGCCAGAGGCTCTTTAGCGGAGCGATTGCGTTTTCAATTATTTTCGAAAATTTTCAAAATTTGTTTTTTTTTTTAATAATTAATCAACTATAGTACTTCAGAGAATATTATAAGTTGACGTATTTTTTCTTTTTTTTCTATCGATTGCGACCTCTTCGATCTCTGTAGCTTAACGCGTTGAAGAGATATTAATTATTTATTTTATAATTGCATCAAAAAATGGATCAGATTTTCGCAAACATTTTTGATGTTTATTTGTTTTTTATTTAGTGACAAATCTGGTGCCATAATACAAGTGCATACCTATATATTTTCGTGATGTATGCCGTATGGTGTGTTGTTCATGCTAATAGATGATGAGGTTATAAAGACACTGTTCCAATTTTTTCCGGCTCTGTAGAAAATAGATAAACACAGAACAATATTTTAGTAAAAGTGATGAGAAAAAAGGGAAGAAGAATAAAAGAGAAATAAAGGCCGAGGAATCCAAGAGAGTTATGTGATGGAAAATAAACCGAAAATTGTCAACGACGTACCGATTAATGGTATAAAATATTTAGAAAGGTTAGAGATTTTTTCTATATATATCTTGAGATGTAATCCGGATTCTGAAACATTAGAAAAAAAAATCCATGCCTCCACTCTTTCTCATCAGCTCTCTCTCTCTCTCTCTCTCTCTCTTCTTTGTACCCTGTGCCCCATAGCTTTGCTAGGGCATAAATATATTAATCAATCAATCAATCAATCTCTCTCTCTCTCTCTCTCTCTTTCTCTGATTGTATCATCAAACTTGTCGATGATTGATATTGGAGAATATAATAAAATAATCCAAAACAGAAATGACGAAGGAGAGCGAGGGACTTTAAAAATATAGAAAAGAAGTATAATCGCATTGTCTGTAAACGCATGACAGACTATTCGAAATTGCCTGATTACAAAATTTTCTATTGGCAAATCGAAACTGAGGAAATCAGTATTTTTTTCGTTTTTTGGTAGAATTTTTTTTTTGATTCATAAAAAAGACTAAATTGATAATTACGGGGAGTTTTCACTTCAATTCCAACAAAGTATAATTTGAGTTCGAAATAAAATATGTCCGCGTGTGTATGTGTGTGTATGTAAATACCTAAAACAAATTGGATGTATAATGAAACGATTTTTATTTTCAAAAAAACTGATTCGGCTTGAGAGGGTCACCCCGTGTGGCAGCCGCATTTTTTGGGATTTTTTCGTGATTTTTATTAAATAATTATTAAAAATTATTATTAAAAACGTAATATTTTTTTTTACTATTGTTTTTAGATATTTATAGATATTTAATTGTTTTAAATTTTTATCAAAAAAATCCTTTCGAATGGGCAAATTATCAGATCCGCCAGTCGACGTCTGCCGTCGAAAGTTTCGATGTTTCCTGCATCAAATATATCGGCGACTTCGACAGCATCATCGGTTTTGATTAGGTCGTCCAGATCGAATGGTTTTGATGCATTCGCATACCTCGTCCATGGGTATAATTTTTGAGAGTCTGAGCCCAAAGATTTAATACTACTCGATAATGTGGAATGATAAGTCTCGAGTATCTCGTCGTAATGATCATCCAAAAGTTGTTTGTCGCTGCAAGCGTAATTCAAAAACGACAGATCGAGAACAGGGCTGGAAAATCTGGCGAACTGGAAGTCCAACAAGATTGCCTCGGATTCGTCAGAATCCTCGAGTGCTGCCTTCACGAGGTAATTCGGTGCCCAGGAGTCACTGTGGCTTATTATTGCGATTGAGGCGTGCCATCTGCTACAGTTTTCCGCACTTTGATTCCAAAGTTCCCTAGGTGACTTGGAAGAGTTAAATTTCTCTTCTGCCGGATAACCCGGGTATTCCTTCGCTAAGGCATTTTTCGCAGCGTCCATTAATCTTGTTTCCAAAGTAACCCTCGACTTGCATGTCGATGGATAAACCCAATCCCAGTAATCATATTGTTTCTCATTTTGAGTACCAGGGCCACGTACTAAACCATTTGACAGCAACTAGTGTGAAAACAGCAGAAATTAATAATAATTCAAGAAAACGACTCGATATGCATTGAGTAGAGAGGAGTGACAGTTTGTTCGCGGGTTTTTGAGACAAATAATACGTGTCTGTGTACAAACTAATATTGCCATTGATACGACTTTATCGGAAATAATTTTTTTTACGTTTTTTACTTTTCTATATAGAAGCCGCTGGAACAGAATGTGGTGCTTTAAAAATTACGGAGTTTTTAAAATATTTTTCCAAAAAATGAAGAAAGATATATATTTTTTCTTTACACCTCGGTCGAAAGTACGCAGTTTTTGCACCAATTTTAGTACCGAAAGTACAACATTTCTGCACTGTCAAAACTGCACGCGCGTCATTTGTCTCAGCGGGAGCAAAAAATTTTGTTTGCATTCCAAAAGATTTGACATAGTTTTATTGACGTGATTTTTTTGACGTTTGACGTTCAAATCGATATTGCCTACACAGTTTTTGGGAAAGACTGTGTCTAGTCGTCTGGAAACCGTATAAATAAGGTTATGTTACCAAAACAGGACTAAACTGCTACATGTCCGGACAAATAACATGCATTTATTCTTCCAGATGAAATCGATGCGACGACAAAAAATAATGTAATCGAATTGATGAAATGTCCGAAACAATGGTCTATTTTCAAGTGCATAGGAAAGCAAATATTCATATAAATTATCAAGTATAGTAGCGGGAAATATTCATAGAGAAATTGTTAACTGCATGTAGCGGAAAATGAAAATGCGTGAAAATAATTTAACAAAAGCAGTGACACATTACGAAAGTACACACTTTTCTTTAAACGCATTGTCTGAAAGTCCGGTCACCGTATATTTAGCATTAGCCTATTCGTCCGGATTATACATTGCTGCCGAGAACTTTTGTCGTGTGTACTTTCGTAATCTGTAGTCCGGACCATCCGGACTTGTAGCAGTTTAGCGCTGTTTTGATAACATAACCTTATTCATACGGTTTCCAGACGACTAGACATGGCCTTCTTTAAACTATAATAATTGTATCGTTCGATTATTTATACTTGTTCCGTTATTTATAACCTAAAATAAAAAAATGGCATAAGTTTGAACTCATTATTGTTGTTTTTTCACTCTAATTATATTTGCTTTTTTTTGTATTGATGCCTGCCCCCGACCAGCTGGCACTCGCTTCGCTCGTGCCACAAATGTCGGGGCAGGCATCAAAACATCTTCTATCGATATAGATGAATATTTCGGAAGAAACGTACTTTCGACTGGCTGTAAAGAAAAATAGTATACACCACACGGGCAGACGTTTGAAAGCCCTGAACTGCGCCTCAAATGCCCGAGGCGAAGCCGAGGGCATTATGATGCGTAGTGCAGGAATTTCAAACTTTCTGCCCTTGTAGTGTAAAATAGTATTTTTTTTTTTATATTTTTTCATTTTCGTTCGCATTTTTTCGATTCTTTTTTACAATGCAGTTTGACTGGTTAAAAAACCCAAATTTTTCAGGGCTCGTCTCGCCCCCACATTTTCTTATGTTTTGCGAATGGCACATATTTCTCATTTCCTAATTTAAATTTTTCCCCCATTTATATTTTAGCAGAAGATGAAATAAGAGGGTTTGAACTCACTCGGAGGTTTCGGTACCAATTACAGTGTTTACTGAAATAAGTATCTTTCAATTTGTTGACCAAGTCTTCAAATTGATCTTTGAACTGGTCTTTGTAGGCATGATATCGCATGGAATGTAGCCATGGTTTTCAGGAGGACGTTCATCTCTTTCATATTCAGAGAACTCTGACGGCTGATTGGCCCAAATCCATAAACCGTAACATCCTCCATAATAAGATAATCATTTCCGGCATCAACGCATGAATTCAAACAATGCGGCACGCATAACAAACTGTTTTGGCCTTTCGATTCCAAAAATTCTTCAAAAGCTGGTACCACCTAAAAGCGAAATGTAAAATTTATAGTATTATAATTCGATTGACCCGATTCAAAAACATTACACAAATTCATCGAATTCGATTTATCGTAGAAAATAGCTCTTTGTAGAAATTTATTTCATAGTGGAAAAACTCAATGCCTCTGAAAGCTTTTCTTTTTCCAACGTTTTTCGGCAGTGATTTAACGACCAGTTTTTTTTTCTATATCTCTGCCATCTGTATTAGCGAAAACTGTAATTCTCTCCACTTGTGCCAAATAGCTGTCGACTTTGGTAGGAGGACATTTGAAAGTCCAACCTGTGATAGTAACGTTGTTACTTCCGGTCAATTTTTGTATTGCATTTTGCAAAGTTTCTTCGGTGAAGTATTTACTAACACTAGGGTATATTAGCGCGCACTGAAGCGCGCGTATAGGGGTTTATTAGCGCTGCTGCGCCCAAGGAAAGCTTATAACCACTCGCGTATACACCACTGCCAAATTGATAGTAAACAACTGTGAAACTGACAGCAAGACTCTGAATTTGAAAGCCCCAGCGACCAATCACAGTACGAATAGAGCGACAATAATGCCCCTCGTTGGTGACCAACTTCGGACGTTACTCACCAACTTTTTAGAAGGGGACCGGACAGCAAATGTGGATTCTTGTCCATGTCACAAAATCTGGAAAAGAATAGAGAACACAATAAAAATACTTCAAAAAAGTAAAAAAAGAACACCAAGTATTAAAAGACCGCACCCCTAGTTTCGAATAAATATTATATTTTCAGTCCCCTTATAAAAAGTTCTAAGTAACAATATATCTCAAAAGGTATTGTTGTCGTTTTATTCGTGCTGCGATTGGTCGCTTTGAAATCTCGAATTTAAAGTCCTGCTCTTACAATTAGTTTGATAGTTTCAGCTGTCAGATTAACAGTTCGTGTATGCGTAGTTGGTTATATCAACCAACAGCGTTTAATTACATGGGGCACAGAGAAACAGCACATTCAAATAAAAAAAAATTCGTATTCGTGTGTAAAATAGTATAACCCATGTTTTTCAGGCTCCAGTTTTTTTCAGCACGATAATAGGAAATGATTTTTACATTGAATTGAAATGCGAATTGCTTATTATTTCGTACTTCGAATGATAATAGATTTATCGTAGGATGATTCTGAAAATACACGAATTTTACAGAGAATTAAATTACAAATCGTCAGAATGAAGAAAGAGGAAATTTATTCATAAAGTGCTAGACAACATCACAGGGTCCGAAATTTCGTGGTTCATGTTATCTTTTCAAATTTCAGTGACGAGGTCGACGGCTGTGGTAGTCAAAATCCAGGTCGACTTTATCGTGATTTTTTATGCCCGGGTCGACAACTATATGGCTTCTGTTGCCTAGGTTGATGACTTCATGTTTTTCGATGCCCAGGACGACGTTTCTACTTCCTGTCTACGTCGACGGCTCCAGATTCCACTATCTAGATCGACGGCTCCAGATTCCACTATCTAGGTCGACGGCTCCATAGTTTTTAATGCCTGCGTATATTTCTCCATGGTTTTCGTTGTCTAGACATATCTCTTTGTGTTTTTCGACATCTAGGTGGACGGTTCGATAGTTTTGAATGTCTAGGTACAATTCTCCACAGTTTTCGATGTCGAGGTATATTTCTCCTTGGTTTTCGATGTCTAGGTCGACGACTCCATAGTTTTTCATGTCTAGGTATTGTAACGCTTTTCCCAGGTAAGCGACAAATTATCCCAATTCCTTTACTATTGGGCGCCAGCCGAGGTATTCTCCTCGACAAATTTTTATAGATCTTAAACAAAAGAAATAGGCTCGAGAATTGACCGGACTAGCTTTAGATATTCTCGGTAGAGGGGCCTGAGCCTTCTAGAGGAAAATAATTACGGGAATGCAGAGCTGGGATTACAAATACAATTTATTAGAAAACAAAATAAGAAACAAAGATAATATTATAAATTTCCCAAATTTTTCGGTTGATAATTCCGTCATATAATATTTGATTAACAACTGTCACTTCTGGTGAATATCTGTTCTCGAATATAATTCAAACGATAATATCTCACAATTTACAATACGAAATTAAGGCGTAGCCTACGAAATGACGATACACTGGTTCTCGGTGATAGAACACGAAATTACGATAATTCTTAACCTAGGACTCTGATCCGGATGTAAATCTTTAATTTAACGAATTCCTCTCGGCAATTCTATTAATTCCGCAACGATAAGAAATTTACTATTGATGACCAAATAAATCAAAAAGGACGTTAGAATTCAATTCACTCGTGCGACAAAGTAACCATTCGATATCGTTCAGTTTTCCGATATTTCACCGATTTTAATTTGCGCGCAAAATAATACAAAACGAGATAAAATTATGAACGAGACAACGGCTCACCGCAATGGTTTCAGAAATTGTAACTCCGGCAATTATCTTCGGAATTACGATTCGATTTCGGGGCGTTGGCTTCTCGAAGGTAAAAGATGAGGCTCAAGAGAATGCGTCCTTCCTCGTTGTGGTCCGGATTTCGAGTAACGAGATCGATTCGAAATTTCTATAACGCGGTAGTATGGGACCTAACCCCCCACCCTTAGTCTCCTCGTTTGATCGAGCTGTTAACGGGTTCTTCGAGAATCTTCGCGAATAATTTCGCCCTCATTATTTCAAATTGTCGACGTTCGAGAATTCGTTGTTGACAATATCGACTTTGGATCTCGGTGCTGGTAGACGTACCGCGAGTTCGACGGTTCGGGGTGAGGGCTTTGAGTTAGCGTCCCACCGCTCGATGTTTTGAATCTCGTACTCGATGACCAACAAGATCTACGATGAAATGACGGACGATCTTCTATATTCGAACTGCCCAATTTTTCTGCTCTCGCTTCTTCGTTGATTTTACGAAACTCGGCGCTCGTCCATAAAATGTTTAAATGTGAAACAAAAAGAATATAAAATAAAATTCATAATTTTTGGTTTCTTTATCGCTTGAGACTTTTGAGGAGTATTCGTTCGAGAGGAATTCTGACAACGTCGAAAGACGCCTTCCTCTGAGCCATGTTTGAGGAATTATACATTTTTAAGTGACGAGCAGAATTGCCACGTCACAGTATATTTTTACGTAGTTTACGACGTCCAGGTCGACAGCTCCATAGCTTTCGACGTCTAGGTACATTTCTCCATCGTTTTCGAGGTGTATGTATATTTTTCCATAGCTCTTGATGACTATGTATATTCTTCTATGATTTTCGAAGTCTAGGTGGACGGCTTGATAGTTCTCGATGTTTACGTACATTTCTCCATAGTTCTCGATGTCTAGGTATATTGCTCATTGGTTTTCGATATCTACGTCGACGACTCTATAGTTTTTTATGTTTAGGTATATTTTTACGTGGCTTACGACGTCTAGGTCGACGGCTCCATAGTTTTCGATGTCTAGGTATATTTCTTCAAGGTTTTTGATGTCTAGGTCGACGGCTCCATAGTTTTCAATGTCTAGGTATATTTTTCTTTGGTTTTCGATGTCTAGGTACATTTCTCCATAGTTTTCAACGTCTAGGTCGACGACTCCATAGTTTTTTATGTTTAGGCATATTTGTACGTGGTTTACGACGTCTAGGGCGACGGCTTCATAGCTTTCGATGTCTAGGTATATTTCTTCATAGTTTTTGCTATCCAGGTTGACGGCGGCAAAGTTTTCGATGTCTAGATCGACGGCTCCATGATTTTCGAGGTCTAGGTCGACGGTTCCATAGTTTTCGATGTCTAGGTATATTCCTCCATGGTTTCCGATGTCCAGGTATAATTCTCCACAGTTTTCGAACTCTAGGCCGAGGGCTTCATAGTTTTTGATATCTAGATATATTTCTTCATAGTTTTTGCTATCCAGGTCGACAGCGGCAAAGTTTTTGATGTCTAGGTCGACGGCTCCATGGTTTTCGAGGTCTAGGTCGACGGTTCCATAGTTTTCGATGTCTAGGTATATTCCTCCATGGTTTCCGATGTCCAAGTATAATTCTCCACAGTTTTCGATGTCTAGGCCGAGGGCTTCATAGTTTTTGATGTCTAGATATATTTCTTCATAGTTTTTGCTATCCAGGTCGACGGCGGCAAAGTTTTTGATGTCTAGGTCGACGGCTCCATATTTTTCGATTCCTAGATCGACGGCTCCATAGTTTTGGATGTCTAGGTATATTTCCCCATAGTTTTCGCTATCTAGGTTGACGGCTTCATAACTTTCGATGCCTAGGTATATTTTTTCATATCTTTTGCTATCTAGGTTAAGGGCTCCGTAGGTTTCGATGTCTAGGTATATTTGTTTATAGTTATTGCTATCCAGGACGACGGTTTCATAGTTTTCGATGACCAGGTACATTTTCGTTTTCGTTATCCAGGTCGACGGCTGCAAAGTTTTTGATGTCTAGGTCGACGGCTTCATGGTTTTCGTGGTCTAGGTCGACGGCTTGATAGTTCTCGATGTCTAGGTACGTTTCTCTACGGTTCTGGACGTTTAGGTCGACGGCTTGATAGTTCTCAATGTCTAGGTATATTTCTTCATTGTTTTCGACGGCTGCATAGCTTTCGATGTCTAGGTATATTTCTGTACGGTTTTCGATGTCTAGGCCGACAACTCCACTGTACGTAGGGTAATATGGGGCAAAATGGACACTTAAGGATTTAAGCAAGTTTCATTGATGAGCATATAGTCCTTCAACTATTTTTGGATCCCAAAATTGATGCCCAGTCCTTGTTTCCCGAATATCGTAAAAAAAAAATTTCGGGGCAAAACGGACACAGCCTCTACGAGGCATAAAAATCGAAAAATCGGCAGTTTTCAAAATGCAGCCGTTCCAAGCGACTGTTTCCGAATAGGATGTCAACTCGATAATATGCGAAAAGAAATGGGACCACTCAGGCTCCATTCTTTGGATGTAAATGAACAGAAATGAGTCAAATCTTATATCCCATTTCTGGCATGTTTTTGAGGAATACAAAAAATAAACTTGGGTCCATCATGCCGGGGTATATTTCGTATTCACACTATATCGGAGTCTCACCATTGATTCATAGCCCTAGCTTCCGGAATTTCTTCAAAAAAATTTTCCAGGGCACAACGGACACAGCCTCCAAGAGGCATAAAAATCGAAATATCGACATTTTTCGAAATGTAGCAGTTTAGCAGACAGAAAAAAAAGCTCACCAAGGCAGCCAAGTCCTCGTCTTTTGAAGACGTTTGTTGCATTTTTCGCTAAGGGTGACATTCGTTGTCCTCTGAAGATTGGATTTATCGTGTAACATGCAAAAAATGGACACACACCTTGTGTACAAGTGTTGAAGACAAAGATGTCAGTTATGAGTGCGATTTTTGTAAAAAATGAATAAAAAACCTTTTTTTCTTATTCATACTTTGATTACTATCAAGAGACTCGGTAGAGTCTCGGGACAAGTACATTGACAGCCCTGTCGTCTGCTGGCCCGAGGCTCTCGCCGAGACTATATTTTCTCTGAATAAAACGATTCGCCGTGGTAGGGGTAAAATTGGCATGTGATTTTCTTTAATTACGAAGCTCATGAGTTATGTATGGCTTTGAAAATTGAACTTTCAGCTAATTAAGAAGTTCTCTGTCGAATGAGCCCAAAATCAGCATGATCGGTGTCGTAATTGCTGAGAAAAAACTTTGCACGGGCTCAAGATTATGCAAAAGTTACTAACACATTCGGGATTTGCGTATCTGTATACGCGTACTCTGACCGCTACAAACATAGGCACCTTAGCCCCCATGATCACCAATCCCCGGTGAGAATATTCTTGTTCCAACCAATGAGCGATGAAAAAAATCCTGAGCCAATTACATCAAAGTTTCGGAATAGCATGCGCAAGCATAGCATGTGCAGTTCAGTTCTGACTATGAATGTACAATATATATCTATATATATATATATGTATATATTAGGGTGATGCAAAAAAAATCGACATTTTTATTTCTCAAACTACGTCAGACAGCTGTTAGGGCATATCGAAGAATGCATTATCCCAAAATTTAAGCTTAAAAAAAAATGTAGGAGTCCCTCAAGCGATTTTCGATATTAATTTATTAGTTATTGGATAGAAAAAATAATGTGTTGAACAAAGTGTTTGACTTTTATTAATAGATTATCGATGTGGTGGACGTTTGATTCACAATTTGAAGTTATTCGTTGTAATATTTATGAAATACTTATTTAAGTTTCCGAACCATTATATGTATGAATATAACAATGAATAACTTGCAATTGTGAAACAAACGTCCACAATATCCATAATCTATTATTAAAAGTCGCAAATACAAACCCGCGCGCTGGTCGAGCTGTCTCTCTCTCGCCCGCGGAATTCCTTCGCTTCTTATGTATCGCCTTTTTTCTCATTCTCTCTTCGTTCTGACCTCCTTTTTTTGAAATGCTTTGACTGAAATCCTTTTTTTTTTTCAGATGGCTGAAGACAGACTGTAAGTATTGCTATGTCCTTCGGCGTTACAGCGCTTATTTGCCTCTTAGTTTTGGTCAACTGGGAGAGACCAGAGTTTACTCCACGTTTGTTTTTAGAGAGGTTCGATATTTCCCGCGGTGCATCGGCGACAACGCAATGGTAATGGGAGCATTTATAAAAACAATCGCCAACAATCCAAGAGAATTCTGGGATCGGAATGGGAGCCGGGATTACTTTGCCGACATGAGCGAATCCATATACCAACACCGGCTGTCGAACAAGCGGGCCGACGCGATCAAATCTTTTTTTTACCGGCACAAATATCACGTATACCGCGTAATCGATCATTTCCGGGATACTCACCAGAAGTAAGTGAACACTTGTTTTTTTCTTTGAAATTTTGAAATGATTTTGAGTTGGGTTTAAAGTTTTTTTTAAATAATTTTTGTGGTATAATGGGCGAACGGGCGATCATCAATGAACTTTTCATAATTTTTCTTCCGTCGAGAGGGGATATTTATTCCTTTTCAACTTTCATACATGAAACAAACTCTTGTTTTTTCAGCACGCCAGCTCTAGAAATCGGCCAACACTGGCTCGATTTGAGGCGGTCCACCACCATCCCGGAAGCCCGATTGTGGTACAATACGAACCGGCACTTGTAAGTATGACTTGAAATTTGTTTTGGTTCCAACAGCGATTTTTTCCGTTTTTCGTTAATTTTGATACCATTCATCTTTCTAAATGATGGATAAAACTTTTTAATCATTTCCAGGTTCAATTTCTATGAACTCGATCGCGAGCCCGAGAACAGGCAGTGAGTGTGAAATTATTTTAAAATTCCGAAATCCTTCAACTTTCCCAGAAAGTCCCATGAAATTATCCCATAAAAAGCTTTCCCTTCTTTAATTTTGATATCAATTTTCGATGAATGTATCAATCGAAATTCTTATTGATTAAATTTTGTAATTTAATATAAATTTTTCAAATTTCTAGGCCAGAAAGATCACCTTCGCCGCCGGCATTAGCACCCGGCGCCGTCATTCTGTCACCACCGCAGTGAGTAAATTACGATAAAAAATACTTTTTGAAGTGAAACTTCTATATAGACTCTATATAAACTTCTATATAGAGATTATTGATGTACTTGTCTAGTTTGGAAGTTATACTATGTAACGGCTAAAATTATAGTTAATATAGTACTACAGTTAATGTGCTTGTCCAATTTGGAAATCTGCCCGTAAAACTTCAAGTAAAAATTTTGTTGCGATTCCGTTTTTCCTCTTGTCCGTTGCGATTGTTTTTCCACTTGTCCGTTGCGATTCGATTTCTACTTGTCCGTTGAAGTTTCACTTTTACTATGTGTCCCAGCGCACATTTTCATTTTTTTTCTCCACTTTCATTCCATTTCTTTTTGATAAATTTATTAAAATATGTAACTATTTTCAGAATCATATTACCGGAATCTTCAGGGGTCAGCCCACGCGGCGAATATGCGTGAGTATAAAGATATTCCAAAAATGTAAAACCCGTTATTGATAATGAATTTCCATAGACTAATCGATGAAAATTGATTATCAATTTCTAGGCTGACCGGAACGTCGACGCCGCAAAACAATGCTGCGGTTGCGCGGTGAGTAAATTATGTGAGAAAAAACTTTGTCCTTGAATTTTTATATCATTTCTTGTTGAAATGAAATGAAATGAATTAATGAAAACAATAATGAAAACATCGTCTAATCGATAAAATATTATTATCAATTTCTAGAAACAAGAACGAGGGAACCGCCGGCGACATTTCCGGTGAAGGCTGGTACGAACTTTTAAATTTTGAAATCCTTCCTTCCCCAGAAAGTCCCATGAAATTATCATATAAAAAAACTTTTTTCTTTTAATATTTGTTCCCAAGTAATAGATTGAAATTTGTTATTTTTTCCAGTCACGGGATATCAAACATATCTGGAATTTCGGCGAGAGAATTGTAAGTTTAACATTATTTCAAAAATTTTAATCCAGTGATCTCTTTCAAAAACAAAATGTTTTTTTTTTCATACTTCGGTCGAAAGGACGTACATTCGACCTGCGTATTGATCGATGAAAATTTATTATTAATTTCTAGAAGCGGGGATTTACGCTTATTGTCGGCGACCCAGGCGTCAGCTGGCGGCGAGGGATCTTCACTGCTGAAATGAGTATTAAATTATTAAATTTTTCTTCAATTTCAATAACATTTATTTATGATTAATCGATTAAAACTTGTCATCATTTTCAGTGTCCCAGTATCGACGTCGGTGAGAGACGATAAGACGGGGAAAGGTGGAGAATTGTGAGGACAAAACTATTTGAAAGCTTTAAAAGAATTTATTATTCGTTTTGTTATGAAATCGATTTTTAAATGAAATTTCAGATCCGTCCCGATAGAGGGAAGCAGTTCTCAAGACGATTTCGAGTGAGTAAACTTATTTTCCAATCCCTAAGTAGTGGCAGGGAATTTTGAAAGAGCCGAACGTTTTTATTTCTAATTGTCCTATAAGAAGCTTTTCCTTCTTTAATTTCTTTTTTTTTTATTAAAGTATTGTAATTTTAGATAAATTATTATAAATTTCTAGGCTAGAGAGATCGGCTTCACCGCCAGTGATCCCTTCGCCACTACAGTGAGTATGAAATTATTTTAAAATTTCGAAATCCTTCCACTTTCCCAGAAAGTCCCATGAAATTGTCCTATAAAAAGCATTTCCTTCTTTAACTTTAATATTCATGTTGGATTAATGGATTAATCGAAATTCTTTTTGATTAAAGTTTTGTAATTTTAGATAAATTATTATAAATTTCTAGGCTAGAGAGATCGGCTTCACCATCGGTGACCCCTCCGCCACCACAGTGAGTATGAAATTATTGAAAAATTTCGAAATCCTTCCACTTTCCAAGAAAGTCCCATGAAATTGTCCTATAAAAAGCTTTTCCTTCTTGAACTTTAATATTCATGTTGGATTAATGGATTAATCGAAATTCTTTTTGATTAAAGTTTTGTAATTTTAGATAAATTATTATAAATTTCTAGGCTCGAAAGATCGGCTTCACCGCGAGCGACCCCGCCGCCAGTGACCCCTTCGCCACCGCAGTGAGTATGAAATTATTTCAAAATTTCGAAATCCTTTAAGTTTCCCAGAAAGTCCCATGAAATTATTCTATGAAAAGCTTTTTCCTCTTTCATTTTAATATTCATTTTCGATTAATGGATAAATCGAAATTCTTTTCGATCAAATTTTGTAATTTTATATAAATTATTATAAATTTCTAAGCTAAAAAGATCAGCTCCACTGCGACCGGCCACGCTTCCAGTCTCCTCTGCCCAGTGAGTAAATTTCGATAGAATGAAATTTTTTTTCTCTACTTCCATACCATCTTTTTTTGATGTAGAGACGAATCCCATGCGGAATTTGATTTTTTCAATCGACTTTATCGGACTCGGACTAATCGATGCAAATTTGTTATCATTTCCAGGCCTGGACCGTCCGGACGGCCATCGGGCGCGGCTACATCGCCAAATCTGTGAGTATAAAATTATTTAAAAATTTAAAAACCCGTCCCCCCATCTTCTATTACCAATCGATGAAAATTTATTATTGTTTCCTGGAAGCAGAAATGATGATACTACCGCACCTCGAATGCTCGAGGGGCATCAAAAAATGTATTAAATGTAGTTTAGGGGCTTTTCCGAAAAATGTTGGTGAAT
Organism: Venturia canescens; assembly: GCF_019457755.1. Lineage (NCBI taxonomy): Eukaryota > Metazoa > Arthropoda > Insecta > Hymenoptera > Ichneumonidae > Venturia > Venturia canescens. The sequence goes on along the minus strand of NC_057431.1, from coordinate 12,242,915 downwards.
TTTTTTTTCAGTTTTGTTCCTGTTAAATGATGTGAACAGCGATATTTCGGCGGCTGAGGTTGAAGTGAAGATCATCGTTTACATCGCTTCATAGCAACAAATTGTAAAAAAAATAGATTTATCATTATTTTTGGGAAAAGCCCATAAAATACATAATTCCCTTAATTTCTTATAAAAATGCATTTGTTGTTTCGTTTCAGGAAGGATGTTGAGGCTGCAAGTCCGGCGGCGCGACAAAAAAAAACGAAAAAGCCTCCTTACCAGTGAGTATGAAATACAAGTCTTTCATTTTAATGATCAAGCAAGTATTGAGTATAATGTATTCATCTTTCTGTTCCAGATTGTCAGCCCTGGAGGATGCATTGAACGTAAGTATAAATATCAAAATATTCAAATTTATCGATTCTCCTTGGAAATTGAATTTTCTTTTATGCTATTTATAATACGTTTTATTTATGGTTAATTTACAGTCGGTGATTATAGAAGGACATAATTTACGGCGCAAAAGCCGCGAACATCCTAAAGCCCCTTCCCGGGGTAACGAACCGAAGCCGAAACGAAGTCGTGGCGTACCACAGTGAGTATGAAATTATTTTAAAATTTCAAAATCCTTCCACTTTCCCAGAAAGTCCCATGAAATTGTCCTATAAAAAGGATTTCCTTCTTGAACTTTAATATTCATGTTGGATTAATGGATTAATCGAAATTCTTTTTGATTAAAGTTTTGTAATTTTAGATAAATTATTATAAATTTCTAGGCTCGAAAGATCGGCTTCACCGCGAGCGACCCCGCCGCCAGTGACCCCTTCGCCACCGCAGTGAGTATGAAATTATTTCAAAATTTCGAAATCCTTTAAGTTTCCCAGAAAGTCCCATGAAATTATTCTATGAAAAGCTTTTTCCTCTTTCATTTTAATATTCATTTTCGATTAATGGATAAATCGAAATTCTTTTCGATCAAATTTTGTAATTTTATATAAATTATTATAAATTTCTAAGCTAAAAAGATCAGCTCCACTGCGACCGGCCACGCTTCCAGTCTCCTCTGCCCAGTGAGTAAATTTCGATAGAATGAAATTTTTTTTCTCTACTTCCATACCATCTTTTTTTGATGTAGAGACGAATCCCATGCGGAATTTGATTTTTTCAATCGACTTTATCGGACTCGGACTAATCGATGCAAATTTGTTATCATTTCCAGGCCTGGACCGTCCGGACGGCCATCGGGCGCGGCTACATCGCCAAATCTGTGAGTATAAAATTATTTAAAAATTTAAAAACCCGTCCCCCCATCTTCTATTACCAATCGATGAAAATTTATTATTGTTTCCTGGAAGCAGAAATGATGATACTACCGCACCTCGAATGCTCGAGGGGCATCAAAAAATGTATTAAATGTAGTTTAGGGGCTTTTCCGAAAAATGTTGGTGAATTTTTTTTTCAGTTTTGTTCCTGTTAAATGATGTGAACAGCGATATTTCGGCGGCTGAGGTTGAAGTGAAGATCATCGTTTACATCGCTTCATAGCAACAAATTGTAAAAAAAATAGATTTATCATTATTTTTGGGAAAAGCCCATAAAATACATAATTCCCTTAATTTCTTATAAAAATGCATTTGTTGTTTCGTTTCAGGAAGGATGTTGAGGCTGCAAGTCCGGCGGCGCGACAAAAAAAAACGAAAAAGCCTCCTTACCAGTGAGTATGAAATACAAGTCTTTCATTTTAATGATCAAGCAAGTATTGAGTATAATGTATTCATCTTTCTGTTCCAGATTGTCAGCCCTGGAGGATGCATTGAACGTAAGTATAAATATCAAAATATTCAAATTTATCGATTCTCCTTGGAAATTGAATTTTCTTTTATGCTATTTATAATACGTTTTATTTATGGTTAATTTACAGTCGGTGATTATAGAAGGACATAATTTACGGCGCAAAAGCCGCGAACATCCTAAAGCCCCTTCCCGGGGTAACGAACCGAAGCCGAAACGAAGTCGTGGCGTACCACAGTGAGTATGAAATTATTTTAAAATTTCAAAATCCTTCCACTTTCCCAGAAAGTCCCATGAAATTGTCCTATAAAAAGGATTTCCTTCTTGAACTTTAATATTCATGTTGGATTAATGGATTAATCGAAATTCTTTTTGATTAAAGTTTTGTAATTTTAGATAAATTATTATAAATTTCTAGGCTCGAAAGATCGGCCCCGCCGCCAGTCCCGGTGGCTCGTTCCGACGTAAGTATAAATATCAAAATATTCAAATTTATCGATTCTCCTTGGAAATTGAATTTTCTTTTATGCTATTTATAATACGTTTTATTTATGGTTAATTTACAGTCAGTGATTATTGAAGGCCACGCTTTACGGCGCAAAGGCCGGGAACATCGCGAAGCCCCGGGAGCAAATGAACCTTTGCCGAAGAAAAAACGTCGCATACCACAGTGAGTATGAAATTATTTTAAAATTTTGAAATCCTTCCACTTTCCCAGAAAGTCCCATGAAATTGTCCTATAAAAAGCCTTCTTCAACTTTAATATTCATGTTGGATTAATGGATTAATCGAAATTCTTTTTGATTAAAGTTTTGTAATTTTAGATAAATTATTATAAATTTCTAGGCTCGAAAGATCGGCCCCGCCGCCAGTGGCCCCGCCGCCAGTCCTGACGTCTCGTTCCGACGTAAGTATAAATATCAAAATATTCGAATTCATCGATTCTCCTTGGAAATTGAATTTTCTTTTATAATATCTATGATACAATTTATTTATGGTTAAATTACAGGCAATAAGAAACAGAAAAAAGGCTCAGCGGCGCCGCCAAAATGTGCGCTACGGTTTGCCGCCAATTTTGGAGCAGAGCCGCGAAAATTCCGCGTGTCACGGCGAACCCGACCCGCCACGGGAACAAATTGTTTCGGCAAGGACAGCGCGCTTGGCCTCCGTAAGTGTGAACTTCAAATTCATTAAATTCTAGTATTAAATCACCGAATATAATAACTTCGACTGCCCGATTAAGAAAATAAGTTCGAGAAGGTTCAACATTGACAAAATGTCGTACATTATGTAACCATGGGGAAAAAAGCTTGGACAAGTCCATTTGTTAGTGATCCCCGTTTCCATTTGTTCTCACAGGGAAATCTAACCCTCCCTAAAAAAAATTGGAAACGCCAACAAAATGAAGAATTAAAAAAAAACCCCAAAAAAAAAATTCAAGAATCTTGAGAATAATACAAGAAATGCGAGAATGAGAGAAAAAAGTTGGTAGAAAGCTATTCGCTCCGCACCGAAAATTCTGATATCTATAAAAGGACAAGTATTCCCTGTCTGAAAATCATGTTGATGTCTGAAAATCAATTAACGAGAAAAAAGAAAATTTTCCAAAAAGACACGTCTAAAAAAAAAGAAACCCCTCAATACAAAATCGCTAATCGACAGAAAAACTTCATACAAAAATACAAAACTAAAGTTTGCCATCGTATGTTGACCATGAATTGTTGAAACAATTATATTTGATTAAATCATAACAAAGTTTTTGTTTTTTTAGTGTGAATTTTTTTGATTTCAGAGAGCGGCAAGAAAATAGAAAGCGGGAAAAGCTGAACATTATTTTTTTGTAAATAGGGTATTTTACACCATGTAAGAAAAAATATAAAAATGCATGTTTATGATAGATTCCATACAAAGTTTACGAAAAACGTCAATATTTATTAAAAATGAAAACTTTTAAAATGAAAAATGTATGTTATGTGTTCATCGAACAAAAAGAGAAATATCACAGTTTTGTTTTTGTGATTTTGTACAAAAAAAATAATATCACAGCTCAATTTGTTATTTATTCATAAAAATGAAAACTTTTAAAACGAAAAATGTATGTTATGTGTTCATCGAACAAAAAGAGAAATATCACAGTTTTGTTTTTGTGATTTTGTACAAAAAAAATAATATCACAGCTCAATTTGTGTGATTTTGAACAAAAAAGATATCACCTCTCACTTTGTGTGATGTTGAACAAAAAAAAAATGTATCCCATCTCACTTTGTGTGATTTTGAACGAAAAAAATTATCACATCTCACTTTGTGTGATTTTGAACAAAGAAAATTATCACATTTCACTTTGTGTGATTTTGAATAAAAAAAAGTATAGTTTGTGAGTTTGGTAACTCAGGTACTTGTTTTAGTGATGCATACATTCGCTTCATCACAACAAAAAAAATCTGAAAAACATTTTGTCTAATATCATTCGTTGGACGGAAAATATACTTGATTGTTCCTTTATATTTATACTGATTTCTATATTGTACTGATTATACAAATATACTGATTTATTTCCTCCTTATATTTTTCTCTTTCTCTTTGTTCTGTGTTATGGCCGAGCCATTTATTTATAATTTACTTATTAGATAGTTTAAAGTATACTAATTTATTGTCATAAATGTATTTTATTTCTTTCTATTTCAGTACGAATCGCTTCCTCTTGTCTTTCCTCTTGAAACCGAATTCTTTCTACTGTACGAAATTAACCTTTGATCAATTGCGAAACTTATTTCACAGACTCTAAGGATTTCGAGATCCTTCACCTCTAAGAAACGTAAACGAAATGTACAACTCATTGCGAAAGCCCGGAACGACACTCGCTTCACTTACTTTTATATTTTTGCATACGCATTTGCTCAGCAGTCTAAATTCTTACGCTGCAGTTTCCTAATATCGGAAGCATCGATAGAGAATTAACAACCAAAATTAATTAGTCTTTCGCTAATCTTCGGTCTAAGCGGAGCTCCTCAGGTATTATTACCTTGAGTCCGAGTCTTGTTCCTGGTTCTTACAAGATAGTTAATAGTTACGTGTCTTCGAATCTTCGCGATCAAGCATCACTGCTCGAGGGCTAGTGAGGCACTGAGGTGCAGCGTTTCTTTACTTCTTGAAGACAAATAAGAACTCATTAATCGATTATCTACATATCCAAACCTTTATAGCACGAATAATAAAAATCCAGAAGTCATACATTATTTCGACATATCATACCCCTAGGGGAAAAAAGGTTGGGACAAGTACATTGATGGTTCCTTGTTTCTGGATGACATAGAAAAAAGATTCAGAATCAGGAAAAAAATTCTATAGAAATAATAAACGAAAAATTGAAAAGTTCAAAAAAATTCAATAAACATAAAAAACAATCGAAAAAATTTCTGTAAAGAAAAATAAAAAATTTTCAAAAAAATTCATAAATATTGAACAAATTGCAAAATGTACTATCCAAGTTACGTGCAGTATAAAAATGTATGATATCAATTGGAGGCCAAGTTTTTATTGATAATTTGGAATATTTATCGAACAAATCGGAAACTTTAATCGTAAAATTGACGTTTTATGCATAGGAGCCACTAATCATTCATGATAATTATTTTCGAGAAAAAAGTTCATGAAAAAAAAGTCATAACGGAAGTTACGTGCAGTACTAAAATGTATTATATCAATTCGAGGCCAAGTATTCATCAGTTATTCGAAATATAATCTCCGGCGACAAAAGAGCGTTGAGAATCCTCGTCGGGCTGAGAACGTTTTATCAAAATTACTAAAAAATTAATGGAAATAAAAAATCGCCGAATCTTTCTTTCGAATAATAAGAACGATGTCAACCCATTTCTTTTTAACCAGACCATATAAAAATCGTTAAAAATTCACATGAAAGTCATTCGTTATTTCAACAAGGTACAGACTTTAAAGAACCGATTCCCCTCCGACTTTCAGGATCCCCTGGTATTATTCACAACATTCAACTTCGATTGGATCGGTACAAATTATGTTCAAATACGTCTTAAACGTACTTGTCCGGCCCATCACTTTTTATTCAAATTGCTCATTCGAAAACAAATCGGGGCTGTTCTATAATCACAAATATAATAAAATGGATAGAAATAAAAATAATATCTCCAAGTAATTGGAACTTGACTGTTCTCAAGTTCGTATTGCAATACTAGCAATATCCACTTCTCATTTACTTCAGTGAACACATACTATTCGGTAAGAACCAATGAAAATGAGAAATAATCAGGCGCATTACAAGAAATTTTCAAACCTACTCAGCCATGCAAAATTTTTTTTTCGATAGTCACGTACACACTTTGATAAATATCACTAGTCGAGTACGACACGCGCGATTCCTGGAATTTGGAGAAAAATGATTTTGTTGTGAATTATGACGCCATATAATATAAATAGATTAATCAAATTCATTTTTCATTTTCGTTTCATTTTGACAAGAGCGATTCGAAGGAAAATTATTTTCTCGGGAATTACTGTTCCTTAATATTAACACATGGATTAACTTCGTTTTTTATTTGTTTGGGTTGTGGTTTCTAAAAATAAATCAAAAAGCGAATAGATAGTGAGAAAGTAGTTTGGGATCTATTTTGCTCTGAAACTTGAATTTTTTGAGGATGTCACCGTGGAATTCGATAATTTACCATGATTTATAGTCAGGACATGATTTGGAACCGAAATAAAAATTTTATGCATTTTATGAAATTTTAGTTTTGGGAAAGTTCATTTTGCCCCGGAATTCAACTTTATGGGGCAAAATGGTTTTGCCCCATATTACCCTATATTTTTCTATGGTTTTCGATATCCAGGTATATTTCTTCATAGTTTTCGCTATCTAGGTTGACGGCTCCAAAGCTTTTGATGCCCAGGTAAACTCTACGGTTTTCAATGTCTAGGTCGGCAGCCCCATAGTTTTTTATGTTTAGGTATATTTCTGTACGGTTTTCGATGTCTAGATCGACGGCCCCATATTTTTCGATTTACAAACATTAGGGTGTGTCAAGAAAAAAATTGTTTTTTTGTCTTCAAAGAACATCCTTCAATTGTTCCAGTATCATAAAATATGACGCCTGTCCAAATTTCAGCCCTTTAAAATATTTTTTAGAGGTCGCTCATCGCAATTCTCTCTGTTTTCCATGTAAATAACCCGGGGAGCACATCTAGAATTTTGCAACCTGCAGACTGGTCAATGTTGGATGATTCCAAAACAGGTTTTTGTAGGAAATCGAACGCTCTCTAAAAAAGATCTCTTATCATTTCGTGATAAATATTCTCTTTCGACAGTTATTCACTGTCAAAGTTGAACCGATAGTAGATTTTTAACTTTTGCTACTTTTCCAGCGAAGCTGTTAGATTCATCAGAATACATTGCAAGAACTTTTTTAAAAATCACGTCATTCTCCTCGAAATTATCTCAAAAAAAATTCAGATTGACAGAAATTAATAATTTTCTGCCTTCCGAACTCATTGTTTGAAGGCGAATGGCTATTTTCATCGAATTCATCGTTATATAAATAGTTTATTATTTGGAAATACTTTGTAATGTTTACTATGAATGGAAATTCTAAAAGACGTTAGAATTTTTTAAATTTTCTTTCAAATAATTTTTTTTCTTATTAAAAAAATGGCCTGGAGCTACACCGTAAATGTAGCTCCTATGTTATCGGCGGAACGGAAAGACTTATTGCTCACTTCACTCCACTTCACTTTACGCGTTCGCTTTGGTTGATTTTGCTTTGTTCTGGTTTATTAGAAAAAAATTTAAAAAAGGATTTAAGTGAGTTTGTATCTAAAGATTCGCTGAGAATTTTCAAAACTTTTATGTACCCCACGACTTAAGATATAAAGAGAATGTGAAATTTTTTTACAAATCTGAGGGTGGTGAACGGTGTTGCAGAGTGTAGTATTTCGTCAATAGAACGATATAATCATTGTTTAATGAATAATGAGGAACAATTGCAGCATTTTATGAAGGTTATTTAAGAACACCGCCAACGTTTCCCAGATTGTTAAAAAAAAATCTGAAATGAATATTCTTTTTTTCATATGGCGTTTATTATGTTTATTCATTTCTATGTGTACGCTTGCAGATTTTCAATAATGCATGCTGTCAAGATGACCCAACTCGATGAAAAAAGCCATTTCCCTCCAAACAATGAGTTTGGAATACAGTAAATTATTAATTTATGACAATCTGAATTTTTTTATGAGATAATTTTTGTAAGAATGACGTGATCTTCAAAAAAGTTTCTGTAACGTATCTTGATCAATCTAATAGTTTCGCTGAAAAAGTGGCAAGAGACCTTTTTTATAGAGCACTCGATTTTCTACAACAACCTGTTGTGGGAATTATCTTACATTGACCCGTCCGCGAGTTGCAAACTTCAAAAGTCGCCAGTGATGTGCTCCCCGGGTTATTTAAATGGGAAACAGAGAATCGCGATGAGCGACCTCTAAAAAATATTTTAAAGGGCTGAAATTAGAACAGACGTCGTATTTTATGATACTGGAAATTGAGAGATGTTCTTTGAAGAGAAAAAAAAAATTTTTTTCGACAATACGGTAGGAAAGAAGAACGTGGGACGTTATTTCTAGAAATTCCTGCCAATGACAAATAAAAGTTGAAAAAGTGCAAACATCATTAACTGATTGAAAGGCACACCTTTCTATTGAAATTTTTCCAAAAATGATAGGCAACCTAACGCTTTTTGGGATCGTTAATTACGATTCTTGTATCAGGATTGAAAAATTTAAGATGGCGAACGTAATATGAAGACTGTTAGATTAAGTTTGAATTTTGGAAAATTTGAAGAATTTTTTTGAAAATTTGAGCGTGCGGAAAAACTAAAAAAAATGATGGTACTAAATATCAAGTACAGGTAAAACAAATTTTAAGCACTTGGAGACTCTTTTTAAGAACAGCCCAATTTGGTTTGAAAAAAAAAACAAGTACTTTGTATTTAAATTATTTTTTCTCATAAGTATCTCATAATATATGAGCTCTCAAGAATCTATAAAGTACTTACAAGTATAAATGTATTGCAAAATACAACGAAAAAAAGGAAAAAACTTGAGAAAGAACGTGGTACATATATGTATCTTCCCTCAAAGTGTTAATGTAAATGAAAAATAAATACAATAAGATTAAAATAGATTAAAATAGCGATCTAGATGACACTTAATGAGAATAATGGGCTATTAACATCATTTTTTGAAGTTATCGAAAAAATGGTACACAGGATCTGAATTTTAACCTTGAATATTGGTTTGGTAGTTAAAAATATGTAGGAAAAGTATTACGGTATCCGCGGCACATCCAACTTTTTTATTTTGTATGCCTGTGTAATTAATTACCTTAATAACATATCCGTAATATTGAATGAAAGGCAGAATTCTATAATGAAAAAATTTCCTCTTCTTTGAATCACAAAAAAATGACAGACAGCTTACATATAGAAAAATATTAGATATTGGGGTGATAAAAAAAAATAATTTTTATTTTCGATCAAAACCAAGCTCATAAGTTTCGTTTAAGTATCAAAATAGACCAGCTAAAACATGAGTCCTTAATATTAATATTAAGTTAGCGTGCATCGCTCTTGTCGATTTCCCATAAGATACCAAAAAGTTCTTGGCATATTTTTGTAGAGAATTGAATGCTCTACCGTTCACCGATGACCAATATCACTTTTCGATCAATCAACTCGGTCAACGATTATCCAAGGACAAAATCCAAGGTCAATATATTTTTTCTTCAAAAAACTCTCAGATTTTTGAGTTCAAAGAGCCTGCAATGGACTGAAAGCCCGAGCTTCCATTTGAAAACCATCCACGCCAAGTTTGTGTGTAATTTTGACAGTGAATTTGTCCATAAAATCAGAATAACAATCTTTTAATCGCAAAATCATTCTGGGGACGCTTGAAGTCACAAAACTCGTTAGCCGGTACAGTTGGAGGTGTAAGACGATTCTCTGCAGAACCCGAAATTTATTCAAAATTCTTGGCTATGTTAGAATGATCTCATATTTTTTTATCCTATCTTGATCATCCTACTATGTGATTTTAGCAATAAATAATTGGAAAGGAAATTTTTAATTTACTGAAAATATAATATTTATTCACTTGAGAGGCAGTGGCTGAGTGGTAACGAGCCCGGCTCCCACCCAGCGAGCCCGGGTTCGATTCCCGCCGCCGACATCAATGGATTTTTCTAAGTGTCCCAAGCTGTACTCTCTGTGGTTCGGAACCCACGTAAAAAAGTAGGTCCACAGTGTGCGTAGTGGAAAAAACAATAACAGTGGGAAAAGAAACGAATAGTGGAAATATATAAAAAAATAGAGGAGATACAGGAGAAGCACACCATGTAAAAACCTGACAAGGGTATGCATGATAAACTCCACTACTATTACTACTACTACTAATATTTATTCGAAACTAGGGGCGCGGTCTTTTAATACTTGGTGTTCTTTTTTTACTTTTTTGAAGTATTTTTATTGTGTTCTCTATTCGTTTTCCAGATTTTGTGACATGGATAAGAATCCACATTTGCTGTCCGGTGTTAGTAAATACTTCACCGAAGAAACTTTGCAAAATGCAATACAAAAATTGACCGGAAGTAACAACGTTACTATCACAGGTTGGATTTTTAAACCTCCTCCTCCCAAAGTCGACAGCTATTTGGCACAAGTGGAGAGAATTACAGTTTTCGCTAATGCAGATGGCAGAGATATAGAAAAAAAAACTGGTCGTTAAATCACTGCCGAAAAACGTTGGAAAAAGAAAAGCTTTCAGAGGCATTGAGTTTTTCCACTATGAAATAAATTTCTACAAAGAGCTATTTTCTACGATAAATCGAATTCGATGAATTTGTGTAATGTTTTTGAATCGGGTCAATCGAATTATAATACTATAAATTTTACATTTCGCTTTTAGGTGGTACCAGCTTTTGAAGAATTTTTGGAATCGAAAGGCCAAAACAGTTTGATATGCGTGCCGCATTGTTTGGATTCATGCGTTGATGCCGGAAATGATTATCTTATTATGGAGGATGTTACGGTTTATGGATTTGGGCCAATCAGCCGTCAGAGTTCTCTGAACATGAAAGAGATAAACGTCCTCCTGAAAACCATGGTTAAATTCCATGCGATATCATTCGCCTACAAAGACCATTTCAAAGATCAATTTGAAGACTTCGTCAAAAAATTGAAAGATACTTATTTCAGTAAACACTGTAATTGGTACCGAAACCTCCGGGTGAGTTCAAACGCTCTTATTTCATCTTCTGCTAAAATATAAATGGGAAAAAATTTAAATTAGGAAATGAGAAATATGTGCCATTCGCAAAACATAAGAAAATGTGGGGGGCGAGACGAGCCCTGAAAAATTTGGGTTTTTTAAGCAGTCAAACTGCATTGTAAAAAAGAATCGAAAAAATGAAAACGAAAACCAAGAAATATAATAAAAAAAATATACTCAGCAAAAAAATTAAAGGAACAGTAGGATTTCTAACTTTTTTGAGTGATTTTTGAAGAGCTGTAACTTGGTGAAAAATAGTCGAATCGTAAAAAACCAAGAAGCATTTCAAAGCTTGTAACGTCTAGTTTGAAATTCTTATCAGTTATTTTTTTCTCAAACATCACGCTAAGTGTGACCCTCAGAAATAGCGCAAGGCGAAATTCCTCAAAATTTTTGCCTTTTTCAAAAGCGTGCACGAGCTCAAGAAATTTTTTCGCTGCTTTGTCAATATTGGATTCATCTAGCCTGATTCTTCAGCTTCAAAACGATCAGTTTTGAACCTCTGTACGACCATTTGTCGTTGAGATATTGGCGTTTGAAAAAAAAAGGAGCTCTTTTCGTTGATCATCAATATCTCATGAACTAATGATCCCACAGCAAGCTGAACCTGAGTTCCGTGAACGGTAGGAAACGCTCTCGAAGAACGTTCAATAACTTAGTGGAAGATAATTTTTTTTCTAATCGCATTGTTCATCTGAAAAGTACAAAAAAACCGCTTTTTTCTTTAGTTTGGGAAATCCACGTCAACTTTGGAAATATTGCGAAAATGACTCATGTTTCCAGGTTTTTTTTTAGTTCAATACATGCCTAAAAACCCCTCAAAATTTAAAATTGATCGGTTGAACCGTAATTGTTGACCGAAGCATCAAAGTTTTATTGAAAATTAAAGGAACACTTTTGTTGTTCCTTAAATGGCAAATAATGATGATTAAAGTGGAAAAATGACTATTCCGTTATTTTTCTACACAATTTCGCAACAAGTACGCTTTAAATCCTGGAAAAAGAGAAAAATTTGAAATTTTATTTTTCTTTTTGTCAAAATTCGATTTTTTTCAGATTTGAACAAAACTTGAGTTATTTTTCGTCTTCTTCTCTTCTTCTTCATTTGAATGTTAGAAAAAAAATTCTAAGTGTCAAAAACATTTTTTTTTTCACCTTTTACTTTCAAAACGTGTAAATTTTTTTTCGAAATCAGTATTTCTTTAGTGTTGTCGTCACTTCTTCGTTTGAATACCATAATTGATGGAGTTGAAAGTGATTGCATTAAATAAGATTGACCACCCCACGTTCATGCATTTTTTTACACGCATCGTCATTGGATTTATCACTCACATTTTTTACGCTCCTCAGCAATTTAAGAACCAGATTCGTTTAAAGACCTCGCATTTTTCGGTTGAAAAAGGGCTGCCCTGATTTTTCGAATTTTTTTTCTTACTCAATCATGCCGAGACGGCATTTGTCGGAGGTTGAAGTTGCTCGGCTGGTCACTCTTATTGAGGAGGGTCACTCATACCGAGTGGTGGGTGACATGATGGGCGTTTCGGCTTCTGTCGTGTTTCGTGCCTACAATCGGTATCAGGAAACCGCCTTGCACAGTCGGCGACCAGGACAAGGTCGGCACCGTATAACCACTCCTCGGAACGATCGAGCAATAATTCGGCGTGTTCGGCAAGAACCGTTTATCGTTCCTAATGTCATTGCTCGTGACTATCCCAACCAACAACAACAACAACAACAACAACAGCAACAACAAGAAGGACGACGACGACAACAGCAACGGCACATCTCGGCCCAAACGATTAGAAATCGTCTTCGGGAAGCCGGAATAAGAGCCAGGCGTCCTGTTCGTGTGCCGATGTTGACCGCCAGACATCGTCGAGCTCGTCTCGAGTATGCCCAACAACATCTCCACTGGGGCATGAGACAATGGAACCATGTTTTATTCACAGACGAGTCTCGGTTTTGTCTATACGGTGACGACAGACGGCCACGAGTTTATCGGCGTCAAGCAGAACGCTTTTTGCGAAACTACGTTCGCCCGATTGTTGCGTTCAACGGAGGATCGGTAATGGTATGGGCAGGAATATCTCGGTATTCGCGAACTCCTCTCATAATCGTCCGCGAAAATCTGAACGCCAGACGCTATATTGATCAGATTCTGCGACCCATTGTATTGCCCCTCAGACTACGTTCACGAAGATTCATTTTGATGCAGGATAATGCTCGTCCTCACACAGCGATTGTCACAAGACGTTTTCTTGAGGGTCATGACATCACTGTTTTGAGGCATCCAGCAGTGAGCCCCGATTTGAATCCGATTGAACATGTCTGGGATATCATGGGTCGTCGTTTGCGACGGGAGTACCCCAATTTGCTGAACTTAGCTGATTTAGAGCAAGCTCTTGTGCGAATTTGGAGGACTATTCCTCAAGCGGTGATAAGAAGATGCATCAATATGACGGACAGATTGAACGCCGTAATCCAGGGCCGTGGTGGACATACGCGTTTTTGAACGCACACTAACACACGCACGCACAGATCTTACAGAAAGACGGACAGGCGGATAGACGGATAGATGGACAGATGGACAGGTGGACAGGTATAAAATCATACAGACGTACAGACGTACAGACGTACAGACGTACAGACAGACAGACGAGAAGCGTAAATCCGACCATGCAACCTCCACGGGGTACGCTTTGGGTAATGCTAGTGCTGGCGGTGAAAAATTGCGTGAAAACGATTTTTTTGACAATTAAAAAAAAATTCAAGAATTTGAAACATCGTTCATGAATAAGTGGAAGCAAAAGAACGCAATTTTTGTTGAAATCTGAAAAAAAAGATTTAGAATTTTGAAAAACAGTAGAAAAATAAAATTTCAAATTTTTCTCTTTTTCCAGGATTTAAAGCGTACTTGTTGCGAAATTGTGTAGAAAAATAACGGAATAGTCATTTTTCCACTTTAATCATCATTATTTGCCATTTAAGGAACAACAAAAGTGTTCCTTTAATTTTCAATAAAACTTTGATGCTTCGGTCAACAATTACGGTTCAACCGATCAATTTTAAATTTTGAGGGGTTTTTAGGCATGTATTGAACTAAAAAAAAACCTGGAAACATGAGTCATTTTCGCAATATTTCCAAAGTTGACGTGGATTTCCCAAACTAAAGAAAAAAGCGGTTTTTTTGTACTTTTTCAGATGAACAATGCGATTAGAAAAAAAATTATCTTCCACTAAGTTATTGAACGTTCTTCGAGAGCGTTTCCTACCGTTCACGGAACTCAGGTTCAGCTTGCTGTGGGATCATTAGTTCATGAGATATTGATGATCAACGAAAAGAGCTCCTTTTTTTTTCAAACGCCAATATCTCAACGACAAATGGTCGTACAGAGGTTCAAAACCGATCGTTTTGAAGCTGAAGAATCAGGCTAGATGAATCCAATATTGACAAAGCAGCGAAAAAATTTCTTGAGCTCGTGCACGCTTTTGAAAAAGGCAAAAATTTTGAGGAATTTCGCCTTGCGCTATTTCTGAGGGTCACACTTAGCGTGATGTTTGAGAAAAAAATAACTGATAAGAATTTCAAACTAGACGTTACAAGCTTTGAAATGCTTCTTGGTTTTTTACGATTCGACTATTTTTCACCAAGTTACAGCTCTTCAAAAATCACTCAAAAAAGTTAGAAATCCTACTGTTCCTTTAATTTTTTTGCTGAGTGTATATCTTTCTCCATTTTTTGGAAAAATATTTTAAAAATTCCGTAATTTTTAAAGCACCACATTCTGTTCCAGCGACTTCTATATAGAAAAGTAAAAAACGTAAAAAAAAATTATTTCCGATAAAGTCGTATCAATGGCAATATTAGGTTGTACACAGACACGTATTATTTGTCTCAAAAACCGGCGAACAAACTGTCACTCCTCTCTACTCAATGCATATCGAGTCGTTTCCTTGAATTATTATTAATTTCTGCTGTTTTCACACTAGTTGCTGTCAAATGGTTTAGTACGTGGCCCTGGTACTCAAAATGAGAAACAATATGATTACTGGAATTGGGTTTATCCATCGACAGGCAAGTCGAGGGTTACTTTGGAAACAAGATTAATGGACGCTGCGAAAAATGCCTTAGCGAAGGAATACCCGGGTCATCCGGCAGAAGAGAAATTTAACTCTTCCAAGTCACCTAGGGAACTTTGGAATCAAAGTGCAGATAACTGTAGCAGATGGCACGTCTCAATCGCAATAATAAGCCACAGTGACTCCTGGGAACCGAATTACCTCGTGAAGGCAGCACTCGAGGATTTTGACGAATCCAAGGCAATCTTGTTGGACTTCCAGTTCGCCAGATTTTCCAGCCCTGTTCTCAATCTGTCGTTTTTGAATTACGCTTGCAGCGACAAACAACTTTTGGATGATCATTACGACGAGATACTCGAGACTTATCATTCCACATTATCGAGCAGTATTAAATCTTTGGGCTCAGACTCTCAAAAATTATACCCATGGACGAGGTATGCGAATGTTCACTTGAACGAAAAACCAAAAAACAATCTTTGCTCACATTTTGCTATGCCCGACCCGACGAAGCTGTTTCAATACGTCTATTATTTTAGGTTAAAGAACGATCAGTGCACGGTTTGATCTTCGCCCTTGAGTCCGTGCCATTTAGCGTGATGGATGCATCATAACCATTCGATCTGGACGACCTAATCAAAACCGACGATGCTGTCGAAGTCGTCGATATATTTGATGCGGAAAACATCGAAACTTTCAAGGGTAGACGCCGACTGGCGGACCTGATAATTCACGCCCTTTTGAAAAATTTTTTTTGATAAAAATGTAAAACAATTACCCCGATAGCCAAACGTGGCGCTGAAAAGAGCCGCTCTAGACTCTCGATCGTCCCCTTGGATAACTCCGTTAGTTAGCAACTCGCGGCGGTTTAGTAAACCCTGAAAGATCGGTGAAACCGCACAGAGGACCCGTAAACCTAACTTCCGATAACAAACGCGTAGTGAACAACACACTGCCCCTTGCCTCACGGACGTTTTTTGCCGAGTCTTGCAGACTTTTGTGTGCACCATTTAATTACGTTTATTTTTCAATTTGTTATTCTACCTAAAACCAAGTTAATTCTGTGCGTGTGTGAGAACCGCGCGTCAACTGAAGGCGCGGTTATTGTGTGCAGAGCGGAACGGGGGAATTGTTCCCGTTCGTGTGAGAGAGTAAGTTGTAATAAATGTTAATTCACGGTTGTTTCCGTCTTCAAAATCGTACCTCGATTCATTCAAATTGTAAACCTTTTTGTATCTTTTCTTTTCGCATACTTTTCACATATTTTTCTATTCTTGTCGAACCATCTGTTTCCACACCTTGTCAATAAATCTGATTTCCCGGTTAATAATTATCTGAGCGACCCAATCTCCTGCTTCGGGGCCCATACGGGACCATATAGGCACTCCTTCGTTATTTCTTAAATTATTTCGATTACTTAATCACTTTAATATTGCAATATTTCGGTTATTCCCATAATTATCCAATTATTTCAATTTCATTTAGACCAAACAAAGTATCTACTAAATATTTCACATTTCAAAAATCCTACACTTTGTGTAGGTTGGTGGCAGCGAAGACTAAATAAATTTCCCGTTTACGTTCGTTCCTTCTGGACGTAACATATCCAATAGAACTATAGCAGTTCGAGGTGATCTAACATAATTTTTAGTGTTACCAAATGACATTTTCCTTATGACGAGTTCGCCATATTTTTTTTTTTGCTTTTTTTTTATTTTATAAAGAAGTATGCCTTACAATTTTTCGGGTGGCAGCGTACAGGGAAAAAAGCTTAAAACTATATACTTAGAGTTAGGGGGTTTTATGAACGGTGGGCTGGATTTACTCAGCATCTCTACATTTTTATATATCTTTCAACTTAGAGTTAGCAGGACGAGTATCTGTTTTTGGACACATCTATGCGAATGGGTATCTTAACAATTATTTATATTGATATGAAACAATTGATTGAAACAAAATTGATTTTTCAGAGGATTGTACCGCACTCGTAAGATCGCGCCAGCACCTGATGAAACTATCGGATAACGTCTGGAGCCTTTCGCTGGGCCGAACAAGTACTTTAAACTCATATTTAAACATAATTTGTATGGATCCAATCGACCTCGAATATTGTGAATAATACCAGAAGTTTCTGAAAGTTTGAAAAGGATCGATTTTCTTATGTCTCCGCCACCATAGAGTAAGAAATGACTAGCTTGCATGTGATTTTTTTGGATTTAAAAGCTTCTTAGAAAAATTCCATAATGTCGAAATTTGGAGTTACTCATAAATGACTTATCCTTCGATTGATATCATAAATTTTAGTGCTGCACGTAACTCAAATGGTAACCTTTTCCAATTTATTAGAAAATTCTTCGCCTCGAATTGATATAATAAATTTTAATGCTGCACGTAAATTAGTTGAAATTTTTTAAAATTGATTTAGCTGTTCGAATCAAATAAGAAGAATGAGGCATCGGTTTCCAAAATGATTTCAAGCACGATTTTACGGTTTTTTATTTTTTACTTGTTATTTGATACTTTTGACACTTTAAAATATAGATACAGATTAGTTTTTTTTTATAGATAATGTTTTTTCAAGATTTGTAAAAATTTTTTCGAATTGTTCTGTATTTTTTTTTAAGTTTTTTTTTTATAGATGGAATTATCAGCAAACGAGGGACCATCAATGTACTTGTCCAACCTTTTTTCTCCTATATAATATGGGTTTCGATGTTGATTTCGAACGTCGTAGTTAGTCGCCGACGAGGGGGTAGACCCTAGGACGTAACAGTATATTTTATTTGGAAAATTTTTTATAAATCCTTTTTCAATCAATTCCATTGGACAATGCCCTTGTACTCATTTAAAAAAAAAGCATCAAATTAGAATTATATCGAAGCGTAGCAACTGTTTTGCTTCAAAGAACCATTTGTGAATCTATAAGAACTGGAAGCCTTTAGGAGAAACGAAGGTATGATATCAAAATTTTTATATTTCACCTTCTTTTATATGAAAACAATATGAGGCTTGGATTTTCTTTTTTAATTTCTGAAACGAGTACTACACTCTTAAGAGATTTACGACGGAGAGAGCAGCAAAGCCTCGGGCTAATGTTGATCTGTTAATATTCAGGGTCGAGTGTTACGTCCTAGCATTACGCTAAACGCCCCTCACTTTTTCTCTTCAACTCAAACGCTATCACGAGTATATTCCTAACCTTTATCATCATTTGTCGATACATAGTTCGTATCTAAGAATATATATAAACACAGAGCGTATCCAGACCATCCATAACAAATACATCCTGCGAGACACTCGGCGCTCGCACATATTTTTTTTCCTCAACTGTCCATTCTTTAAACACTCACAACGCGTGCCCTAGACTCTCCCCGACGTTCCGGCGCCATAAATAATCCTACAAGACGAGCACGGAAAACCAGAAATAAACAGTCCAAGACCGATTTCCTATCCTTGAATTTATTATCAATGCAGCATTTCCTAAATCCACACAAAATTCCAGAGACGCGTTCCGAAACTCGCGTTTCCCACGAGTCCCGAAAACAGATGCTCTTATCTCAAGTGCAACACGTGCACATCTCAGAACTCCGCTCAACACACTTTCCCTAATTCTAAGAAATCTCGAGCGACTTTTCCTCCAATCATATCTCCGGAAAAGTCTCCCCCATATTCAAATCCAATCACCAAATCAGACGATACTTTTTACCCAATCCAAACTAAAAAACCACAGAGAACAAACCCCCTCTACAGCATCCTACCCCCAAAAAACACATCCTCCTCTCGAACTCTAACTAGGCTAAGAATCTTAGTTGTTAGTCAGTTAGCAGCGAACCTCGAAACAATTAAGATCGGAGAACTCTCCCTCTCTAATCCAAAATCACTTGGGAGAACTCTGTCATAATCGCTAACTCAAAAGTACATAGAAAAACATTTCAATTTCAAAGTGTAAATAAGTGTAATAGTCAACCAATAAATTCATCAATATATTTTGTAGTGAACAAAATATCATCGCATACACTTATTTCGCGAAGCCTTCGACACCGCTCAACAATTGGAAAATCCTTCCAATTCGCGGGCACAACCTCAATAAAAAGGTCACGTATACCTGAAAATATAGTATATGTTCTCGGGCCTCGCACAAGTCCCAAAGAAGACTCACTGGCAGAGGTACTCAACGTACACTCTGCTTCTCTAAATCGGCGACTGTGCGCCCCCAACTAATCCTCCCTCCTGGGACGTAACATATTACTATATTAAAAACTGGTGGCAGCGGAAACCAAAAAAAAAAAAAAAAAAAAACAAAAAACACCATTTTTTAATTTTATATTAAAAAACTGGTGGCAGCGGAAACCAAAAAAAAAAAAAAAAAAAAAACAAAAAACACCATTTTTTAATTTTATATTAAAAACTGGTGGCAGCGGAAACCAACAAGGAAATCAGCAAACACCAATTCTTCAATTTTATCTCCAAAATTGGTGGCATCGGAAAACAACAACAAAAACCCACCACTTTTAATTTTATATTAAAAATTGGTGTCAACGGAATTCACACCGAAGGACAACATCGAAAATAAACATCAACAAGTATCAACGAACTCCAGAAATCTCCTCCAACACGTACGAGTACTCCAAGCCATCGGAGGGACACAGCCATAAACCATCGGCATCATCGAAGAGCAGGTCAAAAACACCAGCAGCGGTAGACCACTAGCAGGATCATCACCACAACTCAACAACAGGTTCATCGGCACGCGTCACCCGACTACAAGATCTTCGTAACGTAAGTCATAAAACTCACAATGTCCAACGAAGACCAAAACCCCATGAACGTCTACGGACAGGGCGGACCGCCAAATCAAGATAACGCAGGTCAGCCGAATCCACAGAATGAATTTGGACCAAATCCCAACCCTCTACAAGTTAATGTAGATATAGATGTACTCAGTAGATATATTGCAGATAATATTCAACGTCAAGCTCCCCAACATGTCAATGCTAATCGAGCACCAGAAAACACACCATACCCCATACATGCGAATTATAAAGATTTCACTAGGTATGTACCAGAGTTCGATGGTACAACAAAAACATGTTCCCTCAATACTTTTATTAATTATTGTGAATCCGCAAGAGAATACACTCAAGCGATTGGCGAAAGACCAGTAGTCGCATTACTGAGAAGTAAATGCAAAGGCGTTGCATGCGAAAGTCTAGAAAGTTTCACAATTTCAACAATCGATGACCTCATCAACATTTTGAGAAGTAGATTCATTACATCGAAACCCTTGTTCGCGTGGCTCGAGGAATTAAACACTTTCGAACAAAAAGATAAAGAAACATTGCTCGCTTTCTATAGTCGAATCAACTTGCATCTTACTCAAACTCAACAGGCCATCGGCTTGTCAAAATTGCAAGACCCGGAAGGAGCAAAAAATTACGCTCGAGACATGGCAATAAATCAATTCCGTAGAGGCGTAAACCCAGCTTACAGCGCTCACATACCTATCACAGTCTTCGCTACCCTCGAAAGTATTTATCAACAGACAATCGAAATCGAAAAACTAGTAGGACCAATAGAAAGAAATAACAAAAATCAATCAACCTGCCTCCCTATTAGTTCGCAAGATAATAAAAACTCAAATAATAAATCAATGCAAAACGCAAACACGACCGGTAAACTTTGTAAATTTTGCAAGAAAACAAATCACGTTACGGACGACTGTTACGCTCTTGCAAAACAAAGCAAACAACAAGAACAACAACAAAAACCTCAACAATTACAGCAACAACAAACGACTGAAAACAAAAGTAGCGTATCTTGCAACTATTGCAAAAAACCGGGACACGTAATAAACGACTGTCGTAGGAGAGCGTACAATAACGGCAAAAAGGCTGCGGCGAATGCAGGTAACCAGCCGGGAAACGAGTCAACGACCCCTCGGCCAGGTGCCTCGACGGGACAGAATCAGTAGAGGCACCAAAATCCGAAAGACCCGAAGAAATAAAACGAAATATCCTTCGGGCTAATTGCAATCTCAGCGCGTCTTCTCATAACTATAACGCGCCAACCATCGTATTAGAGTCACGGGACTTAATCAAAGAACAAACCCTATTCCTCGCTGACTCGGGATCGCAATTAAATCTAATCAAAATTCAAAACATCGCAGATAAAAATACAATAAACGAATCGATCATTTACGAACTATACGGAATCTCAAGTTCCGATAGACCTAAAACTCTCGGTCAAATTAACATCGCTATTCATGGAAAACCGGAAATGTTTCATGTTGTAGGCGACGATTTTCCTATAGAATTTGATGCAATACTTGGTCATGAGACCCTCGGTAATAGCAACGGTAAAATTGACTGGATGGAGAGGTGCGTGCAAATCAATGATGTAAAAGTACCATTTACAAACACCGAATCATTTCTTCTGCGGGCCAGACAGAAAATGGTCATGTTTGTTCGAG
Source organism: Venturia canescens (assembly GCF_019457755.1). Taxonomy (NCBI): domain Eukaryota; kingdom Metazoa; phylum Arthropoda; class Insecta; order Hymenoptera; family Ichneumonidae; genus Venturia; species Venturia canescens. The sequence continues at coordinate 12,221,251 of NC_057431.1, read as the reverse complement.
TGGGAAATACTCTAGAGACAGGCTACGTACCCCGCATAAGATTTCCAGAAGGCGTTTACGCAGGCGAAGCATTGGTGAAAAACACCGACGGCAAAGCTTACCTTTACGCTATCAATACCCTTGACAAAGACGTTAAAGTGGACGTTCCCGTTATATCCCTCTATCCTTTTGATATGAGTACGGACGAAAACGAGGAACAGAACGAAGATTCCGCAATTGGCAAAGCTAAAATACACAGTATCCCTTCTCGGACGCGAGAAAATCGTGTAGAAAACGTGATAAACCTTTTGCGCCTCGACCACCTTAATGTCGAAGAGCGAGACGCGGTAAATGCACTCGTTGCAGAAAACGCAGACCTCTTTCATTTACCGGGCGACCCTCTGAAATCAACTAGCGAATGCAAGCATCGAATCTTAACAGTGAACGACAGACCTGTCAACACGAGACAATACCGACATCCACCCTTTCAAAGACCAGAGATCGAAAAACAAATTAACGATTTATTAGAACTCAATATAATCGAACCATCTAAATCTCCGTACAATTCACCGGTGTGGATAGTTCCGAAAAAAGCAGACTCAAAAGGAAATAAAAGATGGAGACTTGTGATCGATTTTAGAAAACTCAATGAAGTCACGATAGGAGACGCTTATCCTTTACCCTTAATAACCGATATCCTTGATCAACTCGGCGGAGCAAAATACTTTTCAATTTTCGATTTAGCATCTGGATTCCACCAAATACAGATGGATCCAGCAGATAAACATAAAACAGCTTTTACAACCCCCCACGGTCACTACGAGTTTAACAGAATGCCATTCGGTCTAAAGAATGCACCAGCAACCTTTCAGCGCCTAATGGACCTCGTACTTAAAGGTCTCCAGGGCAATGAACTGTTCGTATACCTGGATGACATAGTCATCTACGCTCGTTCCTTAGACGAACACAATAGTAAATTCAAAAAATTGGCCGAACGTCTACGAAATGCTAATCTTACTCTCCAAACCGATAAATGCGAATTTTTAAGAACGGAAGTACGATATCGAGGTCACCTTATATCAGCTGATGGCGTAAAGCCCGACCCTAAAAACATCGAAGCGGTTCAAAAATTTAACGTACCAAAAACCCCAAGAAACGTTAAAGAGTTTTTAGGACTTGCAGGTTACTACCGGCGTTTCATAAAAAATTTCGCAGCAATAGCAAAACCATTATCAGATCTAACGAGCAAAAATGTCGAATTCCACTGGAATTCAGAACACCAATTAGCATTCGAAACGCTACGCGATAAGCTGTGCTCTGCTCCAATCCTTCAATACCCAAATTTCTCCGAACCCTTCATCGTGACAACCGACGCATCTAATTATGCGGTTGGTGCAATTCTTTCACAAGGCAAAGTCGGTCAAGACCCTATGGTGGCTGCTGCCTCAAGGGTCCTAAACAAAGCGGAACGGAACTACTCCACCACCGAAAAAGAGATGGTCGCAGTGCTCTTTGCAATAAAAACCTTCAGACCCTACCTTTATGGCAGGGAATTCTTACTTCTAACGGATCACCGACCACTTGCTTGGATCGACTCAATGAGTGACCCGACGTCGCGTGTACTGAGATGGAGAGAAAGATTAAAAGAGTTCGAATATAAAATCGAATACAAACCGGGAAAAATAAACACAAACGCTGACGCACTATCGCGTAATCCAATAACTCTCCCGATAAAACTCAAATGGCGAATCAGTCAGACACCTACAGGTGGAAAGCTATTAAGCTTGAACCCAGGTATCGCCAGAACATACTCGTCTGTTTCAAATTCAGACAAAAACTTAAAGAGACCCAAAGTTTCTTTCTCTAATTCGGAGGGTGATCAAAAAGATCCCCCCACATCAAACCCTGTTTCAGAACTAACTGATTACACGGATACGGAAGTTCCTAGAGAAACGTACGCTAATCAAGTTGGTGAAGAAACAAACGAAATCCTAAATCATCAGCGATCTGATCAATCGTCTGATATATGCCTCAATAATGGGAGCATCCGAGCATCATACGAATTTACGAGAGCAAAAAGAAAAAACAAGTTCGTCTAAATCTAGTAGCGCAGAGCATCATACGAACTCGTTGCAAAATCAAAAAGCAAACTTGTCTAAATCAATTAACTCTAACCCTCATACAAGTTTGCAAAGAAAAAAGAATTCGTCTAAATCTTCAAATTCCGAGCATCATACGAATTCATCAAAAAATTTAAAAATAAATTCGTCTAAATCTTCAAATTCCGAGCATCATACGAATTCATCAAAAAATTTAAAAATTAATTCGTCTAAATCTTCAAACTCAGAGCATCACACGAATTTATCAAAAAATTTAAAAACAAATTCGTCCAAATCAACCAATTCAAAACGCGACGCGAATTTGTCTCTGAATTCAATCAAAAAGCAAAAATCTCAAAGTAGCAATTCAGAAAACCAAGAACTCTATTCGGAATACGATAGATGTAAAAGGAAAATCCTAATGAAGAAGAAAGATCGCGATAAACGACACAAATCCTACAGCACTCATAAAAATCGATCTCCCTCTTCTTCAGAAGAATGCGAAGACAATACAGTCGACGCGGTCTCTTCAATTGCAACAGATCAAGAGATTTGCCCATCCTCGGATCAGAAAATTTCTGAGGAACAGGACAAATCCTTCACAACCCTTGAAAATATACACTCCGAAAACTCTAACCCTGCTGAATCAATGGAGGTCACATCACCACATTGTCCAAACACACCTTCGGCCGAATCCAGCACAGAATCCGACGAAAAATCCCTGTACTTTACTCCTCAAACTCCTCCAATTCTCAGTGACCTTATGTCACCAAGAATAACTGAGATCCCACAAAAACCTTTAGAAAAACGTACACAAAAAACGGCAGAATTCACACCGCCCCCTAGTAAACGTACGAAAAGAAAATCGCACAGCACCACAAGCTCTCTCGAATCAGGGAGTAATCCAGATAGGGAAACCCAAAAGAGCGAAACTCAGTCTCAAACATGCGATACACAGAACCCCGAAAACAGCCAGGAAACACCAAGTGATCTAAACGGGAAAGAAAAAGCCCCTAACGAAAAAACGGTACCTGACACAAATTTAATATGCACAACGCTCTCGAACGAAAAGCCTAACGCCATAGAAAATAAAGAAAATACCATTTTAACACATATTAAATCCCCAAAAGACAGTACCCCGTAGTAATGGCAAATACAGTTCACAACGATCAGTGGAAAATTCCCAAGCCCCTCAAGAAGCAAAGAATGAAAAAACCACCATTGTTACCGACTCGTAGATCGTCAAGAGAAAGAAAACCAAAGCAATGCACATATTGCTCACAAGCGGGACAACACACGCACGAATATAAAAACTACACCAAACAAATCCAAGATTCAAACAAAACCGGGCTTAGCCCACCCCAAAGAATAATGCCTACAGTCGTATCAACGACGAGCATTCCAGCAAACCCTCCTAAAAACAGAAAACAAAAACGTACGGACAAAATTCATAAAATTCTTAAACGAAATGACACAGTCATCGAAGACGAAATTTGCATATCCCCGGAAAACGAAAACGACAAAGAAGCGTCGTCCGAAAACGAAAGGCCGCTAAGCCTCCACAACGAAAACAATTTTGAATTATTGCACGAGGACGAAGTACCGTCAAACCCCCAGAGGCACGAACCCCTTACACCGACCGCAAATATCGTCACACAACCTCCGAGTGAAACTCCCCCTCCAGCGGGAGGCACCCCAAATATCGTGAACGATAGCGGCACAGAAATCGACACCGTCAATATTATCGAAACAAATGACAATTTAGAAATGGTCAAAGACAACTATATATGTTTCATCTCAGCAGACGGTACGGTGTCAAGCGAGATTGGCAAGAGACTAATCGAACTAGGCTTCCTCACCTTATCCCCCTCCAACAAACTGGAAGTAGGTCAAGTACTAGTTTCAGGCTCCAAAAATAAAAAGACATTTGGCTTAGTCATTCAAGAAAACGATTCATCACCCATCACTCTAGAAAATTTCACAAAATCATTAAAAAATCTCAGAATCAAGATGGAAGAATTAAAGTTGAATTCAGCAGCAATTTCTCAAAAAAGAAATAATTTCGACCCTTCAATTTGGATCAAAATAAAAAATCTCATACGCGAAATTTTCGCACATTCAAAAATCCAGATAAAAATATGTAAAGACGAGATTACAACTCCACCTCAAGAGCACAGATTAGAAATAATAAGAGAGTGCCACGGTTCCCCGGTAGCAGGCCACAAAGGCGTCACCAAGACATATAATAGAATCCGTCAAAGATATTTTTGGGACAATCTAAAAAAACAAGTAGAAGACTACGTCAGGCAATGCGAAAGTTGTCAAAGGAGAAAATTGGTTCGAATAAAAACGAAACAACCTATGGTCATTACCGATACCCCGATCGACGTATTCGATAAGATCGCAATGGACATAGTCGGACCGATAACACCGGTATCAACCCTAGGTCATCGTTTTATCCTCACCATTCAAGATAATCTCTCGAAATTCTCCTTCGCAATTCCGCTCATGAGCGCGACAGCAAACGAAATCGCAGACGCACTGGTAACAGAATTCATATGTGTTTTCACTTGTCCAAAAATAATTTTGACAGATCAAGGAGCAGCGTTTATTGGCCGCGTCATGAAACAGTTAACAAAAATCTTCAAAATTAAACAAATCAAAACTACAGCCTTTCACCCACAGTCAAACGGGTCCCTTGAACGAAGCCATCAGGTACTCACAGATTACCTGAAGCACTATACCAACAAAAAAGACTGGCATAAATGGCTTAAGCCAGCAACACTTTCATACAACGCGACCATACACGAAGGCACAAAATTCTCGCCATACCGTCTAGTCTTTGGCAAAGAACCTCGTCTTCCATCTCAATTCACACAAATGGACGATTTCATCACGTTCGATGATCACGTGAAAAACCTCGCGACTCAATTACAGGAAGTACGAAAATTAGCGCGAAACAATTTAGAAGCCGCGAAACAAAAATCGAAAACCTATTACGATAGAAATATCCATCAAGTAAAATTTAATGTCGGCGAAAAAATTTATTTAGTAAAGAATCCAAAGATCGGAAAATTCGATGACAACTATAAAGGTCCTTATCTAATAACACGCACCTTCCCAGAACAGAATGATATCGAAATCGAACTCGAAAATAAAAAGAGGAAAATCATTCATTGCGATAGAGCAAAAATAGCACATTAAGAATCATTCGAAACTGCTCAGGACTCATAAAATCGGAACCTTTTCAGGATCATGGACACCGCGTTCAGGATGTTTTTGACCATCGCTCTTCTAACAACCTCATGGCAAGCGGGTCACGCCCTAATCGCATACGATTGCGGAGCACCGGCCATGAACATAACAACACTGTCTCTCTTGGACATCAAGGAATGCGATATTCCGATTCATAAACCGATAATCATTACATCAAAAATTCAGCTTCTACAGAGAGTTCAGTTCTCGCAAATTAAAGTTCGACAATGCAAAATAGAAATTCATAGAACAGTAAGGCATTGTGGTGCATTTTCACATAGCTCAGACGTAGAATACGGAATAGTAGAGTTCATAAAAGAAACTTCATCGGAAGAATGCCTTAGCATTCACAGATCGAACACGTATCAAGCGTACAATGTCGTGTTTGGCAACTTGGCAATGAACTCCACCAACCCTAGGTCAGTTACAATGGCAGGTAGCGTCGACAGACACGGGTCTTGCCAAGGAACGTCATACTCAGACCCTTACGGTACCTGGGAAAACGTAGTCGTCACAGGCCAGATATATATAGGTATTCACGAATACACAGCCGAAGTGAGCCTCGATCTGAACGAAATTATTTTACGATCGGGTAATCGCTGTAAACACACGTCGGGAAGATGCCTCGACTGGGAAGGCGGTTATACCCATTGGGACCCCTTACCAAACGAACATTGCGGATTTAAAAACTACGAAATAATTTACGAAGGTAAAGCCGAAAGAATAAAAGATACCAAAGGCTCCCCAAGTGGAGAAGAAATCTTTTCGATCACTTCTACCGACATAACATTCGCATTGGCAATAAAAGGGCAAACTTCCGTCTGTGGCTATAAACTCATCAGAACCGAACACCCCAAACTTTTCATACTCGAACAAGTAAACGGCGACGTTTTCACAACCAAACATATATCGGTAATGAACATGGACATTTTCGCTTACATGAACTCAAAATTCGTATACGTCGTAAAGCACTTCGGTAGCCAAATAACTAGCCTTTATAATAACGTCATCAGGCAGGAGTGCGAAATAGAAAAACGAGTCTTGCGTAACACGTTAGGCTTCGCATCTCTCGCACCAGCCGAATTTGCATATCACTACATGAATGAACCGGGTTATATAGCGCACGTCGCGGGAGAGGTAATCCGAATAGCGAAATGCGTACCGGTCAATGTAGCTACCAGAAAAACAGAAGAGTGTTATCAAGAACTCCCTATCAAAAGAGGAAATGAATCTCTGTTTATGATGCCCAGAACTCGAATTATCACAAAAACGGGACATCAAATCGAATGTAATTCTTTTCTTTCACCTATGTACCGCATTAATAATAATTGGTACCAATCCCTACCCCAATTGGCACCGGCCGCAGCGCCGGAAGAAATCACGGCTATGACGCAACCGTCATGGACCTTCATTACCCCCGCACACCTCGCAGAGAGCGGAATCTACTCACCCCGCGACCTCGACAACCTGCGAACCAGCATAATGTTTCCAGTCGAACGCAATGCCGTACTGAACACATTAGCTCGTGGTGCGACAGGTCGAGCCGCAGCTGACCAAGGCATTACAATAACCCACTGGATAAACGACAAATTCATCCAGGAGTCAGTTGAACGAGCTTGGGGAAAAGTCTATTCGTTTTTTAATACGGTGGGCACATTCAGTGCAACACTGCTTGGAATGTGGGTCACTCTGAAAATCATAAAATTTGTAATCGATACACTAGTGCACGGTTACGCACTCCATTCCATATACGGTTGGAGCGTATGGCTCATAGGCTCGATTTGGGACTCGGTTACTAACCTCCTCCTCCACCTAGCCAGGAAACCTGAAAACATAAAAAAAGAAAACAGCGAGCTAGAAGAGGATGGAAATGGAGAGGTACCCTTAGAGAGTATCAGCGCCGCAGCACCAAACGAACCAGCGAAAGCCCAAAAGCCGCAGGTATACCCTACCTGTCCCCCACCCCATGCGGAAAACACGGCAACGCCAATCTGGCAGCCGCGCACCCACCCCAGCATAAAGCAGGGTAACGAACAAGTATAACGCGTATAGTGTTATTTTATTATTTTTGTTACGTAAAATAAGCCTTGTATCTATTGGAAGGACAATTCAGAAGGTTGACTTATTTGTTCGCGAAATACATTTATACCAGGGGTGTCAAATTATATAATGTAGTGAAGAATCACGTAGACATATTCGTATATACCAAGACGGTTATTTTATTTGATCAATAATTTTATTCAATTTTATAAGGAACGGCGCATTTCAACATAAATCGTGAGTGAGAAAGACAAACATTGTCGAATATAGAGCGCGAACCCCGCGATAAGAGTCAATCCCACAATTGAGGGAATCTGAACAAAAATCTGTGACGGCATGGTGCACCCAAGAAAAGAATAACAGTAGATACGAAAAAATACAAAAATTACGCAATAATTAACAACCACCAATTTGAATACATAGCTTTCAGTTGGAATATGCCGTCTCGTACGAATCTCCTCAATCTTTTGACTTTGGTGTATATTCTCTCTCGGTGATCCGCGTAATCTCTGTCCTGGTCGACTCTCGCACACCTTCCTTTCAAAATTTCCTTTTCGGATCACCGTGAGGGGCGATTCGCTCCTTCTCTCTCTCCTCCCCCCCACTTCGAGACCCGATGGATCCTCTCGAGACTCCTTACTCATTACACGCGAGCAAACAGAAACGCGAATATACTAATTTAACATTTTTTTTTAATTATTATGAAAATAACCCAGTTAAAACATTAAAAAAATAATAATAATAATAATAATAATCAAATACTTTAGCTAAACTAAACATTTCAAATAAATTCTAACTTTTGATTCTCTATCCCCAAATTTCTTTTGTCCTCTATTACTATATTTTACAAGGAGAAATTACCTTTTTTAATTTTATTCCAAAGTAGGATGAATCAGTTAACAGAAACATACTCTCTCTTCTTTTTCTCTCTTTTTCTTCTCTTTCTCTCTCGCTCGTCCTCCCTCGTCAGCGGACAAACCCAACGATGAGCGAAAAACGAAGACTATATCGACGAAATCCAACGATGATGAGTAAACGAAAACCCAACAACGACAAACAGTCAAATAAAACCAACGATGACAGAAATCAATCGAAAACCAGCGACGAAAGACGCAACAAAGACAAACACCCGTCGACGACAAACGACGAGAACTTAAAAATGAAGAGGACAGAAAATTTTTTTTTATATATAAAGGAAAAAACAGAAAATAATTTTTTTTTTTTTTTTAATTTTATTCCTTCCTCCCCATTAAGAGAAGGAAGGCCCGAAAAAACTCCCACTACATCAACTCAGGGTAAAGGAAAAACAGAATAATTCCTCCCGAAATCTTTTCCCTCCTCATTCCCCTTTCCTTAATCATCATCATAAGCGGCGTAAATACCGCGAGGCGATAACCAGGCCGGATGGTCCCAGTCTTCGTCTGGATGTATTGTCCCCAGACGACCCTCCAGGAGCCACCGTATGCACCAGACATCGAAGCCGTCCGAGTTTTCGAACCGCCGGTTCAGCAACCGAACCTCTTTTTTCTCCAAACACCGGCGCTTCAAATCCTCGACGAAGAGGATACCGGACTCCTGAAACGAATAATAAAAAACAAACAAAACATCAATAATGAAACACAGAAATTAAAGTGAGACCAAACAAACAAGGAAAACAAAATAACCTCACAAACCTTGATCATTTGCAAAAATTTCCTTTTGCACGCCATTTTTCTATTTCCTCCTTCTGGGTACAGAATCGTGTGAAGGGAACTAGAAGACCCGTTACTCGGTGAAGAATTGTGTGAAAAATTACTCGAACCACGCTTTAAATAAGCACAATAGGTAACACCCACCCTTAGACACAAACTATCGCCATCGCTTATTGGTCAAGACACCAAAAACGTAGTCGTACCCCTAGTCCCCACCATCACTAAAGACAAACCCTTAGTCCCACATCCCACTCCTACGCTGAAATGAAGCGAAAAGCAACCCCACCTCGAATACCCCCATCGAACTCTGAAACTCTGAAAATTATACCAATGTTAAATTAGAATATATATATATATATATATACATTTCATATAAGAACAATAAAAATAATTAACAATAATCTTGAAGACACAAAATCTATGTAATAATAAACAATACCTCAAAATTATTGATTAAGATATTGTAACATATATTGTAACACAATACATACCTTAATTCGTTATTTTACAACACATCAAATGAAAATTAGCCAGAACAACTGGTCGAAACTCAACGAATATCTTAATCACTACATATAGGAAATAAATAATAACAAACAAATATTCTTCAAACGCCTATTAGTAAGAACGTAAAACGACAATAAAATAAATGTCACAACAACATTGTAATCTTAAGATTTAAGAATTTAGCTCAATAAATCTAACTCCAGTGTAAATCGACAAACGATGATTACCAATCCTTCATAAACTCTCACGATTAAATTTTGATTAATCTAATTGAGCGAGACGCTCAATCTAAAGGAGGGAGGTGTTACGTCCTAGCATTACGCTAAACGCCCCTCACTTTTTCTCTTCAACTCAAACGCTATCACGAGTATATTCCTAACCTTTATCATCATTTGTCGATACATAGTTCGTATCTAAGAATATATATAAACACAGAGCGTATCCAGACCATCCATAACAAATACATCCTGCGAGACACTCGGCGCTCGCACATATTTTTTTTCCTCAACTGTCCATTCTTTAAACACTCACAACGCGTGCCCTAGACTCTCCCCGACGTTCCGGCGCCATAAATAATCCTACAAGACGAGCACGGAAAACCAGAAATAAACAGTCCAAGACCGATTTCCTATCCTTGAATTTATTATCAATGCAGCATTTCCTAAATCCACACAAAATTCCAGAGACGCGTTCCGAAACTCGTGTTTCCCACGAGTCCCGAAAACAGATGCTCTTATCTCAAGTGCAACACGTGCACATCTCAGAACTCCGCTCAACACACTTTCCCTAATTCTAAGAAATCTCGAGCGACTTTTCCTCCAATCATATCTCCGGAAAAGTCTCCCCCATATTCAAATCCAATCACCAAATCAGACGATACTTTTTACCCAATCCAAACTAAAAAACCACAGAGAACAAACCCCCTCTACAGCATCCTACCCCCAAAAAACACATCCTCCTCTCGAACTCTAACTAGGCTAAGAATCTTAGTTGTTAGTCAGTTAGCAGCGAACCTCGAAACAATTAAGATCGGAGAACTCTCCCTCTCTAATCCAAAATCACTTGGGAGAACTCTGTCATAATCGCTAACTCAAAAGTACATAGAAAAACATTTCAATTTCAAAGTGTAAATAAGTGTAATAGTCAACCAATAAATTCATCAATATATTTTGTAGTGAACAAAATATCATCGCATACACTTATTTCGCGAAGCCTTCGACACCGCTCAACAATTGGAAAATCCTTCCAATTCGCGGGCACAACCTCAATAAAAAGGTCACGTATACCTGAAAATATAGTATATGTTCTCGGGCCTCGCACAAGTCCCAAAGAAGACTCACTGGCAGAGGTACTCAACGTACACTCTGCTTCTCTAAATCGGCGACTGTGCGCCCCCAACTAATCCTCCCTCCTGGGACGTAACAGAGCTATGACCGCGGCCCTTGATTTTATAAATCGATTATAAAAGTTGAAAAACATTCTATTCTGCAAACATTCCCTTTTGGTTGTTTTTATTCGCGAGAAAAAACCTACAGTTATCACGACACTATCAACATAGATGGTGAAATGGAAATTGTTCATAATAAAAGATGTCGCGATCGATAAAAAAAAAATAAAATATACGTGCACTTGCGATATCTTGCAAACTGGTATTATTATCTTTTCATCAACGAAAGAAAGTTTTAAAACGATCTCGTAACGAACTCGCTTCCATGTCAGTTTGAATTCCAATGACTAGAGTGACTCGAGTCGGAAAGCATAGGACTAGGGATAAAGAATATGAGGGAAAACTAATCTTTTTGCTTCTTAAGTTCATTATCGATTTGAACATATTTATAGTTTATTGTCGAAATTTTTTTACGATCGAATTTCAAAAAAATAAATACAAACAATTTGAAAAACATGATTGATCATATGTTGAATCACAATTCCGCATCAAAATAGCTCCAAATTATTTTTTCCATTCTTCATCACCAATAATACGTTACAACAGAAGAAAATGAGATTCGAGTCACTATTTATTGGTACGTTTAAACCGATTGATGTAGGGGGTGCTTGTTTAGTTTTGGTGTTGAGAAACTTTTATATTGCTCCAGGTCCATTCCGCGTTCAACGTCATCTGATATATTTTCATTGGGTCGCTGAGCGAGATGAATTAATAGATGCGTTACAGAACTCCATACAGCTCCAAGGAGATATATTGACCATCCGTAAATCGTATGCAAAGCATATACCCATGTACGATGGTATCCAGAACGAGCTTAATCGCTCGAAAGATGAGTAAAATTCCAATGAATCCGGCACTAGCGGTACCGAATTGGATGAACCGCCCCCACGTGTGCCTCCATGCTGATTCCGCAATATGTTTTATGGAAGTTTGGTCCAAGAGATTGACAAATCTTTCGTCTTGGTTTACGGTTGATTCACCGTTGATTCCTCGGATGATATTATTGAGCACTGCCGGTTTCTCGAGGGGAAATATTATGTGTTCTCGTAATTTTTCGATGTCTTCTTTTGTGTATATTCCACTGGATGCGAGTGATGCTGGATTTGTATATCGCCACGATTGTTTCGTCATTGGCTTCATAACTCCAGGTGTCAAAGCTTCTACTGGAATCGGTGTAAATTTATACCATGCATCTCCGAACAGATAATAGGGCGGCAGTAAGCTATTGCAAGTTGTTTGAGTTTCCTTATGCGACAAGATATGTATACGTGGGGTAAGGAAAAAAGTTTCGTTTCCACATGCGACTGGTAATTGATTATAACATTCTTTGAGGCGCTACAAAGTTACTTCTACTGGGATGCACTTTACAATATGTACAACTTCGCGGCCACAAGCGCCATATAGCCTGGTTTTTTCATAAGTCGAAATGCAAATTCGTCTAGAGCTTGACTCTCGATAGCTAAACTGTTTTGTAAAATCTGTCGTTCTCTATCACATTGTTGATTCAAAATATCATGGTACAATGACTTCATTTGTTGCCTGATATGTCTTTCTACGTATAAAAATTTCGATTTGACGTACGCAAATATGTCTAAATTTGCTACCGAAACTTTTCCATGAACAGCAAACGAGGTTTCCGGTATCGTTTCAAATACAAACAGCTTGGGATGTTCGGTGCTTACAACTTTATAACCGCAGATGTTATGCGTTTCTCTACTCGTCAGTGCGAAAGTTACATCCGTTGTTGTTACGGAGTACAGACTACGCGATACGTCCGAATCGACATCTCGTATTTTGTTTGCAATGCCATTGTAAAGAATTCCATAGCGATAAAATTTGCAATTGTCGCGCGGTCGCGAATCCCAAAATGTGTTCTCACCGTCACCATCCTGGCAATTTGTTCCGAGCAGTGCACATATGGTTCCGGGCCGTAAGTAGATTCGGTTCGATTCCAAACTGACTTGAGCCATATAGTTCCGCAATGAGATTTTTACAGTACCCTGTACAACCACGTTATTCCAAGATCCATAAGGGTCAGCATACGATGCCCTATAGCATGTACCGTCGTTTTTCACGGAGCCAGTAAAAGTTACGCTGGTCCTCGTTGTTTGATTGAGTTCTATCCCAGTTATAATCGTTTGTCCTACCATTGTTTTTTCCGACTTTGTGCATGTCCTTACATGCGTCACGGCTTACAGTTTCTATGTATTCCAATTGCGCGTTATCCACGGTTGCAATATGAGAAGACATTCCACAATAATATATCATGCGAAATATTTCTATTTTTAATTGCATCACTTCCGTTTCCGCGAATTCATTGAGTTGCAATAATTCAATATATTGTTCGCTGACTTCCACTTCTGACCTTGGTATGTTACATTTTGCGACGTCCAACAACGATAAGGTTGTTATGTTCATTGCGCTTGATCCGCAATCGTACCCCACGATAGAAGAAACGGGATGAGCGAAGGCTGCGATCATTACCACCGTGAGATAGGCCAACATCTACGAATGAAAAACAATGAATAAATGTAAAATAGTCATAAGAATTGGTATATCATCGGGAACGAAAAAAATAGTTTTGTAATTGAAGTTGACTAAAGTCCATCTTGCACCACTGAAAATCTGAAAATAATGCTCCTCTCCAAAAATTATTATAAGTACTGATTTTTTTCACTCTTGTTTTGATTTATTTTCACGCAATTTCGATACCTTCAAATAGTTAATAGGTGTTTAAAAATAATAAGTGAAAATCAAGTTAGAAAATTTTGCCGTTTTTTGTGCGGAACTCAATAAAACATTTTTCAATACAGAAAATAGCAAATGTTGCAATCCATTCAAATTGGAAAAGCATGTTGCAAGGAAGGTAGGAAATGTTTTGATTATTCGAGTCCATCATGTAGAAAAAAAAATAGGATCCCCTAAACCATTACCATCCATGTTATTACAATGTGGGCGACACAAATAATCAAGCGGATTTTTAAAATACAATGAAACGCGAGTTTGTTTGAGGTTCGTACGTATTTTGAGCGTCTGATTTTATTTATTCTAAAAGACGTACTTTTTCAGTACGATTTTTAGTACTAAAACAAACACATATAAGAGGGGAAAACAGTTACAATATCAATCTATATTTACCAGTTTCAATAAATTGCTACATCCATGAAGTCGAGATTGAGACTCCATATTTAAAAATTTACTATTATGCTCCAACTCAAAACACTGAAAACAAGCTGGATTGAGCTTTTAATAGAGTTACCACATGAGAAAGTTATTCATTAAGATGTGTGAGGCTCTTGAAATTCAACAGAAATTCGAAAAGATAGTTTTATTCAAATGAATATTCACTTATTATATAATTTTTCGAAGAAAATGGAAATAAACAAAACCGTTCGTTATAATTGTTCATACAAACAAGTTTAGAGTGCCATATTTTTCAGCGAGACGCTCCGGGGGGCCTGAGATTTCTATTTATCAAACTAATTTTTATTTATTAGGCGCTCAACCGTTTGTACTCATGTTCGCACCGAATTTTTGCTTATTTTTTAATATTCAAACCCAAAAATTAAGATTGATGTTTCGTAGCTGAACACAACTATTATAAAAATCGGTTTGACTATTTGAAATCAGTCGATTTTTAATTAGTTAAAATTATTTGGTTAATTATTACCGATTACAATTATATATTACTCATAACTAATTATTCGACAACGAATGGATTTTGCACACAGAAAGTGTTTATCTATGTATACCATCGTACAAAACAAACCCATTCTACTTCAAAAATAAAGACGATACGAATGTTTAAAAAAACGCTAATTTTTCATGTTTTTTTAAATATTTTATCGACTAATTATTATTGATCGGTTGGGTCATTTCAGCACTCATTCTCTTCGCAATCTTGTCGTTGACATTTCGTATTTGGTTTTATTCCCCACAATTTCATTGAATTTTATTATATAAGCAGAAAACCAAAAAAATGCGCTCTTTGCATTAATTTTTCAATTTTCATTTTTTATTGTATCTATCACTTTGAAGGGCCGAAAAAAGACATGCCGAATTTCGTCAGAAAAATCATTCCAAAATACCCCATTAATGGAGATTAAATTTTCGAAGTAGCCGTCTCAAAAGTCCGAAAAATGAGACGCATAAATATCATGGCAATTGAAAAAAAATGAATGTTCTTGTTTACTTTGATTTTTTTGCAAATTTAGTGAAAAATAATTGATTTTTTGGTGTTGCAAAAAGTATGGTTAGCACTCCGTCAAGGGTTGATACCCTCACAATTTCTGTTGGAAAAAGAAGATTTTGGAGGTCGTCCCGCACAACGGCTTTTCTACAGTTGTTTTTCGAATTCTCGTAAGGATCTCCACGTAGAAAAAAGATTCTTGTTGTGTTACGGGTTGATATGTTAAATTTTTCGTGAGGAAACTATTTCGGCAAAATTTTAATCGACAAAAAAAATTCAGCGCCTCCAATGATGTTTCGAGGGTTTTTATTTGTTTTTTTTTTCAAAAATTCTGATTAACAATTGAGATAGTAATAAGTAAATTCCTGATCATGGAAGTCGCACTGTTAGAATTTCATGAAAAACCAATTCTCGAATTTTCAATCGGGAAAAAAAAGTATTATAAATCACATCCAAACAATTATGATTTTGTTCACTTATTTCGGTTAAAGTCGGCATAAAATTCTCAACAACAAAAATATAAAATAGAGGGATGAAAAACATTTTCAATAGTAGTTCATGGCTCCAATGAGAGGAAAAATGAATCGTTTAAAAATTCAATAAAAGTTGTATAAGTTATGGCACTGTTATCGTGTTGATAGCGCGACTATGTGTAGTGAAGTATCTTCGAGCAATGATATAGCATACAAGCATATTTGAGCGATTAATATTTGTAATTTTATTGGGTGATTTTATTTTGTGTCTTGATTTTCGAATGAAATTAGAATAAAATTGAAACAATCATTAAGACGAACTTTGAAAATTTATTTAAGAGTCTTTATTTTCGGGAGAAATCATCTACGGTAGGGAGGTAGGGTGCTCAGGTATAGATTCACTTGCGAAAGGAAACCATCCATTTTTTTATAACCCGCTTTTTGACAAAATTAGAAGTAAATAAAATATCTCAGATTCGATGGGGTCACTATCGAGTATAAATATTTTATTAGAGGAACGAACTTTTATAAATGTTGCTTTCTCACTTAGCAATAATGGTACTGAGTTGATGAACAAATAAGGCTATATTTACGTGTTAATTAATGGCCAAAATTTTGAAAAAATATTTAAACTTCACTGACGATACCTTTAACAAAATTTTCAGGTGATTACAACTTTGGGAAAATCATGTTTCCATGAAAAGCTAACATATCAACCTGTGACACAAATGAATCACCTTATATTAAAATGTTTACGATGAATAGCAAAAAAATTCAAGTCGGCATCCCCTGTCAAGATTTTTCAGCAGACCCAAAGTTGGATTACACGAATAATCAATATTATCATTTGCAACTTTGAGAAAAAAAATAATGATTTTTCCCACCCTTTGAAAATAGTTTGAATAAGACAAAATAGAAAATTATTGAATATTGACATGCCAAGTTTCTAATTTAAAATCTCAATTGGAATGGTTATAAAAAAGAGGTATGCAAAGTTTTGCAGACATTGAACCACCGGAAAAAATAAATAAAGGCCGTTGATGCTTCAACGCTTTTTACCATTCATCTTATTTTTATTTTATTATTATGGATCGTTGGAATAGTCCAGAAAACAGTCGCAAAAAAAGACAAACGAGTCCCTGGAAAGTACGATTGAAGGCGATTGAGAAATAAAAAAATTTTCTCATCTCCACAATGTTTAGAAAAAAGTTGCAAGAAAATTTTATCACCGGAAAGTACGATTTGAGGCGGTCGAAGCAAATTGAAAAATTTTTACCGGTCACTCTGTGGGTTGCGCCAACTTTTTCTTCAACGAATCATTAGAATACCTCAGAAAAGAGTTAGAAAAATTACAAAAAAATTGAGTTACTGGAAAATAGAATTGTGTTGGCAGAGCGAATCAAGACGAGTCGTGTATATAAGGTATTCCAGCCCAAGTGTGTAAACCCATGACCCTGACCCTCTCGAATTTCTTTGATTTTTTTTATATCATCACATTGAGTCACTCTCATCATATTTTAGAGTATCCCGAACATCCTTCATTTCTGAAGAAGTTTTTTTTTCGAAATAAAAAACCTGAAAAAATTGTAAAAGCACCGTGATAGCATATAAAAAATTTTAAGCCATCGCCCACAGTGGGCAGATAATATTTTCGGTGCTTTACATCTTATGATTGTTCTCGAAATTCCAAAAAATTCTCAAATAGCTCACCTTGAGCCAATACTGAATTATTTTGGTACTCAAATTAATTTTGTTGATAAATTACGAATACTGCAATACCAAATTATAAACCTTAAAATGAAAATAATGACTCCGTGATGTCTGAATCATGCTCCATAACATGATATAGCATGCCGGGTTCTTGCTTTGTTTTTTTTTTCAAAATACGTATAAATAATTCTACTTGTAATAAAATTAACTATAATACTATAGTTATTCATAAGTCAGATTAATTGATGAGAAATAGGTTTTATCGTAGTTTGCGTGCGCGTGGAGAAATGGATGTTACTTCAAATATATTTTAAACCTGACATACAGCATGAATAATATAATACGATTATTTATTCATTTTAAAATGCAATAAATACTTATTTATGCTCTTTCAGCACGAATCCTTCTTCTAGTCGGGTATCACGAGCCACCCAACCCCCTGGGTGGCTCTCGGATATGGTGGTGCTGGCTTCGACGTCATCCGACGAAGTCGAAGAAAGACTGAGGAGGCCTC
This sequence comes from Venturia canescens, assembly GCF_019457755.1. Taxonomy (NCBI): domain Eukaryota; kingdom Metazoa; phylum Arthropoda; class Insecta; order Hymenoptera; family Ichneumonidae; genus Venturia; species Venturia canescens. Next base: position 12,203,347 of record NC_057431.1, on the reverse strand, counting down.
CGCAGCTGACCCTCCAGACTCAGCTGGAGGGTCTCAAAAAAAAAAATGAGATAACACACAGACGACTGGGACGAGACATTAAATGACATGGACTGGACAAATGATGGGAATGACAATTGGAACGGGACAGAAAACAACAACGGGACAGACGACGCAAATGACAATCAGAACGAGACAGAACATAACAATAACGAGACAAACACAGCTGACAATTTGGACGAGACAGAACAAAACAACGATGGAACTCAAGACCGAAACGGTTACAATAACGAGACAGAACGAGACTGTGACGTTGACGACGAAAGTGGACATCGACAAGCACCGGAATCATTAAACAAAAAGATGAAAAAGTTGTCTAAGGAAGTCCGGTAAGAGTAATTAATTTATGTTCATTTTCATTATGTTGTTACAGTACAGAAATATAAATTAAATTTCCCCATTTTTCAGGGAAACGAAGAAACTGATCGAGGCTAAATTTCGGCAATTGGACGAAAGCTTTCTCACATTGAGAAATTTTTGCGAAGAAAGCTTTACTCAAGTGATGACAAATTTAGCGTCGATCCGGGACTTTGTCGAGGAGCAGGAGGCTTCGGAGTATTCTGAAAAAGCTGCCTGTCTCCCATTAAAAAAGACACTAATTTTCTCAATTTCTTTAAATTCAAATATAAAAAAAAAATAAAAATAACCTGAGTTGGTAGCGTGATGTCATATACACGGAACATTTTTGATTGCAGGTCACCTACCTTAGTAACCTAGGGGGTTCGGATGCCAATGTATGCGCGATCTTCATGCTGAAAGAGGCCGTGCATGAGAGATTGGCTCCGAAGGTAAACTATCGTGGTAGGCACCAGGACACATTTGCTTTAGAGCAAACGAAACTCGTCAAGGTTCTCTACAGTAAGTTGCTAAAATCCGTACATCTTCACGGCAGCCAAATCAGCTTTTTTAAAAATTGCAGTGCAGACTTAATTATTACATCTAATTATACAATGTTCTTCCTTCTTGTATTTTTTTCTTTACAGAGGCAATGGGAAAGACGCTTCGCCGTCCAGCGATTCCGCTGACGGAATTTTCGGCGGCGATTACTTCTGCTCTCCGAGCAGCAAAATAGCGCCGCCGGAATACGAAGAATCGCCGCCAAAATCGCGTCTTACCAGCCATGAACCTTGACGACCCTGGCTGAAATGGCGACTCGCGATGCATTGGAGTGCATCAATTATATATATATATATATATATATATTAGGGTAGTCGTTATTTGGGTCACATGTGAATTTCTCAAGTCCCCTCGTAAAAACACAATCAAGGTGTATAAAAAATGAGGTGTGAGAATTTTTAAGACGCCCGGAAAATTTTAAACTGCGCCCCTAGAGATTTGAATTTTAAAGGCAAAAATACATGTATTTTGTCATGCTCTCACTTAATCGTTTCTCCTACGTTTAATATTGGTGAGAAAAATCTAAAACTCAGCACATATATTATGTATATTATTCACAATGAGTTCTACGACCAAAGTGAGCTTAGTCAAAAAGGAGAAGCAGAAGAAGAAGAAGAAGCGTTCTACGACCGATTCCGGTAAGTACACAAAATTTGTTTTATACCTATGTGTTTATAATTTTACGATTTATAACTTACGATCCCTTCCGTAATTTTCAGCCCCACTACACTGTTCCCGAGTTCCTTTCCCTTACTATTATACTTCGGATAACCGGAATAGTTCTCTTTTGTTTTAGATATATCCTCGGATTTACAAATGAATCCCCTATGGTAAGAATAAACCTACCTTCTATTTTATTGACTTTTTAGACAGAAAGTTTTCGGCACGGTAAAGACACGGTGCCTTCACGGTACAGTACGTGTGCCGTTAGAAAACGTCATGTCGGTCCGAACATATATGACTGATCTACGACGGCATAACGGCACAGCGTACCTACACCGTGCTTATATACCGTGCTTTTACGTGGTTTCATTATTTTTTTTAGATTTATTTTATTTTTATTTTATTTTTAGATTTTTTATTTTTAGATTTATTTTTTTTAGATTTTTCCAACAACTATTATTATAATTACCAGCGGTACCCAGATAACCTTATTTTTGACTTTTTAAGTTATTCACGTCGACCATTGCTGGTTGTGTCTGTTGCTATTTTAATAAAATTTTCGACTATATCTATAAAATTCCGTACTTAAAAGTTCAATTTTTGTAAAAGCTCTGGAAATTCCCTAGAACTAAATTTGAATTTCAAATTTAAACAAAAAAATAATTTCAAATAAATGAAATAAATCGTACGAAAAATTAACTATAAAATGCCATTTGGTAATATATTTCCACGTAAGCGTTTGACGGACCGCTTTAAACATTGTTTACATCCGATATCTCTAGGTCACCTGTAACAAACTCATTGTAAAGAAAATCAAGACACCAGCTTCAAGTAAGCGGTCCGTCAAACGTTTACGTGGAAATATATTACCAAATGGTATTTTATAGTTAATTTTTCGTACGATTCGAAATTCGGTGATTTTTCATAATTCGATGTATAAAAATATAATACATGTAATTTTATCGTCCATAAGAGTTGAATCTTTAATTACAATAATTTATTTCATTTATTGAAATTATCTTTTTGCTTAAATTTGAAATTCAAATTTAGTTCTAGGGAATTTTCAGGGCTTTCACAAAAATTGAACTTTTAGGTACGGAATTTTATGGATATAGTCGAAAATTTTATTAAAATAGCAACAGACACAACCAGCAACGGTTGACGGGAATAACTTAAAAAGTCAAAAATAAGTAATTGTAATAATAGCTGGTAATTATAATAATAGTTGCTGGAAAAATCTAAAAAAAATAAATTTCATACCTTATAATATACGCAATATATGTGCTGAGTTTTAGATTTTTCTCACCAATATTAAACGTAGGAGAAACGATTGAGTGAGAGCATGACAAAATACATGTATTTTTGCCTTCAAAATTCAAACCTCTAGGGGCACAGTTTAAAATTTTCCGGGCGTCTTGAAAATTTGCATACCTCATTTTTTATACACCTTGATTGTGTTTTTACGAGGGGACTTGCGAAATTCACATGTGACCCAAATAACGACCACCCTAATATATATGTATGCTCTGTTGAACGACAATTTGGAGGAAAGCAAAGATCGGTCAGGAAACGGTATTAGGTGTGCAACTGACTTTCAATGACACCGATCTTTTGCTCTCCAACCCGATCCGGTGGCTGCATATATATATATATAGACACGAACGACCTTCGATTTGTTGTATGTGTTGTTCTTAAATTATTATAGTATATTGTTATGGACCCACCTCGATATAGAGAGTTTGACATGAACGTTGTACATATATATTTATGTTTGTTTTATGTATATATATATTGTGACGTAACGCCCTCCTGAACGACCCGAATCGACTTGAACCCCAACCTAACCTCGAAAGCGGCGCGGCGCGATGTTTTGACCGAGCGCGTACAACGAGCGGTGAGATGCGTCACTGCTGGCCGGCGGCGGCCGTACTGGTGGGCAATACAAAGGCCCGATACAAGCGGCGGAGCGCGACACTAGCGGCGCCGCGTATTAAAAACTCGAACTATTATATTTTTTTGTTTTATTAATAAAAACTAAACGCGATTTCGTAAAATATTGTAACTAGGATGAAATAAAGCGGAAAATTATAATGAATCGAAGAAAAATGATCACAAGTCAAATCAATGTAACAAAAATAAATTAATAATGAAGAATGTAAAAAGCGACTACGCCGCATGCGCGGAGAGAGCGTTAATGGGCTCTAGGACGCGTACGTGACTTTTAGCGATTGAAATTATCATCAGTGATCAGAAATAGACAGGTTATACACATATTTATGACTCACATTGTGTTTCATTAATTTAAAATTTCACTTATGTCGCTCGAACCAAAGAAAGGAGAAATGTTTGCTTAAAAAACTATATTTATTTCGAACTATATTTGTTTCCAATCCACTTTTTTGGGATCTTCCGCATTAATAATTTGATTCTAACGTTTGTGTCGTCAAAGTGACCAAGATATAGTATTTGGACATTTTCGTGACTCTAATTGTGTCTAATTGATACAAATGAATAATAAAACTGATAGTAATCAGGATAAGTTCTGGTAGTATCTGCATCATGCTTAGTCCTTACGATTTTCGTTAATTTTCGATTTGAAGAAAAATATAATTTATGAAAAATTATTAGATTTGTGAGAAATTATATATCAAAACACCCTATCCATTTTCAATTCGATTTTTCATGACCTTTTGCGTTAATAATTGTATTGAAACGTTCATGTGTCATTAAAGTATCCAGATTATACTATATGGCCATTTTGGTAACTCGAACTGTGTTTAATGCATTAAAATGAATAGTACAACCGTCAATAATCATAATACGTTTTAGTAGTATCCATATCATAGTTAGTCTTCATGCTTTTCGTGAATTTTCATGTTGATACGTCAAATACTATATACTTGACCTTATCAAAACACCCTATTCATTTCCAAGCCGATTTTTGGAGATCTTTCACGTTAATAAGTATATTGAAATGTTTATGTGTTAAAGTCATCAGAATAACCAGGTTATACTATTTGGACATTTTCATGACTCAAATTGTGTCTAATTGATACAAATGAATAATAAAACCGATAGTAATCAGGATAAGTTCTGGTAGTACCTGTATCATACTCAGTCTTTACGATTTTTGTGAATTTTCGATTTGAAGAAAAATATAATTTATGAAAAATTATTAGATTTGTGAGAAATAATATATCAAAACACCCTATCGATTCCCAAGTCGATTTTGCGGGACCTTTTACGTTAATAATTGCATTGAAGCGTTCATGTGTCATAAAAGTAGCCATATTATACTATTCGATCATTTTCGTTACTCAAATTGTGTCTAATTGATCCACCAATATTTCACTCATGTCACTTAAACTGAAAAAAGGAAAACACGAGCAACGTGTGTATTAAAAACTATATTTATTTATATTTGTTCAACTAATTATAACGGTGTTGATAACATGACATTTCTTTACTTGAATAATTTTTACTAGTCGCTGCATGAACTACAATATCTGTAATTTTGGTAATTACAATTCATGACAATATCATTAATTGTCCCATTTTCGATACTTTTTTCTTCTTATTATTATTGTCGACTTTAATATTCATTTCTATCGCTTAGAAATAAAGACACAATTTGAGTTACGAAAATAACCAAATAGTATAATCTGGATAGTTTGATAACACATAAACGTTTCAATATAATTATTAATGCGAAAAATCTTGAAAATTTGGTTTGGAAATGTGTAATCGTTTGATAAGGTCAATTATGAATTATTTCACTTATTAAAACTAAAATTCAAGAAAATCATATAAGAACCAAGTATGACTTGATAACTACTACAACGACATACTTTTCTTTTGTCAAAGATTATATAATACATTTTAATCAAGCTTTATGTATGGGCGTCATTTCAGTCAGATGTTACCTGAAATCTTATATTAGTTGCCAAAGTGTTCAAAAAGTATAACCTGGTTGTTTTGATAACCTTTGCGAAATGTATATTGAAATATATCAATGCCATCGAAGTATCTTCTTTAATACCTATAGAATATTTTGACAACCGCTATCGAAATGTTCACTGAACATAAAGTGTGTACTTCCGTAACTCGCTGAAAAAGTACATTTGTATACCTGAAATTCATATCGATGACAGTCATGGAACTGCCCGCTCGTGATATAGGTATTATTGGTGACAGTCACCGAAGTAACCAAAAGTCACGGAAAGGTACTATTAGTGTAAACAAATGTCATCAAACCATCCGATAACGATACATATGTTTATATGTATGTATATTTATTTTTGCGCATTCTCTCTTGCTCTCTCTCTCTCTCTCTCTCTAACCGTCTCCAATGATTGTAACTCTCTCTCTCTCTCTCTCTCTCTCTCTCTCTCTCTCTCTCTAGGCTGTGACACTTAATTAATTTTTTTATAAGGCTGTGAACATGTTAATTAAGTTAGCTTAGACGATGCAAAAATATTGTATACAAATATGAGAGCCCATTACTTTAAGCGAATCAAACGAAATTGTAAGAATTAAGGAAGAGAAGATTTGCATATCGTTTCCTCTTATAATCTTATTCTCAATCAAAAGGTGCGGTACTGATGCGACAAGTACATCGACGGCCGCGTGGATAAAATGGCTGTTTCAGACTTTGCTCGAAAAACCGGCCATCTCACGTTTTGCTTGGAAAACCGGCTATCTGGGATTTTGCTTTAAAACCCGGCTATCTCGGATTTTGCTTGGTAAACCGGCTATCTCGGGTTTTGCTTGAAGAAGCGGCTATTTCGAGCTAAACTTGAAAAACTGGCTATGTCAGCCGTGCATTTTTTCAGCCATAAATTCAGTTGGTACCACTGTCAGTCTATATATACATATAATATTTCAATACAAAATTCTCCGTGTTATCAGTATCGCTGACAAAAAAATGCTTCAATCCGCCGAATAAATAATACAGACTTTCAAGGATTCGAGGGAAAGCACACTCCTATGAAAAATTTAACAACAATAATTTATATGTTTTGAACAATAAAACTGTCAAAATTAATACGACTTAAAAGTTATTTGAAAAATTGCTTAAATAATTAATCATTTACCAATTAATAGGACAGTTTTTTCTGATACGGGTTAAAACTTCTCAAATTTTTATAATTGCTGCAGATATATTATAAGGTACATTTTTCGGCCGGATGTCTTTGAACCTTTTTGAACCGAATGGTTAATAACACTGAAATTTCACTTCTAACACGCGCACGGAGTGCAAGCGCTCCCGTTTTTCATTGTAAATACTTTTAATTTGGTCCATTTCTTGTTTTTCGAAAGTTAATAAAGATCAAAAACCTCTGGCCTTTGGAGCCCGTGATATTGATCGGTTTTTGCAATGTATCTCTATTTAAGCATGCATCGAGTCACCATCATTTTTTGTATGTGGCTCGTTTCCAAATATCTTTGTAACTTCAAGCAGTGTATTGCTAAAATTAGAGCGATTCGACGATTTTTACGAAAACTTAGAATATTTATGATATTTAAAACCTGTGACTAATATTTTTCGAATGCAGTACCAATGATATACATTCAATGAAACTTTATATAAAAAAATCAGCCGGAATATTCAAAATTTACGGAAAAACAAGAACAGACAAAATGTTTAACTTGAAATTTTTATTCCAACAATTACTAATAATATTTTAATCTTAAAGTTATTAGTATTTAAAGAAACTCGAACATGCGGCTAACAAGTTTATGAACTGGGAACATGTTCATTAGGGCGATGCAAAAAATCTCACAATGTAGCTAAATATACAGAAATAAAAGAAATAAATTATTCGAGGTAGCCTTTGCATTTTTTTTGAGATTAACTAATATACAGATTAGGAAATATACAGAAATAAAAGAAATAAATTATTCGAGGTCGTCTTTACATTTTTTTGAGATTGACAAATTTTTTTTAGATTTATGATTCCATGGAGCACTAACACTTTCTGCTATGAGAGCAAAAAAAAATTGGTTCTCGATTTTGGAGAAAAACTCAAGAAAATATCGAAAAGTGGTTTGAGCACTATCTACAAAAATTTTTTTTTAATCTGCAATTTTGGGAAAATTATTTTTTTTTTTATATACTATTTCCGTTAGAAGTCCAAGCAAAAAAAATTGATTTTTTTTTGCATCACGTTTGCATTCATGAACACAGGAAATGCTTAATTGGCGGGCAAACTAAGCAGTGAAATCTTTAGTTTCATAGGACAGTGGTATATTTAATTTAAAAATAATAACAAATAAATGAATATGAGACACACAATAATTGAAAAAATATTTGTATTTTTGTACAACTTTAAAGATACAAGTACACTCATTCCATTAGAATGATCAATATTGTTTGGTCGTTGTATTATATTTCGAATAATAGTACAACTCTAACGCAACCAATCAAAAATTATTTTCGGTGAGCATAACGAAATTACAAAGTTTCCGAACTTAAGGATACGCACTTCTCAAGGAGATTTGAGGTTAAATTTGCGAAAAGCAAAATAAATAATGTGTCTGCGTGAAATTCGCTATCAATAAAAAAAAGTATTTACAGTATGTGTGTGCCCTCGAAATAAATGAAAATAATATAATAAAATATAGATACGCATGAAAGTGTACAAAATGAAATCGGAACTCGTTCATTATCACAAAAAAAAAAATTATGATTCCGATTCACAATTATTGCTACAAAAAATCTTATAAACATTTCTATGGTAATGGATTTTATAATTTCGAGTCGACATGGTAAATGTAAACGATTTATGGCACTGCTTGCATGTTCGAAGCCTTAAATGCCTCATGAGATGTTGTTTATAGAATTTCTCAGTAAGAAATAGCGTCGGGCAAAAGTTGCATTCGATAATTTTGGGCTGCGCAAAATTAGAGTCGTTCTCTGGGTAAACTCTCTGCGGTACTTGGCATTTCCTCTTGTTCGTTGACGAGAGTGTATTCTTTTTGACGTATTTCAGTGGCGCCAAACCAAGACGTCGTAAACGCTCAAGCAGTTTTTGCTTCTTCGCGTGATCGTTGTTCTTGAATGTCATTAGAGATTTATTTTCTGCCGAATTTGCGATCCCCGATGAATTCTCGATGAACGATAGCTCACACTCATTATCAGAGTCTTTTGGTATGAGAAACGTCGTTTCTTTGTTGTCGAGCCTCTTTGTTCGCGGCCGCACGCGGCTCGGTTTGGACTTTACATTGCAATTGGAACATCTAGCTACCTCAGTAGAAGTCTCTGCCATACTCTGATTCTGTGAATTAGGTAAATAATGCGATTTTATTATTTCAATTTATTTTTCACCGTAAAAACAAAAAATCGATGTGCAGAGTCGACCAGTTTTTCAATTGCAACAGTCGAAACATGCTCGTAGTTTTTGGACATGCTCAGAAATACCAGAATTCAATGTGAAGTCCAAAAGAAAATATCTTCACATTGAAAACGACGCTATTTTGAGTAAACAGACAACATCGGGATTTCTCGTGTTGTTTAAATGTTCATGTTTATACCTTAGCGAGCAGAGTCTCGATAGGAGATTTCCTCAAGGTTCCAACCATTTTACAGCTTTAGTAGTTGGTTTCCGAGTCCGTCAATAATCGTGGAATGATATAACTTGTTTGGAACGTACGCAGTTCGAGGTTATGAAGCGTCGTAGTTGCTGCCAAACTACTTCGACTCGACTGATAGTTTTTTGCAAAGTGTTTCCTTAATATCCTTCTTACGGCACATTTGTGTCGCCAGCCCCTTCCCTTACAAATTCACAAGTAAGGGATGCGCTGCAGATACACAATTGGGTCGAAATCGCATGGCCTCTAACGTACTCTCCCGTCATCTTCGCAGGTCGTCAAAGCCAAAATGCGTCTCGCTGTCTCATTGGCTCATTAACGTTTAAAAATTTTTGTTTACATTTTTTAAGGTTTAATGCGAAAACGGGCATCATCTTGTCCGAATTTTCTTTCCTCGAGAGGGGATATTTATGGTTTGATAGCAAATCTTTTTTCTGTGATAGTTCTAATCGATACAAAATGTTTTCCAATAAGGTTTTTAAAAGTTTTTGCATGTTTATGTAATGTTTAAAAAAAAATTCTTCAATGATTTTCGCCAAGTTTTGTGCAATTTATAACAGTTTGATATTTTCCAATTGTTTGAAATGATTCCCTTAATTTTTCAACGATTTCGAATGTTTCCACAACTTTGTGAGATTAAAAACATTTTCCGTAAGGTTTATGAATATATTGTATCATTGTGGAATTTTCCCCCTTTATTTATAAATTTTGTTTTTAATTTTTTTTATGAAATCATTGTAAATAAAAAAGATATGAAAGCTTTTAAATAAAATAAATGTTTCCGTTGATTTCCCTCAAAATTTGACAGGAAGAGAGACAGAGAAAAAAACATAGTACTCAACAAGTTCAACAGAATTGAAAATTTTTAGATATCATATATATTGCATTCAGGAGCTAGAAATTTTTATTTTATTCAAAAATGGGCTTCCAATGACGTTTTGAAGTATTTCTTTTTCATTTATATCACTATATGCGCAGAGATGTAAAGTGGAGGTACACATGTCGATGCACAAAATTTTCAAATTCTGCATGTAGTCATCGAGGTTCAATCAGAGAAAGAAAAAGTATAGATCGCGTCAAGACTAATAGAACTGTTTATTTTTTATTGAAACCAACAGTAAAATCGTGATCACGAACGCAGAAAAATTCCATGTATTTTAAACGGAAAACTGCAAACCCCTTGGTCGAGGGTTAGGCAGTGTTTTAAAAATCTGAAAAAATTACAGCTTTTTATGTATTTCTTTTAATGTATTCTTTTTATGTATTACAGTATTTATGTATTAAAAACATTTCTTTTTATGTACTTCGAACCGATTTAGGGAGCAGAAAGGGTAAAATAAATTTTGACCATAAATAACGACCACCCTAGTAACCATATCAAAATAAGAGATCACAATTCGTATGAATAAAAAACGGTGTTACGAGGAAATCATACATAGTCAAAGGCTTAATATGGCAGAAATCTGGAAAAATCTGAAACAATCAGTGGGGACTAATAAACCAGTTGAAGAAAATAGTTCTGGAATAATAGTTAGTGGAGTTGAGTATACAAACCCGTATGAGCTCTCGGATAAATTTAATCGGTTTCTTATAGGAAGTGTACAAGAAATCACACTAGAAAGTCGTATAAGATATTAAGACGATAATTATTCTAAACCACGCGAAAATAATAAACTTGATCAATTTAGAACAATTGAAGATAAGGAACTCGATAAGATAATTTGTAATTTAAATAACAAAAAAATTTTTAACCAAAGAATTTATGAACCTAAATGACAATCAGGATTTCGAGACAAGCATTCCTGTAAAACTGCATTCCAGAGTACGCTTATTGAATGGAAAAATGGATGATAGTGAATTAGTAGGAATGGCGTTTGTGGATTTCAAACAAGTTTTTGAAACCATAAGCAGGAAAATTTTAGTAAAAAAACTCGCCATGTATGGAATAGGTGGACGTGTCCTGGATTTCTTCAAATGCTAATCCAATCCCCCGGAATCGTGGAGACCATCGAGAAACATATGGGTTCCTGTGGAGTAGTTTTACACCGAAATAACTCAAGATATCAGAGTTATAAAATTCTATCATGTAGCTGAAATACCAAGAAATAAATCCTTCAAATTTCAAGTTCTGTTTTTTTTCCTTGCCGCAAAAAATCTCGAAAAAACCTCAAAAAATCCGGCTGCCACACAAGGTAACCCCCTTAATATATATATTGTAACGGGACAGCCTTACCTCCTACTACGATTTTTGGTTTCACAGAAGAAGTCTGTGAGACAGCTATTAGTCCAGTCACCTTAGCATAAGTTCTAATCAAGAGACCTAGAGATTAGCCAATTTTTTTATAGGTTTTTTGGACCTACAGGAATATAGCCCTGAGTTTTTGAACAAATCCGACTTGCACTTTTGCAATGAAAAATTATTGAAAAAAAAAATCGATTTTTTTGAGTTGGTGCTCAGGGAACGCATCTGATCGAAAAACTTAACACATGAAAGTTGTTCGGCATAACGTCCTCTATAAAAAAGGTCTTATACAAAAATGCGCTATCATTGTTAATTAAGCAGTTAATTGCAAATAAAAACAAAAAATCACAACTTTGTTTTTGCTGCTACAATCGTTTGTTTGTAGAGTAATCGGTTTGAAATTCACATAAGATGTAGGGAATTCAATGCCCAAGAGAATGGTGCCAGATTTATTAATCTGTGAGATATAGTTTTGCAACAATTTGCGATCTTCGAAAAAACTTTGACATCCCATAGAATTTGGCGATGAAGGCCTACAGCGTAGAAAAAAATCGAGGAGCGTCGTGTCACCGTGCACAAACTTTTTGGAAAAAATAAATCGTTTTTGTTGATAATAAATAGTGTTTTTTGACGTTCTAAAAATTTTGCTTATAAACAAATAGCAATTCTGGACAAAGTTACAAAGATATTCGGAAAAATCTTGGACCATTCGATGCGTTTTTGGAAAAAGAACAATTTAAAAAAAAATCGCAATATCTCTATTACAGACCGAGATATGAATATTTTTATATTTTTGCAAATATCTGTTGTTGATATTGAGATTTTTGCAAAAATCAAAGTATAATGATATATTGGAGCGTCGACTGAGACGCTAAAGTTCAAAACACATGGACAATAGATGTACGGCTAAACGCTCATATTATAAAGAAAAAAACGGGACACGCATTTTCATTGGGTTTTTTCCGCGTTTCAAACCGAATTTGACACATCTGCTTAGTTTATGCCTTAATTATTCATTTTAACTCGAAGACAGAGTTTTTATGGTGGTGAACCGATTAAGAACTGTTTCCCAAATCTCACTGTCCACCGGGATTCCCAGGTAAGGGTCAAAAACTCTGTCTTCCCTTCTGGCGACCAGATGTTTTACGTGTATTCTTAGTTTTTTATCCTAAGGCGACCGTTCGCGAATTCGGGTATTTCTTGTACGGACTAGCAATCCTTAGTGAAATGCTCGTGAAAAGTGGAAAACCAATAAAAATGCACCTCTAGATTTTGTACTAGGTATCAACCCCGATCTAAGTGGGGATAAAATCAAGACTTGTCATTTTGGTAAAAATGTCGAGTTGGTTCTCGGAGAAACGTTGCCGAGTCAACTAAGAGACTCTAGAGGAGCTGAGTCTACTCTATATCTTTTTCACATCTCCGAGCATTGCCGAGTCGTGCTTGAGTATTGATTCATGGTTGCCGATTAATTAAGTAAGTGTATATCTGCCTGTAACCGTTTTGTTCATAATTAAAAATTACAGTCTATCAAATATCCGAAGTTATAAAAATTATTTTGAGAACTAGCCACCTTCGATTACCTTTGAGTGTGGCATCGTCGAGCTTCTGCGTCACACCAGTGCAATGACCTCATTGGAAGAATAAAATCACGAAGAAGTTTTGTACGAAACTATATTATAAAATATAAAAAAAATTCTCAACGAAATCAAAGCTGGCTGACATGAGAAATTTCTTTTGCTCAAAATAAATGAAAAATATTGCGGTTTTTTTTTTGTTGTTGAAAAATAATTTATTAAAAATTGTTCAAGTATGTTTGAGTTCCTATGATTTTTTAAAATTTTTCTACCCAACTCAAAAAACAATCTATCAAATTCGCTGTTTCAAATATCTATAACTTTTACAAAAATTGACCCACTCGGACGTTTTTTTTTCAAGCTATGTCTTCACATGTACTTTTCAAAAAAAGTACAAAAATAATTTTACAAGTCAAATTCTATGAATAATTTCGGTTTTTTGAAAAAGAAATCATTTATTTTTTAACGTTTCTCGGTTAATTTTTTTTTTAATTTTCTCCAGTTGCTTAGTGAGCCGAATTTTTTTCTATTGTTTTTCGATTGAAAAAAAAACCAATCGTTGTTAGTTTTTAACTCTTTCTACATTCAAGAAATTTATTTTACATAAAAATCAATCTTAGTAATTGATTTTGAGATATTTCATACTTAATGAATAATCAAATTCAATGATATATGATTATGATTTCATGGGTAGTTCGATAAATCAATTTATTTTTTTATTATTCTAATATCAAGAGACGCGGTAGCGGCTCGACGCCAAGTATTAAAAGAAAAAACGAAAGTGGAAATAAAAGAAAAGCCAGTGCGAGCACTGTCGCACTCTTATATACGCGAATATGTCGATTTATGACGTCATAACGTTTTTCAAACCGTTCTCACGGACAAACCATTGCAGTTGAAAATCTGAAAATTCGTGATGATCTTTTTTCGATTTTTCTCTTTCAATTGATCGTTGTTGCAAGTAAATCCGTTCACTCAATCCCGAGATACGATGATTAACGCCTTCACAATGAGGTGAAAATCACATTTTCGTGCCATTTTTGTGTTGGAAAAAAATTTTCTTAGATTTGTCTCGAAGTTACAGTATGAACGTCTTTGGGATCGTTGATTACGAATTCGACATCAGATTTTCAAAATTCAAAATGGCGGATCCAATATGGCGGACGCAAATTCGAAAAATGGTTTGATTTTGACGAAAGTGAGTAACTTATGGTTTTCGGGGCTGCTGAATCCGAATCTGGAATCGGTTTTTCAAAATTTGAAATGACGGATTCAATATGGTGGACGCAAATACGAAAAATGGTTTATTTCTGACGAAACTAAATATCGTACAATTCCCCAGCGCTGAATCCGAAGAAGAAATCCGATTCTAATAATTTCAAATAGTAGATCCACTCTAACACGAGAGGCTTTGAGTTTTGATTTAATTGAGTTCATTTAAACTCAAGCGCCTAAATATGAGAAATAAATCAACATAATATAAAAGTATTCTAAACAATGTAAATATGTAGCGAGATTTTTTCTTCTCGTATAGGCTCCCAGATCGCGGAAATAAAGACACAATATTCATACTCGATATAGATCGGTTTCATTTGGCTTCATACGCGTATTTTTGTACTCGATCAGTTGTAGATTAATTTTATCGGTACTCTTCATCTCATATCCGAGTCCGCTGGACCTATGTCTGCACTCTAGTGCTTCTACAATGTTCCCGCTATACCTGTGACACGCAGATCGAGGATACCATCCTACGGGCATCTACTATACACTTAAATCGCTCTCTTTATGACTAGTTTGTCGTACATGATTTGCCAAATTTTTATTTATTATATTGTATCCGAGCTTCACATACTTGGAGTCAGGATTCAAATTCGATATACGCGACCATAAATATCTGCAAGTCGAAATCAATCCATTTTTCGTATTTGCGTCCACCATATTGAATTTAAAAAATCTGATATCGAATTAAAATACAGCGATCCCAAAAACCATGAAGTACTCACTTTCGTCAAAATCAAACCATTTTTCGAATTTGCGGCCGCCATATTGGATCCGCCATTTTGAATTTGGAAAATCTGATGTCGAATTCGTAATCAGCGACCCCAAAAATCACGGTGTACCAAATTTCAATCGAATCAATGCAGTAGAAATATGGTTTTTTCAAATGCTCCTATATGTGTCATGACACAAAAATGGCACGACTTTTTTTTGCCTCTATGTGTGTCACTCACAGTGACGGGATCAAGGCGATTAAAATCGAATCTTTCGGTACGCTCTAGTTGCTTGGAGTCAGAAAGACTCATGTTTATATTTGGACATACGTCCTTTGCACGAAACGTGACTTTTGCCCCGTTTCGTTTCGACCCGTCCACTGAACGCGACTGTCCCTTCTACTCGCGTCCAATCGAGCAAAAGAGACAGGGCGCGATGACTCGTTCCTTCCATTCATTGTAGCGTACCTGGTGAAAGATCTATATACATATATACAGAGTGAATCATTTAACGTGACTACCTCGAATAATTCATAAACTAGGCGTTGTATGAAAAAAACGTTTAGATAAAAGTTTCATGGTTTGGAAGGGCACATTATCTGATACATTTATTGTTTTGATAGGTGGAGACGTTTCGGAGATTTGAAGGTCAACTTCGTTTTTTTAAGCGGAATTATTACAAGTTGAGATAGATTTAAATTTGAGTTTCGCTGAGTTTAATAATTTTACTGATTGAAGAAAAGTTATTACGTTTGATATTTCCATTGTAACTTTTTGAAGATTTGGTGTTAACTGACTGTTAACACCAAACGTACATTGAACGCACCCTCTGTAATTCAATTAAAAATTAATGATATGAATAATAACGAAGATTGCCAATGTTTATTCTGTAAAAAATTGTATTCTTTGTCCACTGAATCATGGATTCAGTGCCAAAATTGTGCGGAGTGGGCACATGATTCATGTGCAGGTGTAACCACACATGATGGTCCGCAAACATATATTTGCGATTACTGTCGTAGACAGTAATTTACGAAGCAGTAATTGCAGATACACAAATACTTTTTGTATATCTGTGCAAAAACATTTTCACTTTGGAAGTGATGTAAAAAACAAAAATTTGAAAAAAACGAATTTAAAAAAAAATCAAAATCCAAAAAAAAACAGAATAGTTTGGAAAAAATATGTTTCATGTTCTTTTCGGACAAGTATAAAAATTGAAAAAAAGACAAAAAAATTTCTCACATTTTTCGGGTATCCCGTTTTGCTCCGGTCTCCCCTATAGCATATTTCGGCTTTCACCTCGAAAACTTGCACGTTTCGATAACACTGGTATTGTTTCCAATTTTTTCTGCATACTTTTTTTGATCATATTGCAATTTTTTTGAAGAATTTTTTTTACTCTTAATTAATGGAATATTTTTTGCTTGCAATTTTATAGTTTCATACATTTATTTATGCATTGAATGTAGTAGTAGTAGTAGTAGTAGTATTATGTAGTTTTATATATTTTGGTGGTGGAATTCTCGCTAGCCGGGTTTATGAGAAAGCAGAGATTTCAATATACAAACAACAATGACAACTTTTTTCTCTTTTGCTACTTTCCCAAAATCTCATATATTTCGAGGTACGCCAACTCATTATTTTAACGATTATTTCCACTGTACATATACTTTTAGTCAGGAGTGTAAAACTTTGCCAAAACTTTACGATAGTACTATTTTTCGATGAAACCCGAAAGGCTTGTTTACAGTCCAAAAAGATTTTTATCTAGCACAAACATTAGGATCATATGTGTACGCCTCTATTTCTCCACCAAAGTTAAAAAAAGTGTTTTATAGAAATATTTTTATCTGTACATGAGCATGGTACCTATGAATTTAGGTGCATTTTTCAAGCTTTCTATGATAACCGAAAAAGTAGTTGTGACAACTTGCCCCCCCCCCCCCCCCCCCTCCCTCCGCCCCTGCCAAACCACCACGATCCATGTCAATACGAGTTGTATACGTTCCTAAAATTATTAAATTCGTAATGTCGATGCAGGGCAATCACATTGAACGAAATGCAGAGAGAAATTTTGAAATAGCGAATAAAGAGGAAAATCGAGTGGAGCAGATTCACGCTTTCGGAGTCTTGTATTGACTTTAATATGCCAGTAAATCTTGACTCGAAACTATTATAATATTTTGAATCAGATAAACATGTAAATCAGAAAGAAGCTACTTACAGTACGAGAATTTAAACAAGAGGTATTTCACCCCCTTAAGATTGCCATTTTGCAAAAATGTGAAAACGCTTGAACTTTATTTTCATGTTTTTATAGAAATAGAAACCGTTTCATTGCATAATTTCATCCCTTTTCATTGTGGCTTGAGAAATATAAGAATGTAGAGGTAGTTAACCCCCTGTTTTTTTTTTCGTACGCATGGTGAACTTTTTATCACTTTAAAAAATCGCTGGGCTCTCGCTTCAGTAAGCGGTCGAAATGAACAAACAATTTTCTCTATTTGTAAGAAAACAATCGTTTTTTTTATTTATTTACAACAATTTTCATTATGGACCATTTTGATTTGAACTCAAACTCTCCAGCGGTAAAAAAACCATTGCTGGGTTCACACTCCAAAAAGCGATTCCAATATGTTACCAATTTGTATTGTTTTTCATATACAAGAATCATTCCCATTGCCAGTCACTTCAATTCGAGCTGAACTGTAAAATTGGAATATATCGAATCGAATTGGTCGATTTTTTTCAGATTTTTACCTCACTATGAAAGATTTCAAATGAGCACCAAAACTTTATTTGGCTGATAATGAGATTGTACGGACGATACATCCTTAAAACTTTCCATTTGTTCCTTATAAAACTCCCAAAAAGATTATTATAACATCTCTAAATATGAGATCGATAATTTGAGGAATACTCCAGTTTTCGCGATGATATCCGAAACATGCTTGTATTCGCAGTGAAAGCCAAAAAATGTTAGTTTTCGTAGTGAAAGCCGTAACATGCTACTTTTCGTGGAGAAATTGAAAACGTACTAATTTTCGCGGTGAAATTGAAAACGTGTTAGTTTTCGTGGCGAAAACCTGAATATTCTAGTTTTCGTAAGAAATTTGAATCGTGCTAGTTTTCGTAAGCAGCATCGATATAATAATGTAAGGACGTGTAACTAAAAAAATCTGGAAAAAGTTTTTCGCTGATGTTTTTATCAGATTAGAGTGAAGAATTAGTTTCCGTGGGTCCAGTGATATCAATATGAAAAAAATATGTTAAGATAGTATAACTAGTTGCTGAGACGATCGAATTTGAAGATTCATAACTCGCGTGAAGCGCGCTTGTATTGCTATGTATGCGCCTTCCCCGAGTCTGCTGTTCTACCCCCACTCCACGGCCACTTTAGCGCGCTCGGCTGTTTTCGCCTATGTTTACGCACAATTTTTACCTATTTTGCAGCATACCAATAGAAAGTGAAGATTGAAGTTTTATAGCTAAACTCTTCTACTTTCCAAATCGGATTTTCTCCCTTAATAATCAACCGATCGGGTTTTTTCATGTCTCATTCTGTTCGTATTTTAGTTTTCTACATTTTGTACGTTGGGACCCATTATATTACTCCACTGGTTTCTTTTGTAAGCAAAAAACCAAAAAAATGCGTTTTTTGCACTAATTTGTTAATAAAATGAAAAGAAAACCTCGAGTACAATTTTAGTCAGTTAGTTTCTGGGAGCTATTTCGTGTATAATGGCACCGCTCGTTATGCATTATTATTTTTTTCAAAAATAAAACCTCATTTGTTTGACCTAATTTCGTATCCAATAAGTAAGTTCAACACTCTCGTACAACAAAACTCGTGAGAGTTCTGGTTTGGTTATGCGGTCGAACAAAAGCCAGACAACGCTCGCGCGAAGCAGCGTCGACATTATATAAACTCCAGATGTATGATGCGCGATTGGGAAATCCTTCTATGCTGCGCGGCGCTGCGGCCAAAAGACGAAGCTTAACGCCCGTGCTCACTAGGCTCCATCGCAACTGAAAATAGAAAGATTGTATTTGATAGCTAATTTTATTGGCTTTAGAGTGAGCTAAGTTCTATTTCGATCGGACAGAAAATGAATTTCCTTCATTCATAGCAGAATAATCACATCACCACAATGATGTCGGTAAACTCGATGTTCAGAAAAAAGTGATACAGTTAGTGATCATAGATCTGATATAATATCTCATGCCATGAAAAAGATCAACCGTTTCGTTTGTTTTTTACGTCCATTCTATACGGAGTTCTCGATTTTTTAATCCAAAACTGTTTTCCTTAATAATTAAAAAATTGCTTGAATATCGGATTGAATTATCATGTTTGTTTTTATATTTTAGGTATTTCTGTTTACATTGATTATTAACTTCTTAGCATTGCAATGCTATGTTTTGCACATTCTCCATCCTAAGAAATTATTTATCCCCAGCTCTTTGAAAGTCGAAAAAATAACGCCAGGTATAAATTTTTATTTATTCTTGAAAAATTTAGAAAGGAAATTTCTAGCTTTTGAACAAAAACTTGGCGTGCATTGGTTTTCAAAATGTAACTAAATAAACCGTGTACGCCAAATCCTCAAATTTTGCATTTTTACGTTTGTCCTTTTACTCCTACTCCTTCTATTTCAAAATAGGTTCGTTAAAGACCCAAATAGTATACTCTTCGAAGTCGTTACTAGTACAGGAAATCCATTTGCTTAAAAAACTAGTACAAAATTCGTCTTATCCGAGCATTGACTATTATTCTATTATTAATCTCTCCGACACAGACTATCATTCTCTTATTCTCATAGAATCGTCTCTGGCTTTTCATTTTTATTGTGTTAATCTATTATTCGCTCATCCTTTCGCTCTCATTTTCTTATTCACAATTTCTCATTCTTATGCTCTCATTCTATCCATCCATCAACGCCTTACTTTGTCATTTTGCATCCTCATAGAGGAAGCTATGAGAATTTTTTTTTTCCAATTTTCAATGTCAATGTGCTCAAAATGTCCCAAAACATCGAAAAATCATATCTAGAAAAAATGACCGGATATGTGTGCTTGCGCGCACGCGTGCATGCGCACGTGTCTATGAGCTTCTATGAGGAAGCCAAAATGAAAAATATAGCACCTCATAGAGTAAGCTTTGAGTATCGTGCATCTTGAGCACCGTGCATCTTGACCATCTTGAGGAAGCAATTTGCAAATTTTAATTTGCAGCATTTTTTTCCATTTAAAGCAAAAAATATCCTTTTTCAAGTTATCTTCGATTCGATAATTCGTGTTATGTTATCCCTGGTCGTTTATAGGACCACGAAATTTGTCCAATTGTTGATGTTCGTTGAAATCTCACCTGGCGCACTTGCTTCAGATATTCTCGACAGTCACCGATTTTGCAGTGTGTTTAGACATAAGGCCTCCGTATGTAATGATCCGCACGTGTAGACACGTCCAATCTTTGATGTAGTGGAGTTGAGTATAATCCTAAACATGTGCAAAGTTATTTCTCAGCAAATATATGCGTGATCATATAACGGTTTTAAGCTCAATCGACAGAGCATCGCGTAATCAGACTCCATTCCAATTTTCAGGTTGATTTGTATCTTATATAAGCTTCGACAATTAGGTGAAACTTCAAAATAATTTTACCCCCACCTCTGAAATTTATTTTGTTCAAAAATATAGTCTCCGCGAGCCTCGGGCCAGCAGACGACGGACATATAGCTGTCAATGTACTTTTCACGAGACTCTACCTAGTCACTTGACTACGCTCGCATGCTGAAAAAGGTCAAGCAAATCAAGAGACTCGGTAGAGTCTCGGGACAAGTACATTGACAGCCCTGTCGTCTGCTGGCCTGAGGCTCTCGCCGAGTATACTTTCTCTGAATAAAACGGTTCGCGGTGGTGGTAAAGGTTTTTTCATGACAAAAATCGTAACGGATAACCACCCGAGCCATCACACGCTAAATAGCTCCCAGATAATAAACCAACAATTTTCTACTCGAGTTTTCAATTTTATTTTTTTTATCAATAATTTAATGCAAAGAACTCGTGGAGAATGAACAACAATTAATAATTTGATATATTTCAATTTAAATTTGATCGATCAATGAAATATTCGGAAAAAATTGGAGTGATTGAGTCTTCCAAGTGTTAATATTACATGAAAATCGAAAAATTGTTGGAAATTTGAAAAAAATTATCTACTTTTAAGAATAAAACATACTAAAAACAGCTTTCTTTTCAGAATTTCACGGCCTGCACAGCCAAATTACCGAAATATCAACCGGAAATAAATCCGATCTAAGAATATGCGAGTTTTCACGAGGAACGTATCTGGAATCCACTACCGGAAAACAATGAGAATTGGATATCGCAGTACATTAACAGTGGTCAAACAGTTCTAACCGAAAATCAAAACGCCAACGGCGTGCCGGTAATAGATGCGTTGGAAAATTCCTGCAGCGATTCAAGCCTCGAGTATATTTTGAAAGTTCTTAACAAATCAAATGATTAACAATCCACTAATTGCATTGAAACGCTTGAAATTAGAGACGCTATCGAAAGAAATCAGGGACCGATGGCCGATCGAGAACCTTGTAAAGTCGAAACTATTTCTCCTTTTCAATGTTGCGCATGTCACGTTCCGGGTTTAATTCGATTTATTGAATTCAATTTGTGCGTATGTGTGAGAACCGCGCGTTGTTTGTAGCGCAGTCATTGTTGAAAGTATGAAACCATCGCGGGGAGGATCGTCCCCGCAGAAAACCAACGTGTATAAGTCATAAATAAGCCTCCAAGCTTTTATTCTTTTACCAGTTCGATAAATTATAAATTATATTTCTTATTTTGTTACTATCTTATTAATTTGAGTGATTCCAGCACCAATTAAATCTCAATGAATTTTATGTTTTTCTCAGTATAAATTCCTTGAGGCTAATTGCTTCTCAATTAGTCAATCTAACATAAAGTTGTTTCATATAAAATATTTAAAATTTTGCACATCGGTGCAGATTAGTGGCAGCGGATTAACTTAAACCTTGCTCGTCCCTTCTAAACGTAACACACAATCGTACGGATAAACTACTCACTCGGATTCATTGGAAAAATTGGAAAAAAAATCATTCAATTGATTTACAAAACCAGCTTTTTGACGAAGAGAACGAAATCAAAAAATTTTCAGTAAATTTCCAGAGGAGTCGATTTTCCTAAATAATTCATTTTTGTAAAATCATAATAAATTACAGAAATGCATTTTTGACCCTTACACTGTACACAGTTACACTAGCAAAACTCGAATCGCAGATGAAATATTCAAATTCAGTTTTTTCTCAAGTGGATTATCACGCTATGTCTGCATTTTCAGTTTCATCTCTTCCCGAAAACTTGAGTTGGAATTCTAAAATTTCAAGTAGCATCTGTGTACGGTTTGAAGGTGCTCGGATAAAGGTCCGATTCAAAAGTTAACAGTGATTTGCTTTAACGATAAAATAATTGCTTTCTAGATGAATGATGGAATATAAACTTGACTATTTTTCTCTAGATTGCCTCCGGACGAGGTTTGAGCCAGCACCGGAAACTGGTGAGAGAATTATCTATTTCTTTGTCCCTTTCATTTCAAAGTGATCGAAGTTTATTTTTGCTCTACAGTTTAAAAAAGACAGTTCCACATACAGTAGAAGATTTATCAGCTCTGAATAAAATAGGGAGGTTGATAAATTTACGTTGTTAATAAATTTTCGTGAGAAATTGCATAATTTCTGTAAAAACTCAATAGAAAATCAGCATGTTATTAATGAAGGAATCAAAGATTCGTTTTTCTTGCGTGCAGCGTGAGATCGTGGAATTTTATTACACGTGGAAGCGTTCAGACAGGGCAGCGAAGGGTTTAGTGGCATCGCGATCTCGGCGGTTTCGCAAGGGTTGCCCAAAGCCTTCGAACCTCGTTCTGGAATCAATCCACAGCGATGGAATACTGACGAGAAGTCGAATCTCGGCAACATACGGCTGTTCTAAAATCACCAAATCTCCAGCTATAATTTCGACCAAAAAAAAGATTGAGTCGTCTCCCAAGAGGAAGCGTAAAACAAAAAGGTAAACAAATTTATCAATGGAGCATGGAATAACGTTTTTACTTCACAAATACAGAGGAAAAACGGAAATAAAAAAATATAGAAAAGGGAAAAATTCTGATATCTACGGTTAAATCATTGTTTTTTTTTTCACTTTTTTTAGGAGTCAAACCAACGATCAGTAAGCAACGAGAACGAATGTATAACCAAAATAATACATTTTGTGACTTCCAACTTCGGGGTTCAACGAAAAATCTGATCTAGTTACCAGTGATCGGCAAAAAAAATGTTCATTTTCCATTTTCGTATTTTGAAAGAATCAAATAGAAGAATTGAATTTTTCATTCGCAAAATGAACGAAAATTCATTCGACGACATTCATCATTAGAGTAAAAACCTCCAAACTCGGATTAACCATCCCCGAAATCTTCGTCTCGGCAAATAGCTGTCTCCCCGCCTCTCATTCTTAGACAAGTTGCTAACAGATATTCTGAGAACTCTCAAAAACCTTTTTTGGTTCAAATAATCGATGTTCGAAAAGACAACCATTTTGGCAATCTCCACCCCATGAAAATTGGTAAAGAATTTTAAAAATTCAACAACGATTTACTCGAAATTAAGCCTTCGGGCAATGACCGCATCAGCTTGACATTCAAATCAGCGGAAGTGGCAAACCGACTTGTTGATAAAGAAATCTCTAGCATTAATCCAAATTGGATTGCTTTTATTCCCGACCACCAAATTTCAACAGTAGGTTTGGTCAGAGGTGTCGATCAAGACTTATCTATCTCTGACATTAGAGAGGGTCTCCGCATCTTCCCTCCCGAAATAAAAGTAAGTAATATTGAACGAATTACAAGAAGATCAGACACCATAGAGGCTCAAGCATCTCTGAATGATTCTTCAAGCCGTACACCAACGTCAGCCATTAAAATATTTTTTGAAGGGTTAGAACTCCCAACTTGGGTATCCATTTGGTATGTGAGGCGCAACGTGGTTCCGTTTATTCCGGCTCCAAAAATCTGTTACAACTGTTTCATATTCGGGCATACCAAAGTTCAATGTAGAAGCAAGAGTCAAAAATGCACGAAGTGCTCGGGTTCTCACCCTCGATCTGATTGCAAAGAAGATAACTTTTTCTGCAAAAATTGCTTCGGGAATCATCCGCCTCTTTCTAAGGAGTGCCCACGCTTTTCATTCTACCAGAAGATAAACAAATACCATTTTTCGAACAGTCTCCATTAATAAGGCTAAACAGATAGTACGGGATCAGGAGATTTCGAACAGGAATTATCGCTCCCGCGAATATAATTCGTAATTTCCCCCACTTCCTCAAAAAAAAAATTCTTACTTCCTCAGAGCAAGTAGTACAGCACAGAGCTGTATCCATGCCTCTTAATTCGTCGTCAATTAGTCTCTTTTCACGATCTAAAACTATTCAAGCTTTGGCTCTTTCACAAATAAGAAACTCAAGGCCTTTGTATAACTTTAATAGAAACTCGCCTGGTTTAATAGAAAAGCAGGAAACCCCTAGGCGTGACTCGCCTAATTTTCGACTATCTGGGAAATCTTCTGACGGAATTGCAATATCTAATCTTCCAGAGCAGACCAGGTGAAGACGTCCAGAGCGACAACGATGAAAATATTGACGAGGCGTTTTCGGATCAGAACGGTGACTGTCATTCACCGCAAATCATAAATATTGAAGAGATCGTATCCTCGGAAGTTTCCAGATTGGCGAAATCCTTCAAAGAGGCTTTCCTCAAATCATTCCCTAAAAAATTGGCCCTGTCCTCTGAGTTTATTCAACACCTCAACGCTGCGGGGGAGCAGGTTTCCTCCGATTTAGCATAGATGTATAGTAACTCTAAAATCTCAAAAAAGGACATAATTGTAGGCCAGTGGAATTGTAGGAGTATTCTTAGTAAATTAAATAATGTTCAGAATTTTGTACAAAATCTCGACATTCTCTGTGTCCAAGAGTCCTGGCTTCACACTGACTCCGTCCTATCTATAAACAACTTCTCGACAATTCGTAAAGACAGAGACACCCCACCAGGAGGGGGAGTGGTAATATTGATAAGAAGCAATACCCCGTTTGAGATAATTAATGATTTTAAAACGAACAATAAGTTTGAATTCTTATTCATTCATTTCTTCATCGGATCTACAAAATATCACCTATTCAATATATACAACCGCCCCAATAATTACGTTACTTGCGGTCAATGGTCGTATCTCCTGAACCAACTCTCTGACAAATACCCAAATCTCATTGTTTATGGTGACTTTAACGCCCAACATCATTCCTGGGGCAGTGACCGCATGAATCACTCAGGTAGAGCCCTAGCTGAGGCTCTGGCTAACTCTGATCTTTCAATAATCAATGACGGTAACTCAACAAGAATACATATAGATCCGGCGCTAAAAAGTGTCCCAGATTTAACTCTCATCTCCCCTAATCTTCTAAGTTTTACGCACTGATCTATTTTTTCAGATGCTATGGGCAGCGATCACTCTCCAATCATAATTTCTATTTCCGTCTCTTATCTCTATTTCGAAAAAATGCTCGTCGTAAATTCAATTTCAACCAAATTGATTGGCAATATTTCCGATTACTGTCAGAATCTTCCCCTAATTCGAGCATTTCCCCCCATTCTGAGTTATCAGAACAATATCATTCCTTCATTTCGGATATACAAAACAATCTGTTAGAAACAGGGGCAAAATTCCCCTCAGGACACTTCTCAAACTACAAATCCCCTCCTCCAGTCCCCTGGTGGACTAAAGAGTGTTCCTCAGCGGTGAATAACCGTAAATTTTGTCAAAAAAAGTATCTATCCTCCCCATTAGATGATAATTATCATCGGTACTTGGAAGCCTGGAATCAAGCTAAAAAAATTTTTAAATCTGAAAAGCTCAGAAATTTTTTATTTTTCTGTTCATCTATCAACCCCCAAATGGACAAATCTCGTATGTGGTCTATTATCAAAGCCTTCAAACGAAGATATTCCTCTCGCCCCGCATCCCCAGGATACTCTGAGGAGGACCCAAATGTAGCGGAGGCTCTTGATAAAATAGTCCCCGGTGGTGCGCAGAATTCACCTCCGATTCCGGCAATAACGGATCCCCTAACCCGATTTCCAGACCTTGAAAAAGAAATCTCTGTGACGGAAGTTGAAGCAGCTCTCCTTAAATCCAACGTTAAATCCTCTCCTGGCACAGATCTTATCACCAATGAAATTTTAATCAATCTATCAATTAAGGCAAAAAAACTCTTACATCATTCTACAATTCCTTTTTAACCTCGGGAATTATCCCAGAATTATGGACTCACTATTGGGTCTGTTTAATCTCAATCTATAATCTAAATCTAAATCTAAATCATGTTCCGACAATATTATCACCTTAGTATCTGATATAAAAATTAATTTCATCAAGAAACAATTCCTGGCGGCATGCTTTATTGACATACCCGTGAAAAAATTGCCGATTCTTACCATATGGCCGATGCTTGGCTCGATATTGGGTAAACGACCGTTGGGACTCAGCGTTGGGCCCGAGCACGGGCCAGCATGTTTGCTCACGTTTAGTCAATGCTAAACTTGGGCGTTGCGATCCAACAATCAGCCAACTCTCGGCCGGTGTCGGTTCATAACCTACCGTTGGGATTCGGCGTTGGGCCCGAGCACGGGCCAGTATAGTTGCCCACGCTTATAGCCAATGCCGAACTTGAGCATTGGGACCCGATAATCCCCCACCCTTTGGCCGGTGTCGGTTCATGACTGGCAGCCAACCATTGGTGGCCGTCATTGTTCCGTACCTCGGGTTTAGGTACACAGAAGCTGCATATGACAACGTCATTCCTTCTAAGCTTATAGAGTTTCTCCATCGTCTTAGTGTCCCTCCAAAGATTCTCAAATTTGTGGCAAACTCCATTTGGCGCAGAACCATCTTTCCCACAGTTCAAAACATCCCGTTAAATTCGAGACAAGTTTTTAGGGGTCTTCCACAGGGCTCGTTCTCAAGCCCATTACTCTTCAACCTCTACATTCAGGATATTTTATCACACATCGGCTCCTTTACGAAGGTCTTAACTTACGCAGATGATATTGTTATCTATAACTCCGATCCCATTTTGTCATCCTCATTACGGGAAATTTCGCACTCCTTACTGTCTTCGGATTCGTGGCTCCAATCTCTCGGTTTGAGTATTTCGACTCATAAAACACAATTAGTGGTATTTACAAAAAAAAGACTCCCAGAAATCAATCCAACCATTTCTTTGAACGGATTTAATATTAAAAACTCGAACTCTTCCAAATTTCTAGAGTGTGAATGAACAGTAAATTATTATGGCGTAAGCATGTCAAATACGTTGAAGATAAGGCCACACAATCTCTTAAAATCCTGAAAGCAATTTCTGGTATTTCATGGGCAGCTCACCCAAAAATTCTTCTATTGATATATAAATCTTTAATTAGAGCCATCTTAGACTGGGGTTCCCAGGGTTATATAGACTCCGCTTTCTCTAATC
The DNA here is from genome assembly GCF_019457755.1 of Venturia canescens. Taxonomy (NCBI): domain Eukaryota; kingdom Metazoa; phylum Arthropoda; class Insecta; order Hymenoptera; family Ichneumonidae; genus Venturia; species Venturia canescens. The sequence goes on along the minus strand of NC_057431.1, from coordinate 12,175,721 downwards.
TTCAATCGCTGGACAGAGTCCAATACGCATCCCTGAGAGTCTCTCTCGGATGCAATTGCACCACTCCTACTAATACCTTGCTTCACTTGGCGGGCGAACCAACTCTGAACTCAAGACGGATTTATTTAATAAAAAGATTTCTTTCTAAAACCTCCTCCTTCTCCAATAATATCATAATTCCAAGATTAAAACTAATCGAAAGATTATCCCATACAGACCGACACAAAAATAAAATAGCTGCTCAGTTTTCTATTTTCAGAATTTGGAAAAAAAATAAAGCCGTCTACGCAGAACTAACCACATACAACTTTCCGTCCTACTTCCCCCATGACATAGAAGCCCATATGTTTTCTGTCCAAAATAATACTTCCATCGGCATGGAAATCAAGAATAACAACTCAAAGATTTCACCTAACCAGTTATTCGAAGAAAATATCGCTCGTAATTACCCGAACGCGGTTGCGGTCTTTACTGATGGATTTAAAACTTCTAATCCAAATCGGGTAGGTGCTGCTTTCTACTACCCATCTCTACATATGGTTCGGCACTTTAGATTAAATGACCTCTCTTCTATTTTCTCCGCGGAAATATCGGCAATCCTCCAAGCCCTAACAGTGCTAGACGAAGAAGGGATACATGAATTAATAATTTGTACAGACTCTCTCTCCGCGGTTCTGACTCTTGGTAACCCAAGTTTGGACTCTAAAACCCATCCGTTGATTTCTATTATTAAAAGCCAAATTCTTGTACAGAAAAGTTACGGAAAAGCGTCTCCTTACTTTGGATTCCTGCCCATGTCGGCATCTTCAGCAATGAATTTGTAGACAGGACGGCTAACTTTGCCAGATGAGACACCTCTCTCAAAATGTGAGTGGTTCGATCTTTCTCCTAGTTTCAAACAATCGCAAGTTGAATCAACTACAAAGTATCTTAATTTAACTAGTTCGTTCAAAGGATCTGTGTTCAGTCAGAGAGCAGGGCCTTTTAGGCCTACCCCCTGGTTTCACTCTTACCATTTGAGTAGAGGATACATAACTATGATTAATAGAATAAAAACTGGTCACACTCTTACGCCGTCTCACCTCTTTAGAAAGGGTATCATCCTGGACGAGTCTTGCCCTTGCGGATATTATTCTTGCAACCTTAATTATCTTTTTTGGCAATGCCATCGGTATACCGAATCGATAAATAAGTTTCTCTCAGTCCTTCAAAGGTTGAATATCGAGCCCGGTTCAGATCTCACGAAGCTTTTCCTATCTAAAGATTGTAAATGTTTCACTCCAATCTGTGACTTTTTCATTTTAAACAATATCGCCATATGATTGGCGTACAACAGTGATCCTTCTATTTTATTGGGTATCAACTCTCTGGTGGTCGTTTTCTCCAGCTCGGTGAACTCGGATTAATGTTGGAGAGAGCGGGCATGAGTGTCTTGAAACAGCTGGTTGAGGTTGTCCCAAGCGCTCCACACTGCATTTCTTTGGTCCACTCAATTCCGACTTCTTTGTTGGGTTCACCCGCTAGCGCGGGTGTGATGGGCGTACGCGGGTGATTCAGAATTAGTGGAAAACCCGTTACTGGCGTATTCGGGACGCAATTTTAAGTAAAACTGCAAAGGCGTTTTTTTTCGGTGAAATAGTTTTTAAATGAGAAGCAATAGAATTTTAAACTTCTAGGCGAATCAGAGGGTCGCTTGCCGCCATGATGTGCGACGCCTCAGTAGCGTAGAGAGTTCGGGTGCGAACGTGTTAAAAAGTCAACTTCGCGCCGAGCCTACGTTCGCGCGAAGGACTGTTTCGTTTCGAGTGACAGTTAGCTGTCAGCACTGTCAGCAGTAGGCTCAATCAATGACACTCTCAGTCGATGATCGAATCCAAACGATCGAATACGAAAACTGCTCAGCTTCAACCAACGATTTCAAAATGAGTCAAAAGTCGTGCAGGAGCTCAGCAAGTGAAATCTCAGGTTGGATGATGAGCTCGTAACCGTGCCAAGTAAGGTAATTCAACGAGAAACTATTCATTTCGGTCAACGACAGAGAGAGGTTATTGATACGACGACTGGACTCGTGAAATTTGCAGGGATCAAATGTACGCGTCGAATAAGCTGCAGAACTGGTATGTTACTCCAAATTACTCCTTATCCTCGACGTATTGAAAGTATCGATCGAAATAGCTATATTGTTTTATGAATTTCAGACATTTATCTAATCGATATTAACTGTGTGCGTCAAATGGCTATTTGAATATTGCCTCCGCAAGACGTTACAATGAACGATGACCACGCGAATGCGTTCACGTCGACGATCAAGAAAGTTTCGAGTCAGGTGAATTCTCAGATTGTTATCTGCGTGATACATAATAATTGTGCAGATTTATGTAATTTTTAAACCGAGTAAAAAAAAAATATTAATCAATAACTTTGTTTCGTTATTAAATATTAATTCATTCTTATTCTGCATTTCCATCGACGAGAACGAAGACGAGGACGAAATCGAGAACGAGAACGAAGACGAAGATGAGAATGATGACGAGGACTACGACGAGTACGAGTACGAGGACGAGAGCGAGAATGGTGACGAAAACGAATGCCGAGAACGGGGACGAAAAGGAACAACGAAAATGCGAGCGAAAAGCAACGACGAGGACGAGGACGGGAACAAAACCGAAGACGAGAACGAATACGTGAACGAATACGCGAACGAAAACCAAGACAAGAACAACGACGAGGACGAGAACGTGAACGAGTATGAAGATGAGAACGGGAACGAGGATGTGGACGAGGATGAAAACGAACGACGAATATGACGACGAGGATGGGAGACGAAAACGAACAATGAGGACGCATATGAAGACGACAACGAGTACGAAGATGAAGTCGAGGACGAGGACGAGGATGAAAACAAGAACGAGGATAAAAACGAGAATGACAAAAACGAGAGCGAAGACGAGGACTAGGACGAGTACGAAGATCACGTTGTTCATTTTCATCGTTTGTTTTCGTCCCCGTTCTCGTCGTTCGTTCTCGCTCGTCCTCGTCTTCGTTCTCGTTCTCGTTTTCGTTTTCGTTCTCGTATATACAGGGTGATTTTGAATAGCATATAAACCCGTGACCAGCGTGTTCGGGACGCGATTTTGAACGAAACTGCAAAGGGATTTTTTTTTCAGAGCCATAGTTTTTAAATGGCAAGCATTAGAATTTGCGCTTTTTGAACCAATAGGAAGACCGCTTTCATCGATAATACGCGATGCCTCAGTTAGACTATACTCACACATCAAAGACGAAGAGTATTGTCTTTTGTTTGAAAGGCAACGTCTCGCGGTACACCTTCCACGCGCAAAGCTTTTGTCCTTCGTGTAGAGTCAGCATGGAAATTAATTGACGATACTGACGGCTGATGATCGGCTGATGTTTTTTTTTTTACCGTTGGCCGATAACTACTGCTTTATTATCGTTCAAGATGATAACGTAGGGTTGATTGAAATAAATCGTGACAGAAAAATTAGAACGATATAAGATTTTGTTCAGTATGAGAGGGGCCCTAAAACCAGGATGAAGGACGAAGACGAGAGCGAATACGTGAACGAAAACGAAGACGAGAACAACGACGAGGACGAGAATGGGGAGGAGGATGAAAACGAACGACGAATATGACGACGAGGATGGGGACGAAAACGAGAACAAGTACGAAGACGAAAACGGGAACGAGTACGAAGACGAAAACAGGAACGAATACGAAGACGAGTACGAGGACGAAAACGAGAACGAGAACGAGTACGATGACAAGAATGACGACGAGGACGAGAACGAACAACCAAAATAAACAACGAGAACGAGAATGAGTACGAAAACGAGAACGAGTACGAAGACGAGTACGAGGACGTGAACGAGTACGAAGACGAGAACGAGTACGAGGACGTGAACGAGTACGAAGACGAGAACGAGTACGAAGACGAGAACGAGTACGAAGACGAATACGAGGACGAGTACGAGGACGAAAACGGGAACGAGGACGAGTACGAGGACGAAAACGGGAACGAGTACTCGTCTTCGTACTCGTTCTCGTCCTCGTACTCGTTCTCGTTTTCGTCCTCGTACTCGTCTACGTACTCGTTCTCGTCTCCGTACTCGTTCTCATCTTCGTACTCGTTGTCGTCATAATATTCGTCGTTCGTCTTCGTCCCCGTCCTCGTCGTTCGTTCTCGTCCTCGTCTTTGTTCTCATTTTCGTCCTCGTTCTCGGTGTCGTCTTCGTTCTCGTTCTCGTTTTTCTCCTCGTACTCGTTCTCATCTTCGTACTTGTCCTCGTTATTCATTTTCGTCCCCAACCTTGTCGTCATATTCGTCGTTCGTTTTAGTCCTCGTTCTCCTTGTTCGTTATCGTCCTCGTCGTCATTCTCGTCCTCGTCCTCGTCATCGTTCTCGTTCACGTTTTCGTCCCCGTTCTTGTCGTCATATTCGTCGTTCGTTTTCATCCTCGTTCTCGTCTTTCGTTCTCGTCCTCGTCGTCTCCCCCGTTCCCATCGTCGTCGTGGTCCTCGTTCTCGTCTTCGTCCTCGTCGTCATTCTCGTCTTCGTTCTCGCCTCTGTTTTTGTTTCCGTCCTCGTCCTCGTCGTTGGTTTTCCTCCGCATTTTCGTTGTTCGTTTTCGTCTTCGTACTCGTCCTCGTAATCGTTTTCGTTCTCGTTCTCGTACTCGTCGCTGGTTTTCGTCCGTATTTTCGTTGTTCGTTTTCATTTTCGTACTCATCCTCGTAATCGTTTTCGTTCTCGTTCTCGTACTCGTCGCTGGTTTTCGTCCGTGTTTTCGTTGTTCGTTTTCGTTTTCGTACTCGTCCTCGTATCCGTTTTCGTTCTCGTTCTCGTACTCGTCGCTGGTTTTCGTCCGCATTTTCGTCCTCGTCTTCGTATTCGTTCTCGTTTTCGTCCCCATCCTCGTCTCATACTCCTCTACGTACTCGTCCTCGTCTTCGTACTCGTTCTCGTTTTCGTCCTCGTCTTCGTACTATTCCTAAGACGAAAACGAGAACGAGAACGAAAACGATTACGAGAACGAGTACGAAGACGAAAACGAGCAACGAAAATGCGGACGAAACCCAGCGACGAGTACGAGATCGAGAACGAAAACGATTACGAGGATGAGTACGAAAATGAAAACGAACAACGAAAATACGGACGAAATCCAGCGACGAGTACGAGAACGAGAACGAAAACGATTACGAGAACGAGTACGAAGACGAAAACGAGCAACGAAAATGCGGACGAAAACCAGCGACGAGTACGAGATCGAGAACGAAAACGATTACGAGGATGAGTACGAAAATGAAAACGAACAACGAAAATACGGACGAAATCCAGCGACGAGTACGAGAACGACAACGAAAACGATTACGAGGATGAGTACGAAAATGAAAACGAACAACGAAAATACGGACGAAAACCAGCGACGAGTACGAGAACGAGAACGAAAACGATTGCGAGGACGAGTACGAAGACGAAAACGAGCAACGAAAATACGGACGAAATCCAGCGACGAGTACGAGAACGACAACGAAAACGATTACGAAGATGAGTACGAAAATGAAAACGAACAACGAAAATACGGACGAAAACCAGCGACGAGTACGAGAACGAGAACGAAAACGATTGCGAGGACGAGTACGAAGACGAAAACGAGCAACGAAATAGCGGACGAAAACCAACGACGAGGACGAGGACGGAAACAAAAACAGAGGCGAGAACGAAGACGAGAATGACGACGAGGACGGGGACGAAAACGAGAACGAGTACGAGGACGAGAACGAGTACGAAGACGAGTACTCGTTCCCGTTTTGGTCCTCGTACTCGTCCTCGTATTCGTCTTCGTACTCGTTCTCGTCTTCGTACTCGTTCTCGTTTTCGTACTCGTTCTCGTCTTCGTACTCGTTCTCGTTCTCGTTTTCGTACTCGTTCTCGTCTTCGTACTCGTTCTCGTCTTCGTACTCGTTCTCGTCTTCGTACTCGTTCTCGTCTTCGTACTCGTTCACGTCCTCGTACTCGTCTTCGTACTCGTTCTCGTTTTCGTACTCGTTCTCGTTCTCGTTGTTTATTTTGGTTGTTCGTTCTCGTCCTCGTCGTCATTCTTGTCATCGTACTCGTTCTCGTTCTCGTTTTCGTCCTCGTACTCGTCTTCGTATTCGTTCCTGTTTTCGTCTTCGTACTCGTTCCCGTTTTCGTCTTCGTACTTGTTCTCGTTTTCGTCCCCATCCTCGTCGTCATATTCGTCGTTCGTTTTCATCCTCCTCCACATTCTCGTCCTTGTCATTGTTCTCGTCTTCGTTTTCGTTCACGTATTCGCTCTCGTCTTCGTCCTTCATCCTGGTTTTAGGGCCCCTCTCATACTGAACAAAATCTTATATCGTTCTAATTTTTCTGTCACGATTTATTTCAATCAACCCTACGTTATCATCTTGAACGATAATAAAGCAGTAGTTATCGGCCAACGGTAAAAAAAAAACATTAGCCGATCATCAGCCGTCAGTATCGTCAATTAATTTCCATGCTGACTCTACACGAAGGACAAAAGCTTTGCGCGTGGAAGGTGTACCGCGAGACGTTGCCTTTCAAACAAAAGACAATACTCTTCGTCTTTGATGTGTGAGTATAGTCTAACTGAGGCATCGCGTATTATCGATGAAAGCGGTCTTCCTATTGGTTCAAAAAGCGCAAATTCTAATGCTTGCCATTTAAAAACTATGGCTCTGAAAAAAAAATCCCTTAGCAGTTTCGTTCAAAATCGCGTCCCGAACACGCTGGTCACGGGTTTATATGCTATTCAAAATCACCCTGTATATCACCCTCCTTGAAAAAATATTTTAGAAAAAAAAGAATCGTCCGTGGGTCCCTGGGGCCCTCTTGAATCGGGGAGCCCTATGCGACCGCATTGGTTGCAGGCCGTGCACCGTTTTGAAAGACGATAAAAATTTAACAAATTTTTTTTTTCGATGGTTTTCTAGGAATTACTCATTATCCGCTCGAGCTAAAAAAATTTCGAGGACAGCTCCAGAAACTTGATACTTGAAACAACAATTTGTTTTTTTTTTTTTATTTTCTGTGCGATCATTTTCCTCCGAATTACAGCCAGTTGGAAATCACCTATAAATTTGAAATTTTTTCAATATCCTTTAATTGTTGTGCCTAGTGTATATCATTCAGTTTTTTCTCTCCAAGTTCGTTTCTCAAGTCTTGATAGGAAAATGCATGTCAGTAAAGAATGGCCCATGCTGGTTCAAGTTTCTACTGTTTAACGTGCTTTCATACTACTTCAAGTAATTGTTTGAGAATTTATTTAAATGGTTCAATTTTGAGTTCGTTGAAGTATCTCTCTATTTATAAAACTCAACGATTTTATCATTTAATACTAGGAAAATAAATCGCAATTGTTCTAAATACGCTTTATGGATTGATCGTATTTCAATTTACTATGATTCAATGCTGGCTCGTATTCATTGTCGATTGCCCCGGGCATTGCATTGTAATCCGGATCTGCACCTAAAAAAATTTAAACAACCTATATGGTAGTTCAGCTTATGGATGTAAAAAAAGTATTTCCGAGCCAAATTTTTTCTTTGTTACTATGACATAAAAAGCGTTATGATGCTCGCAAACTGCTTCGTACTTTTATTTATTCATTGTGTTGATACGATAAATCTGGTGTCTGAAAACGGACCAGAGCTGTAATCGACTATAATTAAATCCCATTTTTTAATATTGTCTATACTCACGTAATCGTTATAAACCAGATATATCAAGATATATGAATGCTATATGAAGAAACTAGAGACAAGTACATTTATACTCTTTGAACAATCACTTCTGAAATCATTTAAAAAATATTGCTTTCATCTTACTAACACAATAAATTGAATAAATTAACATAGGATCCAAGAATGTATTACAATACAATTTATTGTTCGATAAAAATGTTCGTCACAGTGTTGAATTCTTCGAGTCTGGTTATGGCAATCTTTTTTATCATAACTCGGCTACACATTCGAACCCTATCCGTACAACCAATACAAGCCAATGGCACTACGTTGCTGAAGTTTACTAAGCCATTAAAATCACTCGCATCGCCGTCATTCACCACTGGGTGCCTGAATCCTCTCGACAATATTTCACTAATTGTTTCATTACATCATTTGGATCGCATTTGTTGTCCATTATAGAATCTCCCATTAAATACCATGACATGATCTGAAGAGGCCTCCCTTTCACGCTTGTTACTTAATCGACAAGGTTTTTATTATACGATTCAAATTGAAAGTCACGATGAACTTACGGAGCCCTTCAATTTTCTTACAGTCCGTGGAAAATGTTTCACAAAGTAAACATTCGACAATGTATGTATGGTTTCCGATAGCAACGATAAATATGCTAGATCAGCGTCGCGAATGATCCCTTCTAAGCACAGTACGCAGTAATAAAGCAACCAGTTTCTCAATTTAGAGGTTGGCCAATTTACAAAAGTTTTAATAGGGGAGGGTATGGCACGACGATCCCCTCACGCCGATACTTTTATGGAGGCCGTCGTGCCTTGCCCTCCCCTACTTCATGTTTTTCTCACAATTCGACTTGGCGAGGGAATTTTATAAGTTTTACATTTCATTCCTAGAGATTCGTTCGGTCACCGCGGTACCATGGAGTCCTTGAGCCAAGTCTAACATTGGTATCTTTCTCATAATTAAATCACCCTTGATCCTTTTCATTTTTGTATCATTCCCCATCACTTCATTCATGTCCCGTCGAATTTTTGAATCGGTAAGATATCGAGCTCGTTCGATGAGATAGCACTAGATATAACTTACTGCTTTTTCGTCGAAAAGGGGCTTATTATTGATTTGCTTTTGGCGTAGAGAAATGTGCACCCGTACTTTTCGTTATACTAAGTCATATTCGGGAGCGCCGGCCTGGCAATTTAGTAGATTGTGCACGTAACAATTTTAATTTTTAAAATATGAAAAATACATTCTGTATTATTTCAAAAAATTCATTTTCTTTAGAATGCATGAATGAGCCTAGCATGTGCGCAAATGACGAGCGGGATAATTGAGACCATAAATTAAGGATTAGGTTATTAGAACAAAAATGGTTGACCGAGGACTTTCCCGTCGTGAAGACTCAAGTAGCTCGGCGGCAGTAAAGTCGTGAAGTAAAAATGCTAAAAATGTTATGCTAAAAAATAAGTTGAAGTTAACCGGAGTGCTGAACGGAGCAGTCGTATCGGCAAACTAACGTTAAATTTCCTTTTTAATAAAATATATTAATTCTCTTTAAGGAGTTTATTTTTCTCAAATACCAAATAACATTCAAACTAGGACAAATTATTGCTCTACATATTCTATAGAAATTCCACTTTTTTCCAAATGTACACAAAAAATGTCTGTACATCGTTCATTTCGTATTGAATTCGATGTTTTGAAGTTAATGCGGTCTGAATCTGAAGGAGTTGAGCTCGAAGTCGTAAATTAAACAAGCCGTCGCAAAATTCAAAAACAGCTGAATTCAAAAATCAAAAAGTAAGTTTGTTCTCTTTTTTCACACAGAAAAACATAAAAAATTCGTATGAATCTGCAGGATTTAGGGTTTAGGAATGTGGAAATAACGTGAAATGTCTGATATATAGGAATAACTGGAGCCAATAAATTTGTCATTTCAAAATGAGAATGTATTTTATGAAAAAATTCAAAACGCATGGTAAATATCATAAATTCACAACTAACCAAATGAGCTTGTAGAAATTTAGATATATTGGAATATCATGCATCATTAACAAGGAAAGTCTTTTCGCTGACCCCCATCGATTTTAATGAAATTTAAATATGTTATTCCACATAAAAATCTAAGAGACACGTATTTTTTTTATCGGCGGAAAAACGTTTCAAGGGGGTGAAATCACCCTTTAAAGTTGAGACCTCCGAGGGGTACTTTTCGGGTTTCACCTATTTTCACCTGAGATAATAGAATGCACACAAAAGCACCCTAATGATAAACGATGAAAAATGCAACTGGTTTCATATCGAATGGTTGCATAGGAAAAAAATTACAGAGGCTGAAAGTCTCAAAATCGTTATAAAAAAAAAAACTATTGCACCTATCTCGATGAATTCAATTGCACTTTGAAAAGGGGAAAAAAATAATAGATACGGGTTTTTGCGTTTTTCTCGCAAATCGAGTTTGGAGGATGGATCAGTCGGTATATCGCAACCATGAGTCCGAGAGAGATAGTTGCAAATTTCGAAATCGAAATTCTTTGACACAGTTTGACCGAATGAAAAAAAAGCTCTGTCAGTCGATTTTTGCCATCATTCTGTGTAGGCTGACAGAGCCTTTTTTAACCGATCTAACTATGTCAAAGAATTTCGATTTCGAAAATTCCAAGTGAGGTTACCGATTGATCCATCCTCTTAGAAGGGTGAACTACCCTTATGTATATTTACGTTTGATGTCAATAAATCGGCAGTAATTCTTATTTTTCTCCTAGAGATACGTTTTTTTAAATTTACTACAACCGTATCACGTATATAGCATTTAACGGCAAGCTGCTATCTCCTCTGTTTTTAGTTTTAAAAGAACCAACTGACAAGATTGGTCCATTAGTGGCGAAAACACTTTTCAGATCCGATAATATGTACAAAGAGTATCCAAGTCTGGGAAGCTTACTTCAGGTATAAATTACACCCACTGTTTTTGTGTAGACATTTTTTTGAGAGAAAAAATAATACGTTTTTCTATTTTCAGATCATTTTAAAATTCGGTTGGAGCATGTATTTTTCCCGAAAGTTGGCCCAAAATCTTTATTACTGATTGATTCTTGGACTGGACACTATCCTCAAGCTGTACTTGATATGAAACCTTCAAATAGAGATTTCAAAGTAATGATTATACCTAAAGGAGCTACCAGAAAAATCCAACCCTCGATGTTTTTGGATTCCGAATATGGAAAAATTTTGTTAATAGTTTATTACACACCTAGGGCAGGAAAATAAGGAAAGTCTCAGATCACATGAATTAACCTAATGATTTGCATTTGAGAAATAATATCATAAAGCTGCAATCACTCGTTCATAACCAACTTTCATCACCACGTTATATCGATCTTTTCAAATATTCTTGGTACAAAAGTGGTTACATAGAAGAAAAACCAGCGAATATTGAAAACCCTGTAGACTTTGCATTTGGAGATTCCTGCTATTCACATTGTGAAGTTCCAGGATGTGAAAATGTTGCTATTGTTCGCTGTTCCTGGTGTAAAAAGTCGTTATGTTTTAAACACTTTTTCAATGACTATCATTACTACAGTACTTACAACAGCCAATAGAGCATACAATTATATATTAGGGTGCTTCAAAAAAGATCGTTTTTTTTCGTGGACTGAAGAATGATGTTAGTACATATAAAAAAAGTGACTTTCCCAAACTTTGAGATTAAAAAAAAAATATTTAGCGGTCCCACAAACGATTTTTCTATGTTTTTTCCTATTTTGAGGAAAATCGCCATGGAAAAAGTCTTAAAAAGTCATGAAACGTTATGCAAACATAAAATGTACTTTCTTTGTTGAATAAGTGAAATATTGTGAGCATAAAATACATTGGAATAATGCGCTGAACATGTGTATTCCAGTATACTACGCAAATTCATTGCAAAATTATGTTATATGTTTTTTGAATATTTAGCTCGTAAATAATTTTTCTCTGCGCTGAATATGAAGCATATTTTTTCCATGTTTTTTGCGAAGCCCCTAGCTCATGTAGCTGTTGAGCTTCGTCCTTGTCGTGGTCATAGTAGCTCTGTTTATATTGCTTCACGGTCTACAATGTAACAAGTACAAGTGCACTAGTACGAACCAAAATGTCATACGAACAGAAAAGTCATTTGAGGGACCGTTTAATTAATGATTTTTTTTTTCAACACAAAGGTATTCAAGGGAGAAGTGCATTTTATGTTTGCATAACGATTTATGATTTTTTTCATGACGTTTGTCCCCAAAACAGGAAAAAAATACAAAAGTCGTTTGAGGGACCGTTATATATTTTTCAAAAGATCTGAAAATTTGAGTAAGTCATTTTTTTTACATATACTAACACCCCTCTTCGGCCCACGAAAAAAAAATATAGATTTTTTTTGAAGCACCCTATTATATATATTCGCTTCTATTTATTGCTATAGTGATTATTTTGTTAGACTGTTGACATATTATCAATAAATGATACAAGCATATTCGCTCTCTTTTTTTGACTTGACTATACAGTTTTTCTATGCGTCATCCCAAAACTTGAACTTATTAACCGAGACGAATGTGTGCAAGCGCTTATCATATGCCTATGTTGTCTCATTGCCAAATATAAATCAGTCAGAATTATCGATAAATCAAATATAAATACTTTTTCATAGAAAAATCGATCTATAAATAAGTTGGCTCCTAGATAAAACCGTTCATTAAATGCTATATGAGTGATACGGTTGTTGTAAATTAAAAAAAAAAGTATCTCTAGGTAGGAGAAGAAATAAGAAAAAAAAGAATTACTGCGGATTTATTGACATCAAACGTAAACATACGTAGGGGTAGTTCACCCCTTAACTCGATTTGCGAGAAAAACGCAAAAGCCCGTATCTATTTTTTTTTGCCCTTTTCAAAGTGCAATTGAATTCATCGAGATAGGTGCAATAGTTTTTTTTTTAGAACGATTTTGTGACTTTCAAACCCTGTAATTTTTTTCCTATGCGACCCTCCCGATATGAAACCAGTTGCATTTTTCATCGTTTATCATTAGGGTAATTGTCCATTTGGGTGCATTCTATTATCTCAGGTGAAAATAGGTGAAACCCGAAAAGTACCTCTCGGAGGTCTCAACTTTAAAGGGTGATTTCACCCCCTAGAAACGTTTTTCCGCCGATAAAAAAAAATACGTGTCTCTTAGATTTTTATGTGGAATAACATGTTTAAATTTCATTAAAATCGAAGGGAGTCAGCGGAATGACTTTCCAAGGCAAAATCCATACAAAGAGAATAAATGCCAGGATGAAGGAACGAAAGGCGAAAAAACACGACGTTTCGACGCCCACTGTTTTTTTTTTTTTTTTTTTAATTTACATTGAACATAAACAAAGTCTTGACTAGATCTTAAAACTTAACAATAATTTCGGCATGAATCACAGCCCTGACGATTGGAAACTTCCCCGAGAAAGTTCATATCTCCGACATTATCTTTACTTGCAATCTTAATCCAACGCGTAATGGAGCAGTTCTCATTTACCTGGAGGGACTATTTCGTATGAGCAGTAGTAAAAAAGTGCAGGATGAAAACAACGATAATGCATTTAAGCCGTTCCACGCCACAGTCTCTTTTCAGACTGGAATTTTTAACCCTTAGTGTGCATCTGCGGTCAGGTTGACCCCAAAATTTTCTTCTCGCATGAATATCATTTACAGATGAGCATCTCATAAGTAAAACCCCCAATATTAAGAAATCGTTATCCCCTCTCTAAAAGTAGGGAGCATAGCCACTTTATACTCCAAAATAAATAGACTTTTTGGAACGTTTGCAAAGTGGACTATTTTTCCCTTAAAGCATGGACCCTTGTCTGTAAAACTATGTAAGGATTTTTTTCAAAACTCAAAATTTAAATTTTTACGAGAGATTTAACCGAAAAAGTGGTTTTTACGCGCACTATCAACTTTGAGCACGTTTTTGAACAATGAAAAAAGATTTTTTTGGAAATCCGACTTTGCAGCCTTAAAGTTGAATCAATTCACTGCGAAAAGTGACTAAACCTTTTATTCCGAAAAACGCATAGTTACCGAGATATTCGATGTCAAAAATGACCTGGGGCCAAAGTGGCCCATGTGCACGAAATGTCTCGCTGTGAAGGTGTGCACACTGAGGGTTAAATTTGTTAATTTTTTTTTCGAAAAGAGCTCACTCACAGGAGCTCACCTGGCTTATATATATATATATATATTTCATTTTCATTTTAACATTTCTGTCAGCTGGGAATTTGTAAAGAATATGGCAATTTTTTTCTTTATACTTATGTAATTCCGTGAAAAATTACGCCAAACTAATGCACAAGGAGATTAAAATCTTTGTTTTGTAATGATCTTTCGATTGAAAATAAGTTAAAATTTATCAACAAATAAATTTAAACTATTTTATCTGTTCCAAGTCAGATTTTTTTCTCATTATGCTGGTCCCCTTTGATTTTCTTTGTATTTTTTCATAAAAAAAACATTCATTTTTTTCAATGAATTGTAAACCTCGTACCATCATGGGAAAATGCTCCGTTATATTTTATTTATAATTATAATGAGAGTTCCAACTTTAATTATCTGCAAGGCCTTCATGAATTTAATAAAGCGAATGCTATTTACATTGAATTTCGCGATGAACAATGGCATCGTGGGTTCCGCGGTTATTGATGAGATACTTTTTATCAATTTCTATGTTCCATGTACTATTAGTTACGATGTTTGCTATCGCGTGTTTACTTCGCTTTAGAAAATGATTTTGCAACACTTTACTTTGCCGTCTGGCAGCCTTCTTCAGCGTCGAATATTGGTTTAGATGATTTTAATCATTTTGTTCTGTTTTGGACAACAAAATTTTCTTTTTCACGCTAGAGACTTTCAAAGGCTAGCATATTTTGATAGCTATCGTGGATTATAGATATATAAAAAGTTATAAATAAAATCGAAGCTGGCTAGCGGGAGGAAGAAATTTTTTTATCCAAAACATCAAAAAAATTATAGCAATATGGTTTTTTATTGAAGAAAATTATTGAAAAATGATTTTTTTCATGATTGTTTACGTATGTTTAAGTCAAAGTACTTTCTAAAATTTTAACCGCTTGTGTATTGGCTTTATTCAATTTTTGAACGCCCTACAGATAATTGGAGTTGAAACTCTTGTTATAAATTCAAAAAAATAATGCATGTTTATTTTTTTAATTAAAAATTACAAAGAGAATCGAGCGGGACTAATATAATTAAAAAAAAATTTGACTTAAAAGAAATAAAATTGCTTTAACTAATTTATTGATAATCTTTAACATATTTTCAAACGAAAGGTTATTCCAAGACAATGATTTCAACCCCCTCATGCATTAAGTACGCTTAATTCTTCATGGAGTTTCATATATTTAAAGCGAAAAATTGGGATATTTTTTTTAAATTTGTAGCCGACAGAAATATTAAAAAAAAAATCACGTCAGTTCCTGTGAGTAAACCCTTTTTGAGAAAAAAAATCAATGAAATGAAAAATGTGAATTCGAAACGTGTCCGATTTGGCGTAGAACGCCCCTATCACTGTTTATCTTCCGTTCACATGATATTAATATTGTTTTGTAGAAGCCGTTTGCACCGATCTAATCCTTAGATGCTATTCATATGAATAAACGGACATTAAAATCTTCGATCTCGAACGTCATGGCGCGAGAGCTGCAACTTTTTGACTATATGTCTCTTTCCTATCAACTTAACAGAAATCAGTAATTTTTTATTATAATTGTACGTTAACATCTACCCATGGAATTTCATTCAAATTAGATAAGCAATCGATATACTTCAACGGGTGAATTTTTGGTCCATATTATAATCGTATGTAATAACGATTATTCCAGGCGATTTTCAAGTCACCTTGTGCTCTCTTATTGATTGTGAGAATTATCGTTCTGCTCTATCCGTACCGAGCAGAAATGAGATTTTTCACATTCGTGACGTTGACACAATAGACTGCGTGTAAACGTAGCTCATGGAATATCTGACCTTGAGATCTAGAGCAAAGGTGAAGCGTGAGCAAACGCTGATATTCAGGAAATTACAAGTCCTCAATTCGATTGAATTCGAGAGACCTTCAACGTCGTGGTCTCAGAGAAACGAATCTTCTTCTGGTTCAGGCTTTGTTGGATCTTGAAGCATGGGTTTGTTTTCATCCATCCTTAAACCCGTTGAAGAAACTGTCGTGCTACCGGGTTGAAGATTCACGTATCGTGGATGGTCCTCAGGATGCTTAGTATCATTACGAGCGTTATCATTAAGCTTGATATAGCGTGAGCACATGTCATCATCAGGTAAGAGAGGCAAAGAGATATCGTGTTCGCCGTTACGTGCGTTTAAAACGGCTTCCAAACTATTGTCGCGTATTCCGATTCCAGGATTAATGTCAAGCAAAGGAGCATCGGATGGTTCCGTAGTCGCAAACGCCGCCAACGGTGAAACATTTGGATGACGATTTTGTTGAGGAGGCCAAGACAATGACATAGAAAATTTTCTTAAGTTCTCCGGTAATTGAAAATCCATTTGGCTAGTAGTCTCCAATTGAACACTCGCTAAAGGAACGTCCAAACAGGGGCAGAGTACGCGTGCGTTATTTGCAAGAAAATCAACGATTTCGGGTGCTGTTGGACGTTTCGCGTGATCTACAGTCCAGCAAGAACGGATGAGACCTTCCCTGAAATTTGAAAAAAGCTCAGGTTGAAGTAATTTTTTGAAAATCGGACACAATGTCTTGTTTTTGTGACAGTGTCCCAATTTTACACCAGCCAAACGTCCAGTGTCTCAATAGCCCCCAATATATAAAAATTTTATTTGACACCGTTCAATAGCGTGAGGATATTTATGGGGCATTTCACGCCAAATTGGCCACTTTTTGAGCGGACTCGCTTTTATTTAATTGAATTTTTTCTCATTTTTATACATCATGTGAGAAACTTCCTCAATTTAAAAAATTTTTTTGTACATCCGTTTTTGCGTAATTAAATTAATTTAAAACTCGCTATAGTATTCAAATGCTCATAACTTATTCAAAAATGCCCCTAATGCGATATTTTTTGTTTTAATTTTTTCGTTTTCGAAAGCGCTTTGGGAACAACGATTCTCTTGCATTTTTTCAATGTGAAGCAAAAAATATCTGCTTTCAAACTGATTACCAATATTAATTTTTTTTTCAAAAAATTTCCATTAAATTCAAGGATTTGTGCCGCCGGTTCCATCGCGGGGAAATGCTTTTTTTCAGAATTTTGAATTTTTTCGTTTGATTTTTACTTGAAACTGTGTTCCAGTATTAAATTCCCCGTTTATTCAAAATTTCTAGTTCGTTTTTTTTCGTAATTTATTTACTTATTCGTGACTGAATGTATTATTTTTCAATAATCGCTCTTATTTTTAAACAAATGAAAGTATATTTTCAGATATCGCCTGTCGGCTCTAAAAATTAAAGTAAACATTAGAAAAGATGTTAGATTACGATATTGGAAAGACGTCAAAACAAATGATCTTGTATATGAATAAAAGATTTGTCATATTTGATAATCGAATCACCAGGGGGCAGGTCAAGATAATTATCGGAAAAGCAGCAAAGCTTAGAATTAATCAAATCTTTAAGAATTTCATCGTTTATTAATTACATTTAGTTATGAATATGTAAGTAATTAAATTATGAAAAAGACGAATCAGAGAGTTTGAATAATCGTAAAATTCAATAGTAAAAAACAGTATCGTGTAAAAATTGAACATAAAAAATTTCAAAATTCAACGTTTTTTGAAATATTTTAGAAAAAAATAAAAGTAGATAATTAGTTTAAAACCAGATATTTTTTGTTTTATATTGAAAATAAAATGCAACAGAATTCTTGTTGTGCTTTTTGTGCCTTTTTTCTAAAAGTGTCTTCGAAAACGAAAAAATTTAAAAAAAAACGTCGTATTAGGTGCATTTTTAAAAAAGTTATGAGCACTTGAATATAGGAGTATAAGAAGTTTTAAATGAAAAAAGTCACGCGAAAATGGGGAACAAAACAATTTCAGAAAGTCTCTTAAATAATGTGAAACAATAAAAAAAAGTTGGATAAACTTTTGAAAGATGAGAACCAAATTTCGAGCTGAAATTTGACATACATCTTTGTTTTGATGTAGGAAAACTTCCCTCCAAATGATTTTTAGCGTGGTTGAATATTTTCCGAGATATCGAATTTTAAATATCGTTTTTAGCATGATCAGGTATATATGTGTGGCATATTATATCCCTCGTGTGACTAATAATAAACACACACACACGCACACGAACACGCACAATAGCATCTTTATCACATCGACATTATTGGTTTGGTCCGGAATATTTTTCGATTTCTGTGTATTTGTAGTTTTTTTTTTGTATTTATTTACTTCTATCATTGTATCTGTGGAAGTTTTGTATTTGTAAAAATACAAACTATTGAAGCGTGGGGAAGCGACACTATATTGATATATCCTGTACCGTTAAAAAACGACTTTCAAAATTTAATATCTCGAAAAATATTCAACCGCGTTAGAAATCCTTTGGAAGGAAGTTTTCTCATATCAAAACGAAGCTGCGTGACAAATTTTAGCTTAACGTCCGATCATCAGCTCTTGGAAGTATACCCAAAAAATTTAATGAAATCAAAGCGAGTCGGGTCAAAAAGTAGCCAATTTGGCGTGGAATGCCCCTTATATATTATAGACACTGGCAATTTCACAGGTGTTGAATTGGGATATAATTTTAATAGGGATTAGTATTGATCAACTCACAATTGTGGCTTAACTCCCTTTGGAACAGCCAACGAATTTCCAGCCTTGACGTAAGCTAAAACTTCGTTATTGCTCATGCCCTGGAATGGAAAACTCCCAAAAGTTATAATCTCGTAAAGAAGTACTCCGTATGACCATACGTCAGAGGCTGGTGTGAAAATTCCAAGTCCAAGAGACTCCGGAGCCATCCATCTTACTGGTAACATCCCTGTTTTAGCGTTCGCCACATTACAATACAAACGTAAGTAAACGCATGAAGTCAAAAAAGGATCAATAGCTAAAATACATGTGATAACATCAAACTAACCTTTCCGATTGAATTTGTAATAATCGTTTTCGTACATGGGCCTTGTCATTCCAAAATCACCGAGCTTTACAATTCTTGCAGCATTAACAAGACAATTCCTTGAAGCCACATCTCTGGAAGAAGTCAGATTACAACTCGAATAAAATCAGATTGAAAGCTCAAGTCTCATACTAAAAGAAAAAAACTAATCGAAAGATCAGTAATCGGGTGATGTGCGGTGAAAATTTTAAATATATTTCTAACGTTTCGAAGAAATTGTATCATTATTACTTCTTCATAAAAAGGCACCAATGGCATAAAATATCACAGTAAATAACTTGAATACAGATAAAACTAGGTTTCGCGTTAATACCCTTTATAAGCGATTCGTTCTGAAATATCGTTTTTTTATGTAACAACGTGGGAAAATTATGTTCCTATAATGAGATGTTCCATCAATTTTGAGGCGTTTCAAATTGCGTACAAAAATATTGGAGTGGCTGTAATCCATCTTCCACAGTGAAACCTAATATCAGGTGGAAATAATGATGAAGTCTATCTTTCGAAGGTCGAAAGGAGGGTGATATTTCGATCGCTCTTGGGAACAAATACTTGGAGATATCAAAGTTTTATAAGCCATTTTTTTATATAAAATATCTGAAGCTCTAGCAGATTGGTTTTATTATCTTTATTATTTTTTCCCTTTCGAGGATGTTTCCAATACTTCAATAATTAAAAAATTATTCATTCGTAGAAATTAAGTGCACTAAGAAAGTGAAATTGTTGATCAAAATGAATTTTTTTCTCTCAATCGAACTATTTTATTTGATATTGTTAAAAAAATATTTCAAATCATACCCAAAATAAGGTGGAAAAATTCAGTTGCTCTTATTGTGAAAAAAGTTTTTAATAAAATAAATAATACCAGTTATCGATAGGAAATTTTCGTCCTCAAGATAAATGAACTAAACTAATTGCCATACGAAAAAATTTTTCAGACCTACTAAATTTTGGTGAAACAGAATTACTAAATGAAAAAAAAATCAAATGTCTAATTATTCGTTTAAGTGTTATTTTTTGCAGTAGAATCCCGTTGCTATTTTATACTCTATATTTTCGATCCTACCAAAAGAAAAACCGGATGACTATGAATGTCGTGCTTTCCAATCGACAGTGACAGACCGAAGTGAATCGAATTATTTTCAAAATTTCGTATAAGCGTTTTTTCGGCTTGCATCTTTTTTTAGAATATTGATTTATTACGAACATTTTTAGGAAATGTGTCACGACAATAAGGATTGGTGAAAAGGTAAAAGATTGTTTTCATCGCGTCCTATGCAATAATCAAGTACAAAAATTCGATTTCAAAAAATTCAACTCCCAATACTCATTCCTCGAGTTTTGCATATGGCACTGATATTTAGATTTACAGTAAGGTCAAATGAAAGAAATAAAAAATATACAAACTAATGATTTATACCTGTGCACATATTTTAATTGAGCGAGATAGCTTAGTGCTCTGGCAACATCAAGCGCCATTGCAGTGAGCTTTTTATTCGATATCTCATCGGAATCCTCATAGCTCTGATCATTGACAAGATGTCTGCGGGCGAGAAGATAAGTCTTCAAATCTCCGTAAAGCATGAATTCCATAACGGTCAGAACGGGAGCGCATTTAACGCATACACCAAGAAGTTTGATGATATTTTTATGCTCGAAACGCTTCATAACTTCAACTTCGCTGAGGAAATCAAGCTTTTCATCCGTTGAACTACCTGCTTTCAAGGTCTTAACAGCCACAGCAAGCCACCCTTTTTCAGGGAAAAAAGCTTCACCACCGTATACTGTCCCAAAAGCTCCCTCCCCCAACTTCCGATTTATCACTACGCGGTCCCGTGGTATCTCCCATTTATCTAGGCCTGATGTAGTTTGACGGGGATCCAAACCGAAAGATTCCATCACTTTCTCATGCTGACGAACCTTTTCGTCATATCTGTAGATTTGAAGATCCAAGTAATAAATATAAGAAACACGATTTACGAATACAAGTCTGTTTTGAGATCAATCTAGATCTACAAAAATAAAGATTTAACTGTGCACTCTATAATTGTGTGTTTACAAAATTTTTTGGAAATGATTGTAATCTCAAAGTAATTGTTTTGGAATGCAAATGATATTCATAATTTTTCAAATTTAATGCTCACTTTCGTTTAACAATGATGAAGCCGGTTATGAGAACAGCTCCTAAAAGCCCGAATCCAATTATATTAGCAATCACGATCGCCACCTCGCAACTAACGTCCAGAAGCTCAGATAGACCCGCTAAAACGCATCTCACAGGTGGTTCAGATCCATCATCAGGTACTGAATTCGATAACCACACAATTGCCGATTTATTTAGTTCCAAATGGCCCCCAACGACCTCGTTTTTCTCCTCGGAAACGTTCGGATAAAAATTCCCGATAGTTCGTGTCTCATTGTCAATATTTTGGACAATAGTGATTACCGAAAAACGGGAAGGGCCACCGAGAAATTTGATGCTGCCGGAAACCTAAACGATGCATAAATTCATAAACCATCGACTGAGTACTCAAGAACTGTTTAACAAATATACGATAATTTAAAGAGAAATACTAAATTTCAATCATTTCCAAGATCTAAATAAGAAGGGATGCAATAATAGATTATTTGGCAACATAAAACGAAAGATTCATCTATAATTTATACTATTTTTCATAGTGTGTAATTATGACGTAGATTTTCCTGATTTATGTACTGTTTCTAGCATCTTCACATTCCGAGGACATAGATGTTGTTGAGGCTGTGTGATTGTTTATCACTAGATTCAAGTTATTATATTCGAATAATCTCGGTACTGTAAGTAAAATCGCCTCTCTTGTCTCGCTTCTTTCACGAAAAAAAATTCTCCCGAAAATAATTTTAGTTGCATTCTTCGTTGATTGGATGCTTTTTCAGAACTAAAATTCAATATTTGTGATATCCTTTGAATGACCGAATAGAAAATACATTACTTAACCTTCTGATACATAAAATTTACATTATGTACAGAGTTTTTGAAAATATATATTATGGAGCTGTGATTACAAATCTGAGGTGAAGAATCGTAAATTTCACAACGTCAAACAACAAACACGATTATTAATTTGATTTTGAAACAAAAGTTATTTGATCTGTATTTTTTGGCGAAAAACTACGAAACGACACATTTTTAGAGAAATCTATACATTTCTTCTTAGTATTTCAAGTCTACTGATTTTACGAAATAAATAATAAATTATCATAAAATGAGATGTTGGAATCATTTATATTTCTTCTAACAAGAAATGACTGAATAATATTTTCAGTTCTATGTCTGAATAATTCTCCTTACACCATTGAAATTTGTTTGAGCAATGATATCAGTAAGTCGATTGACGGTATGGTCGGAATGAAGATTGAAAACGTAGCTCTGATTCTCTTTGAGTAAGGTATCCATCGCGTACGCGTAAGTCCACATCGCGTCATAGGCATAACCCGCGTAATTCGATGGTACCTCATTGCTGGCCTTGCACATTCGTTCGTATCTATCTCTCCACTCACGAACAGTTATACCCTCTTGCATAATATCGTTATCCGGGGCAAAATACGCGTGGTTCATACAAAAATGACCGTTAATAGCTCGTGACATCTCTGCCGTTGTACACGGTACATTTTCACCCTGGCTGTTGTAAAAATCGGTATCGTACCATTGAGGTTGAAGCCAGAGTGGAAGAAACCAGACGTAACCCTAGAAAAATGATCAACGATATCCGAACATTAAATGCACTAGAAGAATTCTCATAGTGATTAAGTACATTTTTGAAAGACTTTGAAAAACCAGCGTTGGGAAGAATGGAAATTTCACGAATAGTATGAAGCTTTTTTTCAACAGATGCAATCCGGTATCCCTCCTTCATTACATGGATATACACTACCGGTCAAAAGTTTGACCGTGGAGGAGGAAGAATTTTATCTCAAAACACGGTCCAGTTGAAAACGAAAACATAAAGTCAAAAAACAAACTTTTCAAAACTACGTAGTACATGTAAAAAAGGGCATAGAGACTTAAAAAAAAACTAAATTGAAGCCTAATATCTCCCCTTTAAAATGTACTTTGTTGCATCCAAATATACTGACTACCGGCGTCGTGGCACAAAAAAGAGCGCGGGAGCTTTTCCGGAATTTTATCCGGAACTCTTTTTCAAGAATTTTAAAGAAAAAATTGAAACCTCTTTGAAAAGCGTGTTCACTTTTAACTTTAGATATTTTCTTTAGAAGTTTCAAAATAAACAATATTAATTTTTCAGTTCGGTTTTACAGTATATATCCATTGAAATTTTTCAATAAACAATTGGAGATTTCAAACGAAATATATATGTAATTTCCAAGAAGAAATGGAATTCATAAGTAATGCCATATTGAAAGCTAGTTATAAGACCAACATTAATCATAATGTAGTTTTTGTGCGTAAAAAAAATTGATAATCTTGTGAATAAACTTTTGGAATGTAATTTGAGTTTACCGGTATGGGAGACACGTGTAGATATTTTACAACTACTAATAAATATACTCCGTCTCATTGTACGAATATGTGGTTGTTATTTTATACGAAATGAGCAATATATACGAAAAATGTATACCAAAAATATTTCAAAGTATAGCAGGCAGCATAAGCAATAGCAATCATATTAATATTCACCTGGTGGGCAGTCATTTCAAGTTTGTAGGCTTCACACATTACTTGGCGAGCCGCTACGTCATAAACATCGGCAATAATGATCCTAGCTCGTTTTTGCTGCAACTCTTGAAGATACTAAAAAGGAAATATGTAAATTTAATGTTTAAGCTTCTAAGGCAATTTGTGTTATAATTGTTTTACATTAATTCAAACCTTAGTCATTTCGTCCCTTTCCCGTTCTCTCGGAAACTTGATATTCGCGATAAAGTTGATACCGTTATCACGAAATGTTTCTTGCATGTAAGAAATGTATTCTGTATACTTCTGCCCATCTTCCGTAAGCGCGGCAACCCTGTTCCATCCAAAACTCTTGAGTAGTTTCAAGTAAACGTGTTTGTACTGTTTATTCTCGCCGATGGTTCTGAAGAAGTATGGATAACGTTTCCTGTCGTTGAAACTAGAACCTTCGGCACTATAACTGATGATTACAGTCTTGAAATGTTTCGAAACACCAACCAACGGTTCGACGGTTTCCGAACAAGCAGGTCCAAGAAGACCAACCATTTTCTCGTAGTAATCATGAGCTACGTATTCTATAAATGCTTTCATGACCATATCCGATTTGCATTGACCGTCGCTCGCCAATATACCTATGTTGAAGTCGCGTAATACGGTGTTATTGTTATTGATGGCTTCCTTAGCCATTTTAGCAGCTAAAACGATAGTCTTAGCTGTGTATGCCGTACCGCTCATTGGAAATATACCACCCACGATTAAACTGTTTTTGTCTGCATTGTTAGGCATCCACTCATCGAGGACAACATTCAAATTGTCTTTCAACCATCTACATGCGATTTCTTCTTCGGTAACGTTGAGTTTCGATAATTTATTATAGCGAACGATCAAATCCTCGTACATTTCAGGTTCGAAGTGTGCCCGATTAATAGCTTCCCAAGCAAACTTAGCTATTGATTCTAATCTCGACCAAACCAACTTGACTAACCGATTTGATTCGTATCTACAGCCAATCTCAGTTCCTCTAGTACCGCATCTAGGGAACTCCAATGACACAAATTCCCGATCATTTGGTATTACGTTACTAGGAGTCCAATGGAGTATTACTAGCGAACGCGATAGAGGTTTCTTTGAGTCTATGTCACTTACATTTTTAGCCTGCTGAAGATACTCTTTTGTCAATGATTTCACCAGTGCTTTAAGGTTCGAACCAACCCAAGCTACTTTAACATACAGCTTCAACTGATCTATATGGTCTTTGATGAAATCTGTAGAATCGGTATGTTCGACTAATAGAAGAGCACACGGTTGAGTGCTATTTCCGATCGCTCGGCATTGATCAGGTACATACATTCCTTTCTCGCAGAAATTTTCAATGCAGTAATAGTTGCCAGTCACTGGATCAACCGTGAGATCCCTTACTTTTTCAAGATTCGCCACGTCAACGTCGAATCTCGCAGCAGTTTCCTGTCTCACGAACGTTCGCCAATTATCTCCTGGTGTACTGAGCCTTTCTGGAACGAACCAACCGAAACGACCGGGAGTTGTCACTGAGCCACATTCCTTAACATCGTATCGATTCAATAGTGGCATTGTGTCTTCCTGTGGAGGTATCCACACTTCCATATTGACCATTGTTTCCGGAATGCTGCCAAATAAAGAATTAATTAATCATGAATATAAATATTCAATTTTTTTCACATTTTATTGAAGTATACATTTCTCAAATTATGCAAACATAATTATCAAGTACAGGGTTCAAGTATCAGTTTTCAAATGGCAGTAATTTTATTGAATTTTTAGATAACGGTATGATCAAGTAACTAAATATATTCTTGCACTTGCATATTTTTGTAAATATTATATGTATTCTAATGAAACTGTGTTCTGATATAAGAGCAATCTTTCTTGCTTGCATTCTGCTACAACTTCCTTCTATTGAAGCATCGATAATTAGAGTGCGCTCTAACACCATCAGTTATATTCGTTCCATATGAATGAAGTGGAGATAAGCGATTGTTTCGTGACGCACTTCTAATTACACCAGCACACACAAAAAAAGTGGTCAGTACTTTTGACCGAACCCATCGATTTCTATGTATTTCGATACAGTGAATCCAAATTTCGGTCCAGTTCAATGTCTATACCCACCAATTTTAAGTAAATTTCCAAAAACCGTTAGAAATGTCAAAAAATTTCATCTTTTTAGTAATTAAAAGTTTCTTTTATGTATGTCATACATGATTTTTATGTAAATTGAACGTTAAGTCAATTGCAAAAAAACGTTAAAAATGTCATAAAATCGCATATTTCAGAATTCAAAAGTTTTTTCTGACCCATGTCATACATGATTTTTTTTTTCGGAACACGATATTGTATTAAATTATATGACTTCCGAAGAAGTTTCCACAGCGTTTTGTGACAAGGTCGATAGTTTCGCCGAAAAAGTGAAAAAATTTTGAAATTTTCTTCAAAGCCAATTTTAACGTTGAATAACTTTTGTAAGAGTAGGTTTATCATAAAACGATAGGATACCTTTTTAATAGAGCATTCAAATCCCTACAAACAACCGCCTTGGGCATTGTCGGACCGTCACCCGTTGACGAGGAATAAAATTCGAAAGCAGCTAGCAACGTCTTCCCCGTACTATTTAAATGGAAAATAGAGAATCATGATCACCTCTAAAAAATATTTCCAAGGGCTCAAATTTTGTATCTTTTTTCATCTCACTGCAACAATTGAAACCAGGACTTTGAAGAAATAAAAATAGTCGATTTTTTTAACCACATTTTTTTGTAGGTCAGAATATTTTTTGAATACTGAAAAATGCTATTTTTTAAAATTTTCAATGGTTTTTTGAAATCTACTCAAAATTGGTAGGTGTAGGCGTTGAACTAGACCGAAATTCGGGTTTAATGCGTCGAAATACATAGAAATTGATAGGTTTGATCAAAAGTACTGACCATTTTTTTTGTGTGCCGGTGTTATCATTTTTTATATATGAAAGAAGTTGCAGAAGAATGCAAATGTGTCAGAATGAAGATTTTTTAATGAATTCATCATTTAGATGTAGGTATAGAAATTCAACTTTGTTATTTCGTCCGATGGTATTAACATGAAGATATACGAGAAGGAAGATGTATCAAAATATAGTTCCTTTGAAAATGCACTATGAAGAATATGCTGCCTGCCTTTTAGAAAAATATACTTCCTGGCTTTTAAAGCTCAAAATATCCAAAGCTATAAAAAGGTTTTAAGATTTTGTCATTCAGTACTATCGGGTAAATCGACACTAAGATTTTCATGGAAAATTAAAACTGTATGTGTTTTGTATAACCAGTTATATTATTTAAACCACTGGTTCTATCATGGACCCTTTTTCCTTACTATTCTGTTCAATAAATTGAATATTTTTAAATAGAAGTTTCGAGTTTCACATATGAATCAATTTTTAATAGATGATATAACAATTTCCAGTGTGTGTCCCAGTGCTTGTTAACAAAATGAATGATAAATCCATTGATTATTTTATTCCAACTAAAAATTCTAATGCCCGCCATCGAATATGATAACGCTCATCAACCGTTTCATAGGCACCAGTTTTCATGGAATTGAAGACATTTACCCTTGAATTTTAATAAAAGACTTTCAACCATAAAAAAAACGTAATAATAAAAAAATAATTCTTACACCCGGTAGCCAGCATAAGAAATGGAGTCCGACATCCTGGAAAAAACAGTGTGGGCATCAAACCGATCGTCCCTTTCTAATAGCGTTATTCCTGGATATCCGAGGGCCTCGACTAGAAATATCCTCATGATTCTTGTGGCCAATCTCTGGGTCAACCTACGAGTCATTTCGAAAGGTATAACCAAGGATTGGCCATCTAGATGAACAACTCGTTTTGGATTTACCTCTGGACATGGCACATGTAATGAAAATATAAAAACATGAAATAAATATTTGTGTATGAAATGAACATCACCTTCCCTGAAAAATGAAAAAAGTTCAAGTTCGAGACAATATTATCAATTGAAACGTCAGGGTTTATTGCGGTTCAACGAATCAATATTGTATAATGATTAAGGGACAAGTTTAATAAGCTCTATACCGCAAGGTACACAATCAACTTATCGGAATCATGTATCCTTTAACCCTCAAGTTACTCATACGATTAATTTTCAAGTTATATACTTAACTAATCTCAAATATTGCGACTTGAAATACAGAGCACCGTTATTATTAACATGCTTTAGTTTACAGAAACCTTTGGATATTAATTGATTGCAAGATAGAATTCAAATATAACATCTGAACAAAATGACGGTCCGGACTTGTTATTCACTGATTTCGTACTTATTATTGCTCGTTTTCATATATTGAGTCTATTAGGATATATCTAACAATTATTTTACAGTACCTTCGAGCATCGTTAGACATTGATTTGACTCAGTGAGTTGAATAATCGATAAGATGACCACCAGGCTAAGTATGAATCCGGCTCCCCGCATCTTGGAATCCACCTTTAAAATATCATTCATTATTTTGTATGTTTGATTCTTTTTGGTGTAAATAACTGGATCAAGAGACGCAGTAACGGCTCGACGCCAAGCATTAAAAACTATTTACATTCCAATATGATCTATTGGAACCACTGAAACGATCAAGATTACTTGAATAAACAGGAAGTAAACAATGTCTATTTTATCGGAAGATTTATAAACTCACTGGTGCGAAAAAACATGGTTATTGCAATGAATTTTTGTATAAGAAAAGTATTTTTTTTTTGGTTTTACTTGAAAAATTCCTGTTTTTATGAATAATATAACATTATTTAGGCATAGTATTGAAATATTAAATAATAAAAAACAAAATCCTCGAATTCAAGTTATCAATTTTGCCATAATATTAGTTATTCAAAATTATCTGCGGAAACAACGTTACCGATTGTACATATAAACTGAAAATGTTTTTTCTACCTGACTTCAAACAAAATAATTTCCTATGTGTAAATCATTTTTAAAATACATTTTTCATAAAGTAGCGAAAACTGGAAATCGAAAATCTCGATTATTACAGTCCTCCGGGCCGAAAGTGGCAACTTTTGGCCCGCTGCGCGGGCCGAAGTTGCCGCATTCCGCCTGCGTCGGACAGAAAAATCGTATACACACCTCGGGCAGGAAAAAGTAAAGCCTCAGACCACATGTTTGTCAGCCTCGGCTTCGCCTCGGCCGACAATTACATGTGATCTGAGACTTTCCTTATTTTTCTGCCCTAGGTGTGTAATATACTATTTTATTTATCGTGATATGACTATTTTTGACTGAGATACAGCCTTTCAAACATTGGGAAAAAATTGACGAAAATTTCTTGTTCCTTTAATTGTTTCCAGTGGTGTATCACTCAAGGAATACATAATTGTATTACGCGCCTCCTCCTTCAGATCAACAGTCGTAGTACCCGCTCCAATGCTCGCAGTGCCACAATGTTCATAGTGATGACTAAAAAATTTTGTCGATCACATGTATTTACGGTTAACACCTTCAGGTGCTTGGTTCTCGATCTTCATTCCTTTTCTTTGTGCTCAAAGAAAGCCACATCGTTTTTGAAATACGTGGAAATTCTTT
The DNA here is from genome assembly GCF_019457755.1 of Venturia canescens. Classification (NCBI taxonomy): domain Eukaryota; kingdom Metazoa; phylum Arthropoda; class Insecta; order Hymenoptera; family Ichneumonidae; genus Venturia; species Venturia canescens. The sequence continues at coordinate 12,146,497 of NC_057431.1, read as the reverse complement.
CATTAAAATGGGTAAACGAGGACATCGTATAGAAGAGGAGAATGAAGAAGATATACGGGAAATGCTGAGAAGTATGAAGAGAAAATTGGATCGACAGGAAAACGAAATTGATCGATTACGCAAAAAACGTAGGTTTAACCTAACTACAATATGTCATCGAGAATGTTCCTTTCGTCAAGAACGAAATTCTGTTCACTTCGTCAAGAACGAAATTGGTTCTTTTCGTCAAGTACGAATACTGATTATTTTCGTCAAGTACGACTAATGGTTTATTTCGTCAAGAACGAAATTTTGTTCGTCTGGTCAAGTACGAAAAATGGGTTATTTCGTCAAGAACGAAATTTGGTCCAAGCCAACAAAAACCCAAATTTATTTTATTGGTAAAAAAAAAAAAAAAAAAAATGACACGTATATATCGTCAAGAACGATATTGTGCTTATTTTGTCAAGAACAAAATTTGGTTTATTTTGACATAAACCATCGACAACTTTTCAATCTTTTGAGAGTCAATAAATATTTTATATTGATTCTACGTGCAAAATTCACACGTAAATGTACATTTTCAGATAAGTCTAGATCGAGATCGAGATCGCCAAAAGAGGGTAGCTCGAGGAGTTACTCTAGCAAACATCATCGCCGCTCGTACCGTCATCGTAGTAGAACTCCATATGATCAGCAAAGAAATCGTGAAAATTCACCTGCGACAAATACAGCCAGTATTGATGATATGGCTCGGGAAAGCGATCGGACTCCGGATAATGTTTCCAAAACAAATAACCATAATCAAGATAATGAACATATAATTTTCTCTCAAGATCCTCCTCAAGAAAAGGGTGAAAATGAAATTCAGATAGAATCCACTTCAGCCCCTTTGGATATTGGAAAAGTCGAAGACCCTGTTATAATTCCAGAAATCTTAGCTGTCATGGGAAGTCGTCTTGATGTCGACAAACAACGATCCCCAGCTATTCACAATGATATTGTGGTACGTTGGGAAGATATTCTTAAAAAAGGCCTACCAGAAGATGAACGGAAAAACTTATATAAAAAACATTTAACACCAGAAAATTGCGTGTCTCTAGAGCCACCAAAGTTAAACGCTGAAGTGAAAGCTTCATTATTAGAGCAAATTATAAACAGAGATAACAGAATTGTTGAAAAACAACAAAAAGTAACGGTCTGTTTATCTACGATCGGTACCATGTTATCGAGTCTCTTGAAAGGTGTTGCACTGGACTCGATCTCTTTGATAGCCAATTTAAGTGAAATTGGACGAATTCTGGTGGATTTACAACGCGATGAAACACTTACAAGACGTCTCATTATTTCTGCCAACTTGAACGCATCATTCAAAGATACTCTAAATTCTACAACGGCAGACGAGTGGTTGTTTGGCAAGGGCCTTGAGGATACGCTCAAATCAGCAAAATCACTTGAACGTTCGTCGAAAGACCTTAAGCCAGCAAACAAAGTGTCATCATCTTTTCCAAAAAATTCAAAAAACATGAAGGGGCCCCGCCGTCAATCTACGATGAACAACTCGGGGACGGGGGGGCAGCGCAAACAAAGCCACCAGAATCAGAAATCTTCCAGCTACAAGCATCCAACAAGAAGGCAGGGGACGACGTACACCAGGAAACGTCGATAACAAAATCAGTAAATATCACATCAGGACGATTAAAGCATTTCGTTCGTGTATGGAAAAATCTTTTTTCTGACAAAATTATCTTGAAATGGATACAGGGCTATGTTATTCCCTTTTCACGTACGCCATTTCAAATAAATTCACCAGAGGAACCACGATGGTCTGATAAAGAAAAATTAGAGATGGCTACTCATATAAACGAATTAATGAAAAAAGGTGCTATTCAAAGGTGTCAAGAAAATGAGGGTCAGTTTCTTTCGAGTATATTTCTTGTCCCGAAACCGGATGGAACGAGCCGTTTCATTTTAAATCTTAAAAAGTTAAATGAGTTCGTTACATCTCAACATTTCAAACTGGAGGATTTGAGGATAGCTCGAGATTTAATGCAAAAACATTGTTTTATGGCAACTATAGATCTCAAAGACGCTTATTATCTCGTCCCTATAGCTGACTGCAGCAAAAAATATTTGAGATTCAAATTTAACAACGAGATTTTCGAATTTAATTGTTTACCCTTTGGGTTAAGTACGGCACCTTATGTTTTTACGAAGATAATGAGACCAGTAGTGACACTTCTTAGAAAAAGGGGCTGTCTCTTAGTGGTCTATATAGATGATTTTTTAATATTAGAAAATTCTAAAAGGGAGTGTTTGAAAAGCATTCAACAAACAGTATACCTATTGGAAAGCCTTGGGTTTATAATCAACCAGAAAAAGAGCAAATTATATCCAGCACAAAAACAAAAATTCCTAGGTTTCATTTTAAATTCTGTTGAAATGAAAGTGGAACTACCAGACGACAAACGATCAAAGACTGCAGAATTATTGGAAAAATTTGTTATAAATTCTCAGTACAAAATTCGAGATTTTGCTTCATTGATAGGAGTACTCGGATCACTATGCGTAGCAGCTACCTATGGTTGGGTATATATGAAAAGCTTGGAAAGAGAAAAATTTTTAGCACTTCAAGAAAATCAGGGAAATTTTGAGGCAAAAATGACACTGTCATCACGGGTGTGCGAAGACCTTACTTGGTGGAAATCTAATATTAAAACAATTTTTAAGCCCATAAAAAGTCCCAAGTTTTCTATGATAATCTTCACGGATGCATCCTTATCAGGATGGGGTGCTTTCTGTCAGGATGAAAGAATTCATGGGTTCTGGAGTTCTCATGAGAGGAAAAATCATATAAATTATTTGGAGCTTCAAGCAGCATTTTTTGGCTTAAAATGTTTCGCTAGCAGTCAGAAAAACTGTGACATACTGCTAAGAATTGATAACACCACAGCTATTGCATACATAAATCGTATGGGGGGAGTCCAATTCAAAAATTTAAGTAAAATTACGAAAGATATTTGGAAGTGGTGCGAAACTCGAAATATCTTTATTTTTGCATCATACATTTCCTCAAAAGATAATGAAGACGCAGATACTGAATCGCGACGATTAGAACCCGAAACGGAATTCAGTTTATCTAGAGAAGCTTTTAATCGTTTGGAAAAATCTTTCGGAAGTCCGGAGATAGATCTCTTTGCCAGTCGAAATAATGCAAAATGCCAAAAATACGTGTCTTGGAAAAAAGACCCAGGCTCATTTGCTATCGACGCATTCACTTTAGATTGGAACAGCTGGTTTTTTTATGCTTTCCCACCTTTTGCAATTATACCGAAAGTTTTAAGAAAAATTCAAAATGATGGTGCAACAGGAATCTTAGTAGTTCCTAACTGGCCTTCACAAGCGTGGTTCCCTAGATGTATGGCAATGTTCGAATCATCTCCAATTATTTTCGAGCCAAATAATAAATTACTTTTGTCATCAAACAGAGAACCTCATCCACTTTGGTCCCAGCTTTCCCTGGTGGGCGGAAAATTATCACGCAAGCTTTCTCTCAAAGGAACTTGACTCCAGGAGCTATAAAAATAAGCATTGCTTCACTATCGGAAGCATCTATACGTCAATATGATTCGGTTCTGAAGAAATGGTGGAAATTTTGCCATCTTACCGAAACCCCAGTGTTCAGGGCAAAAATTCCAGATGTTTTGAGATTCCTTACGAGTGAAGTGGATAATGGAGCTTCTTATGGCACCGTTAATTCACTCAGATCCGGTATAGCCTTAATTTTAGGATCAGATTTGGGAAATGACCCGGACATCAAAAGATTTTGCAAAGGTGTCGCAAAGTTTCGTCCACCACGTCCTAAATACGACAGTACCTGGGATCCAAAAGGGGTGCTCGATTTCGTTTCAAAGTGGTTTCCGAATGAAAAAATTTCACTAAAGGAATTGTCAAGTAAAGTGGTCACGCTTCTGGCTCTGACGACTGGCCATAGAATTCAAACTTTAGCTGCAATCGAGGTTGCGAACATTGACAAGAACCGTGATCAAATCGAAATAAAGATCACTGCTCAACTTAAAACGTCAAACCCAAGACGAAATCAACCAAGTCTCGTGCTTCCTTTTTTCCGTGCAGATCCTTCGATCTGTGTAGCATCGGCTCTCGAAGAATATGTCAATAGGACGAAGAATTTGCGAGATAGCACATCAAGCCTTTTCGTATCATGGAAGAAACCATACAAGGCTGTTACCACGCAATCCTTAAGCAGGTGGATAAAGCAAGTTCTCCAACAAAGTGGTATTGACACAACAAAATTTACGGCATACACTACACGACACGCATCGACATCGGCAGCCATGAGAAATGGAGTTAACATTGATTTAATTAGAAAAACCGCGGGATGGACATCGTCCTCACAAACGTTTGCAAAATTTTATAATCGAAAAGTCGTAGAAGACCGTTCGAACTTTGCAAACACTATTTTAAAATCTAAGCAAATACGTAATTAGTTAAGTGTGCACCTTGAGTGTAAATTTCCACGTTCGAGTTTCATAAATTTCTTATGATTCAAAAACTTGATTATTTTCTGCACGTACTTCTTTAAACATCTACGACTGTTGATCTGAAGGAGGAGGCGCGTAATACAATTGAACGATTAAACGAACTTACCTAAGTGAAGTTCTATCGTAATTGTATGAAGCGCCTCCTCCGAAAGATCAGTCCCACCCTATTGATTTTCCCTAAGATTACCCCATTCAACCCAGTTGATACTAGTACGGCAGAACTTTAAAAGAATGAAGATCGAGAACCAAGCACCTGAAGGTGTTAACCGTAAATACATGTGATCGACAAAATTTTTTAGTCATCACTATGAACATTGTGGCACTGCGAGCATTGGAGCGGGTACTACGACTGTTGATCTTTCGGAGGAGGCGCTTCATACAATTACGATAGAACTTCACTTAGGTAAGTTCGTTTAATCGTTCAATTAAAGATTCCAGAACCCTTCAAATGGAAATAAAAATTTGTCGATCCTACTAGAATGAAAATATGGGTCAAAAATTCTTATTAATTAAGTAACTCTAATATTGAGTCGAAGAAAATATATTCTTGAAAAACATCCGAACATCATAACGGTTGAGGCAAAATGATTGACATATTCGACATTATTCTTATTGATATTATGAAACTTTTCGAAAAATTTAAACTCAACCGTTTTTACTGAGATAAAAAAGTTATTTATTGAACTAAATCCATTTTGTTGGGTCGAAATTTCGTAGTTCCCCCGAATTCTCAATCAAATATCAAATGATTACTTTGATTCGACTAAATCATAAACACATAGATGAAACAATCATCGAAATTGACCGATTTTATTTGTATGACTGGTATTATTTATTTGCAAACGCATAATTTTCTATTGAATTAAAAAAAATTGTTTGAAATTCAACTATCAAATTGGCTAATGCATCGAAGTTGATAAAGAAATTATTTTATTTCGGTGATGCATTGTCGCAAACGAAAAAAGAAATTTTTTGTACCAACTAATCCTATAGCATAAACTCAATGGGTTGTTGAACGAATTGAAGAACCTCCGAGTAGTTTTGCGATCCTGCCAAGGCATGACGCAGAGCACCAAGACTCTGCCCACATACACAGTGAGCTGTAAGACATAGATTGCAAAAATTATATAAAATAAACTGCTCCAACCTACAAACTTCGATTGATTGTGAAGCAGAATAACATAACGAACATGTATCACTCCACCAAACGAATTTTTTTGAAAAACTCTTCGGAGTCTTATAACTTCGATGGCTGGTTCGTCACTATAAATGATGAGAAACCAGTTGCGAATACACATTTCCGAAGTGCAAAAAGTATAAATTATATATTCCAGTATCAGTCGAAAAAATAGACTATCAAGTTGTTCAAAAAACTGTAGGTTGTTCGTATCAATCGAAAGAATAATAGTTTAACTTAATTATATCCAATTGTTTGATTGAAATGAATATTTCGTGAGGGTGATAAAATATCCAGTTTAATTTACAGTTTTACTTGTATGTTAAAACATCTGAACTATTTTCTTTTATCTCTGAAGCGTTTCGTTATCCATATTGAACAAAATATTTTGTTCGCACGAAACAAAATTTGTTTCGACAAAAAAAAATTCTCAGTGGTCCGATTCGATCGTGTTTTTTCCCTTTTTCTCGAATATTCTTATCGTATTTGGTAAGTATCAAAAAAAATGAGCGTGGTATGTAAATTGGTCAAATATCTGCTGTTGTGTAATGTCCATTCTGGCAGTTCTGGCAAGGATTATGGCATATTTTACACCCATCCAAAACAATTATTGAACACCTCTCAAAATAATAAAACCATATATAAAAAAATCTATTTTTCGATATTGATAATACGAAAATGATTCGATCCGGTTTTTGGTAACATTTTTGCATTTTCGAATGATTCATGAGTACATCAAAAGAAAAAATGTGAAAAATGAATAATTTCAAAGATTATTAAATTTTGCATCATCGAACTAGTTTTTTACCCATTATTCATTATAAAAATACCAAAATAAATGAATATCGTGATATTTCGTTGAGACAGATTTTATTTAACTTTTAACAAAACAAAGAATATTTTCAATATATTAAATCTTTGATATAGATATTCGAGCATATCGCCGATATTATCGCATTCGCGCAGATATCGCAGACATATCGCAATCGGTCAGATATTTGAAAAAAATCTCTGAGTCATTTTGTTGCTTGTAGAAAACGTAAGAAAGTGCTAAATCCAGATTCAAAATAAAAAGAAGGAGCAAGAGGCTGATGAAAAAGATGCTAACGTAGAGTAAAGATCGAATGTGCACAATAAGATGTGAAAGTTCTTCCGAGATGTTCGAGCGAAGGTAGCTTATTTATACGAAGCACTTGGTCACTTTAAAAATAGCGTGCGTAATACCAGGGCTAGACGACACTGTGTTGCGAAGCTGTCGGTGCTCCCATTGCTTCTTCCTTCTTGCAAAAAAATCAATTCATTCCGAAAATTCGCAAGTTTCTACTTTTTAGTTGGCCTAATCCGAGAAAAAATGAAGCGAAATATTATTGCAGTATGAAATTTTTTCTCGTTGAATACAAATAAAAATGCGGACTGCTTGTGGAGCTTGCGTCTTGAAAAACAGCTCTTTAATTATTTATTTTTAAATGCTTGGATAAACAGTCGCATATTTTTTTCGTTACAAAGCTGAATAATCAGAGAATTTTTATTATTGCATACTTCACTTCGATGACCGATAGCCGCGTCAAAGCATGAGAACGATCGATAAAAAAATTGTCGATATTTTTATCCACTTTTGCCCAATAATTAAGAATAACATGGGATAATTGGAGGTTTCAAGGAACCCCGGAAATGTCTCATGTATAATTGTGATTTTATCGATTTCAAGATTTTCAGCGTTACTCGATGAGGAAAAGTATAGGATTTAATTGTAATTGATGATGTATGGCAAGATTGATTGATTGAAATAAATTTAGTATCATGAAACCCCGCATCTAGTCTTTTTTCTTCATTTCTAACCGATTTTTCCTAGAATTATCATTCAAGGAAATTATACGATCACGTTTTATAATTTTTATTACTATTATTATTGAAACATGCAAAACAACAGATAGAAACATTGTAGCTTCACAAAACTAGTAACGCTAAAAGTTCTGAAGTCGATGACGCATGTAGGTTGAGAAAATAAGAGAATTCAGAGATAGATCTTTTACTACAGTAGACAAACAAGTACATATAGATGTACTCGAGATAATCGGTAACGCACCGAAGCCACTGTCGAACGCACACTTCTACATTTCTGTGAGTAAAAAATGATTCAGAATTCGAGGTAACCATCGTGATACATGCTTCTTGACCATCAGTTGGATAAAATCTTCTATAAGAGTGGTCATGAACTTTTCATATGGACCCAATACAACTTTAGAGCTGTTTAAATTTCGGGAAAAAAATCGTCAAACCTTTTTTAAATACTTTTTGATATGCAAGTTACATACAAGTTTAAAAAGAGAGGAAACCGACCAATCTCGAATATAAATACGCTGCACAATTTGCTATTTAAAAACTGTTTTTTTAATAAACAGTGTCAAGATGCTACCGCACGAAGATTTAAGGTTTTAACTTTTTTATTGTACACCGATTATTGATCGAAACAGGTAAAAACGATGTGGCTTTGTTCTTGTGTTGAAAACTGAAAATCGAAGTAAATATAGTGGTAATTTAGAAAATTGGGAATATAAAACATATATAATCAGTCGACAAGTATTCAACTGCATTCAATCGTATTGAGATATACTGTTTGGATGGGCACGTGGCGTTGAGCGAAAATGTAGGGAGATGGAGAACGGGAGAGGGGTATTTCGTAGCTATCGTAGTATCGACAAATATAAATTCAAGGTCCAAGAGTGGGAGGTAAATGACATTCGGGTAGGGAGGTCGAAGGCACGTGGAAAGTCATCAGCTTTGCTACATAAACAATTGTAAACTGGTTGAATCATGAAAATTCTTAAATACATGAGGTTGAGGTTTTATTTTAATTCAAAAAATACAGTGATAATTGAAGAAGGAATCGAAAATTTGATGAGAAAGTTCGCAATTTAATAAAATTACGAATGCTGTACAGATGCATGTGGTGAAGTGCATAGCCGTTTATTCAGGCATTAATCAACTCGTATGTACCATTCAGTATGTACATAACACATACTATATGCGTATCACTGCTAACATCACGTGTCACAACTCACGATCCGCCAGCTCAGCAAATTTACGCAGTGATGAAGCCATGTGCGACAACAGCGCATACGTAGCCACGAGGTCATTCTAAGCAAATCGTACACTTGCTGTTCAATTATTCAAAATAATTGACAAAATTGAACCATCGAATAACTTCTTCCGAAATTGAGGTCGTTTTCAGATTTGGTCGCAACCAAGGACTGGAATCACCATTCGGGTCCTCAAATAAATCGTTCATTTTCTTTGATTTTCTCAAGAAAAACGTTCGTATTATTTTCCCGAGAATTCAGTCATTTTTTAAATCTTCCCCAATTTTTTTTCAGATAATAATAAAGAAAGAAATTTCACAACTATTGTCGTGCTCGATGACACGGCGTTTTACCACACCTCACGGAGGCATAAACAACTCGTGGTTATCGCCGAGCATAGTTTTCATGAACTATGACGTCAATATCCATTCAAACGTCACGAAAAGGTGCTGGCACGTCGTTTTTTTTATTCACACGCTGAGTCGGTGGTATTCATATTCCACACAAACTCCATATTTTCGTTTGTATATGCGATTATGAAGAAATATTTGAAGATTTCTTAGGAAATATGATATTGTTTTTAATTTCATAAATCAATAAGAAAATGCGATTGTTTTTTTTCCTATCTAAATTGACGGTAATTTAGTAAGTTTTGAACTTATGTGAATAATACATGGACATTGCAGTTTTTGCTATAAGCTTTTGCTTTATTGATATTTATTGTAATATGGTGGAAATAGGAAACAGAAAAAATATCTCACCACACTAAAACTGATGACAAAATGTATAAATAGAATATTCGAATTTGCGATCCGAGTTCGAAAACATATAGGTAGATTTCGAAAGGCCACGACATTACCACTGGCTCGTTAATTAAGATGGTCCAGGGTCGTAGTCATTAAACGCTGTCCATGATCAGCTGGAATTTAGAAAATATCGCGACAAATGACACTACAGATGAGTTATTTTTACTACGAATTCAATAAAAATGCACAACGATTGATCTTGGAAAGATAATCACGAATGAAATGGTCGACAAAAGCATAGAAACTTGTGCATATTCTCCCGTCTACTCGTGAATAATAGAGAGAACTCATTGAGGCAAAAAAATGTATTCTACCAATATGACATTACTAAATCCTTCTTTTCGCTCGATTAATGTCAATTCATACGCAAAAGTAGGATGAATGAATTATAAATTCACTGTTATATGCGAATGGGTGTGATCAGAAAACATTTTTCTGGATTTAAGAGGAACAAAGTTTTAAACAGAAAGCCACACAAGGCCAGCGTCCAAGTTTTACCGATGTCGTAAGAATATATCCATCTCAATTTAACCTCGGTTGAAGTCATATTTTTGTAATTCCGAAATCGGTAAACGTCCTTTATACGACAAATATTGGCGGGTACGATAAAAAAGTCTGATAACGCTTCATGCTATCTTATGCAAAAATATATGAGATGCGTTTTCAACAAAAATTTCTTCAACTCGTCAACATCACAAAGTGAACAACTCTTGAACAATTACCAAAAATTATAAGACTCGATGCGAATTACGTTAAATTCATTTGAAGTCGACATTTAAATAACGAATTTCTAAGTTGTACTTTTCAATATTTTATCAAGACTCATGCTCATGCTGAATTATTCCGGAATTATTCCGTACTCAATATGCGTGGGATGGTGAAAGAAAAATTTTAATCAATGTAACACATTGTGTACATTATCTGGTTGAAATGTGCGCAATAATTAATACTTGAGGGAGGCACGAAACTTGGCACTCGCCTCAAAAACATAAATACACGAGATCTTGAAAATCTTTTGGGCTCACAATGCGACGCATTTTGCCTCGAATAAAACAAACTGCATGCCCGATCGTCGAAGGATAATTTTGATAAATTTCAGATCGAGAAACTTTTTGAAATAAATATATTTCACCAGATATTTTAAAAAAGGAAAATTGGACCGTTTGTCAAAAATTATATAAAAATAAAACAGTAACATCAACTTTGCTCTAAATTGGGGTATCAAGGCATCGACGTTGCTGAAAAAAATGAAATGAAAGTTTGAAAAATGCATGGTAGTCGCAAACTAATTGGCTCTAGCTCAAATAGAAACGCTGACTCGATTTTTAGCGTAGCTACAGTTAAAAAATGTTGTGGCAGGTTATTAGCCTTTCCGATGTAATAAATATTTTTCACATTCAAGACTGCAGGAATTCTCTGACGGGATAGAAGAGAAGGAAATAAATAAGCAGACCGATTGACAGTGGGTCAAATTAGTGTTTCTCACTTTACGCTCTGTGCTCTTGATATTGAGCCGCCGTAACGAAAGTTTTTATGGCTAGAGGAAAAATTCCGCGGGAAGGGGGGGGGGGGGGGGCGGCACGCAAACGGGTTATCAGCAAGGTCAACAGAATTGTGTCGCCACCCGTCACTTACTTCAACCGATTGACGGACGAAAAACGTTAACTGACTTATCAGTTGAACGATTTTTATATCATGATCTACGCATGTTCGATTTTCTTTTCCTGAACAGCCATATGCTTTGGATTCTTCGAATAAAAATGAAATGGAAAAACAAATGAAAAATCTGCTTGGTGCAAGTTTATCGAGTCAAGTATTTCTTTCGATTGAGCAAAGTTTAAGTTAATTTTATATACGAATTGTTTGCAAGTAATTGATGTAAGGGAAAACTGTAATCATTTTCGTAATGTCTCTACTCAACCCGACTATATTTCCTCATTATTATTATTTTTACCATGATTCATTGTGTTCCCCGAATCAATTGTTAAGTGTCGTATCGACGAATTTTTTTAACTGGACATGAACGAAGACGATTTGCATTCGTCGAAAATGCATATTAAGGAAACTTTACCATGGGAAATTCCATCGAAGATTGAACTTTGATGCTTGGTGAAGTTTCCGTGATGTACATTTTCGAATAAACTCTAGCTTCATCACGATTCTGTAAAATGGGTATTTTTTTGCAATCAATTTCCATGAAAACTAAAAATTACACATTTTCCTTTTATGAACGATTTCTGAAACCTTTTGAAACAGTATGAAATCAATGAAGCGCTTACGATTGTTTAGCATCATGAAAGTTACAAAGGTCTGAGACGAATCAAACTCCTTCTGACTATTGAAAAGTTGAAAGGTATTGATATTTAGGATTATGAAAGTTCATCATACTCAAGTATCATCTTGATCAGCTGATCAATATTAAGATCAGCTGATTTTTTATTGAAAGAAAAATATCAAATATAAAGAAAATATCAAATTTAGAACAATTGGAATTTGAGAAATATTAGATTATCAAATGTCAAAATATCAATGAAAATGAGTTGTAATTAAATGATTCGCAGCGTAGAATTACCGTTAAAGTAGGACATTAATGTCTTCCAAATAATGGTTCAAGAAGAATGAAAAGGAAACAATGAATTATCCTAAATTGATCTTACCCATAAGAAAATGTATAGATAAAAATAAAATCAGATGTTTGATTGCTTACTTCATCGAATTCTTTTACTATCAAAATCCTCAATAGCATCCCAAGCCACCCTCGTTTCTTCTTTGTGTGCATCAATATTCCCGTTCTTTGGAGTCACGACTCTTCTGGTATCGACCTTGAACTCTTAACGATTTCACGATCAGAGCCGACGTCGATGATGGACAAAAAATACAACCGAAGATACCCGACCAAATAGATAAAGGATAACTCAATGGGATGAAATACAGAAGGGGAAAAAATAATGTGCCTTTACATTTTTCACTTCCGTTTTCCGGAGGCCTTGGTAAACCGTAAATATTACACAACACTAAGGAAATCGAATACTTTTGTTGCACAAAAATTCAGTGGCGCTTAAAACGTCATCGTCTTTTTTTTCTTGTCGGTGGAAATGAACACGAATTTGTATTCACACAGAACACATGGATGAGAGATGCGAATCATGATCGATTAAAAAACTTCATCGAATGTACTGCTAATTGTATTCATCGATGAAACAAAAACAAGAACTTTACTCAACAATGTTGCTAGAAATAATGACAATACTCAATACTCTTACTGAATATTTATCAAGTCATTTTGCATTCTGAAGGAACATAGAACCATCAGATAATTCTGTTTCGATTTCTTATCATACTTTTTCTGAATTTTTTATTACAGATATAAATTATTAATTATCAATGAATCCATGATGATTTTTTTCGCTTCTGTAAATGTAATTTCACTCAGTTTTTTAAATTGCGTTATTCAACAGTCTTTCATGAATATTTCATATGTTTTCAATGTCATGTTTTCGTAGTCACTTATATTTATCAAGAAAATTTAACGTTAGGATTAATCACTCGTAGAATTCTTAAGCTATTATACTTTACTATACTCTTTTTTAATTGTCGATATAAATGACCCGAATTTTCTGTTTTTTTTTTTCGTTGTTTTATGTACACCGAGTTAAAACACGTTCATACATCCGATAGTCCGAAACAAATCGTTCGAGCACGACGCTCGTTGCACGACTGAAGTAGAAAATCCGACTGAGACTGTACAGCTCAGACGCAGTAAACCAGAGACGTCAGCGGTATAAAACACTCGTGCGTCTCTCTGCTTAGCTTTTATGTGTTGTTTATCATTGATGATAATAATATGCACATACGTACATGGAGCCGTCCGCTCAACACACTTTAAAAAGATTATTTACTTTGAGATTTTTGCTGCCATCTATTGGAGTCTCTACTTTACTTTCATTTGTCGATATTAATTACAAAATACAATTTATCCATAAAATCGATAAAAACTTAAATGAAACGTGAAAACAAATATAGTTTGTTTTCATTATATATTTGACATGGAGTACGATAAAACTTGTTCTTGAGAAAAATACTGAAATTCTTGTGTAAGTACCGCTAGCTAAAATGTAGCCATTGGCATGAATCTACGAATTAAGACTGTCAAATTTTATTACTGTCAGTTCTCGTTCGATATAAAGTTTCAAAATTTTTATGCTTAGTACATTGGTTATCCACACTTACTATGATGAACGGAAAACAAATTTTATTTCGTATGACATTCAAATATAGTTTAATATTGAACTATACGGTGAGATTACAAACTAACTTGGTGTTCCGTGTTCTTGAAATCGGAAGAATTTACGAGAATTTTTTAAATGAAGTTCATTCAGTGTTTATCAGGATCATACAATAAAAACCATGCCCACCTGAAATATCTCTAAGTACGTGTATGGAATGGATATAACTATATCTCGGTCGGAATGCGAATAAACTTTTATAGTCTCTCATACATCGAGAAGCGAAAGAGGATCCCCAGTGATTGGCCACACATAATATTACAGTGGATAGATTTCAATTTTTTTCGTTCATTGATTTTCGTTCATGAAATTTTTGCGAATGGAATATTTTTATTATTATCTTTTTTTTTTTTATTTTTATAACAAAAGATAGAATGGTGATAAAAAATTGACACATTAAGCTTGATCATATATTACTGTGGAAAAAAATAAAACAAAAATTGAATACACCACTGCTTCCGCGTTTATCTCCTGCTGATCGCATAAAATCACATGATAACTTCCTGTTTTTGATCAAGATGAAGATTTTTTATTGTGAAGTACTCCACAGATAAGTGATACTCTGCGTGACTTAATGAAGGTAAAGTAGATTCACTATTGTGTTGCTCTTAAGGTATTCCTTTCGCAGGGCCGTATTTTTTGGTGTCGCAAACTAGGGCACTCGAAATTTGGACTGATTCCTAACCTCTAAGAAGTCGCTGTTATATGGGACATTTTAATTCTTCATTAAATGGTCGATAACCTCACCTGAAATTTTGTCAATCTATTCGGATGCAGTTGTACTTTATTGTAAATTAATAGTATATTGCACTACAAGGGCAGAAAGTTTGACGCGCAGTTCAGGGCTATCAAACTTCTGCCCGTGTGGTGTATACTCTTTTTCTTCATAGCCGGTCGAAAGTACGTTTCTTCCGAAATATGCATCTATCGATAGAAGATGTTGTGATGCCTGCCCCGACATTTGCTGCACAAGCGAAGCGAGTGCTGCTGGTCGGGGGGGGGGGGGGGGGGGGGGGGGCAGGCATCAAAAAAACAAGATTAGCAAACATAATTTATATGAATATTTGCATTCCTATGAACCTGAAAATAGATCATTACGAGAACCAATCGGAATCGCGGAAAAGCGATAACAATGAACAGCTAATTCACGCGTCACAACCTTACTTTATGAAAAGGGATTCCGAACGACTATATTCATTTTATCAGTCTGGTCACTTTATTTTTGGCCTTCGCATTGATTTTATCTGAAAGGATAAATGTATGTTATTCGTTTGGATTTGTAGCAGTATAGTGCTGTTTGGATAATAGTGCTTGGAAATAACATGACATTTCCATAACATATCTTCGAATGAATAACATAACCTTATTCGCACGGGTTGCAGATGACTAGATACAACCTTTCAAAAAACACGTAGGCAATATCGATTCAAACGTCAAACGTCAAAAGTCAAAAAAATAATTACGTCAACCCTTTCGGAATGCAGGAAAAGTCTTTGCTCCCGCTGAGACAAATGAAGCGCGTGCAGTTTTGACAGCGCAGAAATGTTATACTTTCGGCACTGAAATCGATGCCGAAAGTACGTACTTTCGACCGACTGTGAAGATATAGTATATCACACACCTAGGGCAGGAAAATAAGGAAAGTCTCAGATCACATGTAATTGTCGGCCGAGGCGAAGCCGAGGCTGACAAACATGTGGTCTGAGGCTTTACTTTTTCCTGTCCGAGGTGTGTATACGATTTTTCTGCCCGACGCAGGCGGAATACGGTAACTTCGGCCCGGAGGGCACAATAGTATATTACACACCTAGGGAGGGAAAATAGACTACTTCAAACCGCGGGCAGAATTGTCACCCGAGCCGAAGGCGAGGGTGATAAGCACGCGGTTTGAGGTGGTCTAATTTCACTCCCGTGGAGTGTATACGATTTTTCGGTCCGACGCAGGCGGAATGCGGCAACTTCGGCACGCGCAGCGGGCCGAAAGTTGCCACTTTCCGCCCGGAGGGCTGAAAAAGACTTTTTCGTGCGTTGTGTTGCGCTAATGTTAGAATGCCATATTTTAGAATACTTTGAAAGAGTTTTGATGTTCACTGTCGTTGTTGCGTTCAACACTCACGAAGATTCTGTCATTGATCTACCAGGAATATCATCTCCTAAGGATGCAAGAAAAATATTGGAAAATCTGATTTCTGAAGGAGGTATCACAAATGATACGGAATATAACTCAAAGAAACGCGACACTCCATTCGGTAATCAGTTTAGTAAAACCAAAGCTACTCGTGTCATAGAAGCTGAAGAAGATATTGTGAACGACCAGGATTCTTGTATAAGGAAATGGATGGACGGTGTGCAAGCACGAGCTCAGAAAGCGATTAGTCAGGGTGAGACTCTCAACGCTTTCTACCTGCCGGACTTTATTGAGCCTCTCATTAAATTGGCTAAAGAATTTCCTATTTGGATGGCTGTTGGAATGCCGAAAAACACTCCACGAGCTACTTCCAGTTATGCCGAAGAGTATTTTAATGATCAGAAAAGAAACGTACTAAAACACTATACTCTGTCAATTGCTGCTAAAAAATTTCTCATAGAACACATGAAAGATAATGAAGAAACCAACTGCATATTTTCTGGTAAAATTGTGCAGTACAATAACGATCGTTTGCACAAAAAAAAAGATAAAGTCGGCCATACGTGTAAAAGCTATGGAAGAGACTGAAATCGTGAACACTGAGATTCACGATATCTGGCACGTCGATTCTGAGGTTATGAAAGAAATTGAAGATGTGAATATTGATATTCTCAACAATGTATCCCGTACTGTGGAAATATCTCTTGATAATCAAAAAGAAGAAGAAAACGTCGATGATTCTTCTGACTTCGTCGGTTTCGAAGATTGGGGAGGAAAAGGAAACGCAGTGTGTTTCGACAAACGTAGACATAATGCTGAAGATTGCAAAATTCATAACCTAGAATATGCGTCATCGTCATCCAATCAAACTCCTGCTGCTACACCAAAACACAATTACCAAAATAGATCCAATAAAAAAATACAAGTTACATATCCATACTCAATTTGATCACACTTATGAAAAACTCGATCCTTTGAAGGATAATGGTGAGCTGATTTACAGTATTTTCGAAAAAAGTTTGGACCTGCAGACCAATGTTTCTTCCACCTCCACTGAGTTAGCCCCCCCCCAAATCAAATATTTGCATTTTTTTTAGACAAATTTTTTGAGGGTCGTACAGTGGTTCGTGGTGACGCGATTGCATCGATCAGTGGTGAACCATTTTTTCAAAAAATAAAATTCAAAATTTTACCCCTGAGTTAGCCCCCTTAAATCGACTATATTGATTTTTTTTACAAATTTCTTGGGGGTCGTATAGTGGTTAATGGTGGTGCAATTAGATCGTTCAGTGGTAAACCATTTTTTCAAAAAAATGAATTTCAAAATTTAGCTCCCTCAAATCGACTGTATTGATTTTTTTTTTACAGATTTCTTGGTTATCGTACAGTGGTTAATGGTGGCGCGATTAAATTATTCAGTGGTATACCACTTCTACAGAAAACAGGGGCGAAGAATAATCACCAAAGAAACAACTTCAGATCGTAGACCCTTGGCCGAAGCGGTTATTCGGTTTCCAGTGGCTAGATCTAACTCACTCACCGTGCAGCCGGGAGTCTAGCCGAAAAGAAGAAAAAGATCTTCAGGCCGTACACCGTATTATGTGACAGGTGACAGGTGACAGTGCAAAAATGGTTTGGAATTCGCCAAGTAAATATTATCAAATCTAAAATTCAGCGAGCATGAAGAGATCTCGACCATGAAAGGTCTCACTCGGAATGGCTTAGAACGTGTAAGGAAGAGACTTACGATCATGTTTGACAGGGCCTCAGAAACGACCCACAGTCTCATGTTTGTTGGCACGTTTACGGTCTTTTACAACGCTCTGTCGAGAAATGCGACGAAGCTATTAAGGGCTATCACAACGTGCTCAAATGGGTCAAGGATAATATTCAGACCATCACAGATTTAGCTTAGAGATCAGATCCGCTGAGGCCGACGCAACACGCCTCCAGGTTTTGTCATATCGTATCATTTGTTGGGAATTACAAGACAGCTCTAAAAAATTCCATACTTGTCGCAATTCTCCTGTGGTAAGTTTTAATTCTGATAAATTCTTCCAATATATGTGGGTCAGATAGATTCATGTCATTAATGATTCAGGGTGTGTTATGATTATGAGCACAGCGAATTGTTGCTGTACAAAAATCTAATGATGAATTTTAAATTTCACAGTAAATTAAAATCAATAATCTTACATCACAAGAATGCGATAAGATATCAATAATCGACAAATCTTACTGAGTGAACTTTGGAAAATCAGAAAAAAATGCATGAGTTTGATTCTCCATTATGGCCAATCCTAAATTTGTTACGTAACAGTCCATCTTAAAAAACTTATTGTTTTCATAACATCATTCCATCCACTTTCGAATTCACGTATTTCAATGTAAGGATATTTATTAATGATTCTATTCGCTTTGTTTCCTCATCGAGGAAGCTTTGTGACGATGAAAATTTTTTTTATTCCAGTTTTCAGTGTCAATGTGCTCAAAATGTTCCAAAACATCGAAAAATCATATCTAGAAAAAATGTCCGCATGTGCGCGCCCGCGCGTGTGCGTGCATGCGTGCGTGCGTGCGTGTGTGTGTGTGTGTGTGTGTTCAAATTCAAAATTCAAAATTCAAATGCTTATAACTCGGAAACGGTTTGAGATACAGGGCTACCGTTTTGCACAGATGTTACTCTATACAAGCTCTTCATTCTCTAATAATTTTGTCAGAATTACACGGACTCTGCTCATTCAACGGAACATGCTCTCGGACTCATTTTAACGGTATATCTCTCAAAATCATCGGGTTCTTTCTCACGAGCACGCTTCGGTCCTCCATCTTGTTCGTCTCGCACGTGCGCGACGAACACCGGGTCAACTCGCATTGGGAGGTGTCGGGGCAATTACTTTCGAGCTGAAAATTTGTATCGACGTGAATCACGAGAGAACATGAAGGAGCGGATAAGAGCTGCCTGCCGTGCGATCCCGAGAGATGTTCTCCTACGCACAGTTGATGGTTTTGAGAGAAGAGTTCAGGCATGTTTAAACATGAATGGAGGGATCTTTGAACATCTCTAGGGAGGGATCAGAGTACACTTACAAGGAGGGTTTGGAGTCCGAAAATACTGCGGTAGTGACGAACCGCAGAGACCTAATCCTTGTGAGCTCGTACCTATGGGCATAAAGGCATTGCATGCCCCTCTTTTTAAAAAAAGTTGAAAAATAAAATGAAAATAAAAAACACACACACATGCACCTCCACGTATGCACGCATATGCAGACCCACACGCAAACGCACTTGCACTTGGTACGTTAAAGATCTCTTCGCGGTACATCCTGGATACCTCTAAAATAGTTGAAAATGATGTTCTCACTTAAAAAATATGAACTTAATCAAAAAATTTTTCCAACAAAAGTTGTTGGTTTTGCGCTGAACAATTTTTTGGTGATGAAACAAAGTTATGTTTCCATTCGAAAAAAACATGTCGGCCATTCTAACGCCGCCATTTTGAATTTTGGATCCACAAACCAATTTTTATCAAACGTCCCCCTTCAACCCCTAAAAGTTTTGTTTCACACAATATTTGATCCGAGCAATATTTTCCGAGAAAAGTCAGGTGTAAGATTAAAATGGGACACCCTGTATAGTCTAGGGTTATCAGCTATCGATTATAAGCTATCGTCTTTGGTAATTTTCTGGCCATCACAATTTCAAGGATATCGCGTAATAAACAACAGTACGATTTCCAAAAAGGATTAATTTGCGAAACAATATCTCCAATTAAGACACCAAACAATCTCGCAAAATAGAACATTTCTGCTGCGATCATTTTCAATTTTTTCCCATTTAGACGTCTTTCTTCATATAAATAAGGGATTACTAGAATTATCGATAGGACCATATTCGAAGATAAATAGTCGGTCGTTGAACGTTTCCAGTTCGAATTATTTTCATTTTGAGAGATGGTGATAGAAAAACCGAAGTCATTTGTTACAAGTATGACGGCCGTTAGAAGGTCGAGTTAGATGATTAGAGAAACGAAAATACGAATCTCAGGGCTCGCCCGCGGGGCATAATTACAGATTACTTAATCAAAGTTGTCGGAAAAATTACGGTTTTCAAATGATTTGTTATACAAAAAGTCTGGCATTTTTTTGAAGTTCGTAAAAAATAAAGTAGGCGTTAGCGCAATGCCATACTTTTCTGGCGGCGCAAATGACCCGTCATACTAATTGTTACGTGTTACGTAATTGAACGCGTTAATTAATTAATTTTTTTCAAATCATTTGTTACAGGCCAATTTGTTTATTTAACGATGATCTTTAAGTAAACATCCACGAAATTCATAATGCCATACCATTATGACGGTTCTGAGTACCCACCATACCACCGCAAAGATGTAAATTTTTTATTTATGCAAAACAATTTTTTTACCGTATAGCACTAAACAGTTCATGATACAGTGAGATTATTTATGCACATGCCATACTTTTAGTGAAGTCCAAAAATGGTGCCATACTTCAAAAACGGATGATTATCAGAAGGTTTTGAGATTCAAATCATCAAATGTAAAATTATTTATTACAGTATGGCACTGTCGTATTTCTTTATTGGCAACACGAGTGTACCGAAAAAAATGTGCCATACTTTGACCATGGGTTTAAGAAAAGTCACACTCGCGCTATGATGTTAAAAAAATAACAATGTTTAAACAATGTGTTACAGTATGGCATTTAATTATTCAAAAATCGATGCGAAACGATTTAAAAAAAAATTATGCCATACTCATAGTGCAGTGCAGTCGAAATGCCATACCAGGAAAACTTATGCTCAACAGCGGCCTGATGGTATAATCACTAAATGACGTATCCACATTAATACTACGTTTAAGTCTCATCGAATTTATTACGATATATTTTGTGTTCTTAATTAATCATGCAGGGAACTCAAAAAAATGTTAGTCACATTTACGTCTTCTCAATTTATTTAATTAAGTAAACAATTCAAATTTCTGATTCTGAACTGCTGTCCCCAGAATCATCCTCATTCTCTTCCTCATCTTCGCTCTGGTCGTCTTCGTCGATGGTGATATCGGTATCTACAAATTACCTAATTTATTTAGTCGACTTAAGAATAGAAGCCCAAGAGTTCGGGTACAAAATTTTCGCTCTCAACATACCTTGCTCTTCGTCTTTATCGTCTTCACCTTCCCAAGCGCATAGGACGTCGCTGATCGTTGTCGGCATGGCGTTGCCGTCGAACCAGTGCTATTAGTACTCATCATCATCAGTCAACTTCCACCCGTAATAGTCAGCTCCGTTGTTATATTGTGAGGAAGTTTGGGTTTTTGAGTTTTCAAAATTTCGGCTCGCAATCTCATTGCTGCCGTTTGCAAAACGCATTGATCTTGGAGCTCAGCGATGTTAGTAATCGCCGTCACATCATGCGGAGCAACGACTATTTTTTTTTCCGCACATGGTCGAGCGAATTTTCGACCTCAATGATTTTTGTGCTAAAATTTTTTTTGGAATGTATTGTGTCTCGAAGATGACTCTTTCGTATTCTCCCGAATCTCTGTGCTTTTCGATGAGCAATTCTGTAAACAGCTGTCGAAGAAATGACATGAAATAGCATTTTTCTTCTCTGACCATGTTTTCGCGAATAAACGCACACAATTTAGCAAATGCAGCCGCATGCATATTTCGTTTTTCATGCCACTCCGTATGCTTTTTGTTAAGAAGTTTCTCAGCGTTCTTGCGGTAGATTGTCTTGCAAATCCGATGTTACGGAATGGATCCCTTGTTACTCATTTTTTCATGAAGATTACCCAGGAACTCTATATCATTGATTTTTGTAGCATACTCCTTGTCGGCGATCATGGAAATGTAGTTCGTTGTAATGCTGACAAAGACTTTCCGCCTTTTGTACTTTTTGACGTTTTTCTTGCATTATATGCATGGTTGGCGGGAAGCTTCGGGTGACTCCGTCCCAGATCCTTCTTCATCTTGACAAAGAATTCTACTGGATCAAAATATTTCAAACTTCAGTCATTTCAAATTCCACATGAGAATTTTTCCAATTTCCAGCAAAATGGTCGATAAAATATTTTCTTTTCTCATTGAAAGAATTTGCACTATGAAAAAATTAAAAAGTAAAAAAACATTTCTTATTTTACCTAAAACCTCGGGGGGGGGGGGGGGGATTGAAATTCCGAACTGTGAGAAGTCAGAAGGCTCAAAAGTCCGAAAATCTCGCTAGTGCGATATATCTATATATTTCGAGCCCCAGCTATAGATTTTCGGAATTTTGAGCCTTCTGATTTCTCGCAGTTCGGAATTTCAATCCCGCCCCAAACCTCGTGGTTTCCAAGTTCAGCCACTCCAGTCATCAGAGTTTCGACTCGAAATGATGAGAAAATATATCAATCGAAAATTCTAAATAATTTCTAGTCGACTCAACATGGTTGTATGCAACTATTTTCTCCTGGACAATATCATGAAAACCTTGAAATTTTCTTGTTACGTCACATTTTCGAAAAAAAAGCCTGTCTTGCACAAGAGCGAATATTCGTTTAAAAAAGGCACACGATTTAATTACAAAATTGAAATCGGAACTTGTGCGTCTCATTCTAAATTTAACGTGAAAAAATTTCCTACACAAAAAAAAATCCCACTCTTTCGTCCGGGCAACTTTCACTGTGTGAAATAGTATTTAACCCCTTCTTCACATAAACATCTTTCCTTTCAAGATCAAAATGCTGAGTCGTGATAAACTAGACAGCCTTAACAGTGAATTTATATTCAAAATATTCCCTACATATATAAACATATACATTTTTGAAAAAATCTTGTTTTACACAAAAGCGAATATTTGTTGAAAAAAGGCACACGATTTAATTACAAAATTGAAATCGGAGCATGTGCGCCTCGTTCCAAATTTCACGTGAACAAAATTTCTGATACAAAAAAAAACCCACTCTTTCGTCCGGACAACTTTCAATGTGTCTACTCACAGACTTATTCTGAGAAAAAACTGGTCGAGCTCTGAAACAATAACAATGCTACCATATGTAGATGAAAAAAAATAGTCTCAAATTAAATCGTCCCTGCTGTATACGAACAGCTAACAAATAATAACAAAGTCGACTGCCTTGACAGTGAAATAGTATTAAACCCCTTCCTCACATAAACACCTTTCTTTTCGAGACCAAAATGCTGAGTCATGATAAACTCGACGGTCTTGACAGTCTAGTTTTATTTATACTAGTTGAATTTATATTGAAGTTATTTATTTCCAAGCATTTTACAAAAATTACAGGGAAACCACAGTTTTTTTTAAATTTATTTTAAAATGTAGAAAGATTTCCCTTCAAATTTTGACAAAAGCAAACGTTGTAGCAAAAAAAACCTTTACTTGATGTCGCTCAGCATTGGGGAAGATTCTCGATCCAATAACGGTTCACGATCAGAAGAGCAGCTAGGAAACGGCACCCCCTGTTGTTTCCTTCTCTGTTGCGCCTCCAACTTTTTCGAACTCCTTTGCCGCTCCAGGTTCGGAAGAGCAGGTAGTAAGAAACGACTCCCCTGTCGTTTCTTCTTCTATTGCGCATCCTTCGCCTTCCTTCGCTTCATTATAGAATTCTTTGTATTTTTTACCAATAGCATTGAAGCTACGATAACAGGCACCATGATAGCCAAGGGAGCTGTCAAATTCATCGTTTGGCAAAACTTTGTTATTACCCTTCATGGAGTTGTGGATACGAACTGCCAATGAATATCGACACTTTTTTAAGGTGTCCTTCTTAAAAGTAATCAACAGAAACCTCCAATATTCTTTATCATATTATAATAGCAAGTTCCTTTGGAAAATCTGATTGATAATTCTCCTTATTTCGGGATAATTCTGGCGCTACCTCTACTCCACTTTCAGTATCAATTTTGACCCTTTTACACATTCTACAAAAAAAAATTTGTCGAGAACGATTCCACAAAATATAAAATTCTATTCAAGCCAAGATTATCTCCCAATATGAGACCTGTGATTTATAAACGCGCTTTAACCCAAGTGTACTGTTTATTGTGAGGCCTTTTTTCTAAATGAATCAACTCACTTGTTAGTGGTTTCGAAACGTTTTCATTTTTATAAATAACTCTGGAATCAGATTCAAATAAAAGCACGAGGAACATTTTTTGCAATGCTGAACGACATTCGTTAGGTAAACAGGCGATGGAAGCATAAATTGCACCTAGCTTTGCGCTGTGCGATCTTAAAAGATTATTAACCTCAACATCGTCGAAAAAAATGAAAAGCGGCAGAATCAAATCAGATTACTTGTAACTCAATATTTTGAACATCCATAATTTACCTTGTATGAAATTTACGATTTCAGACGATTTTGAAATCTCATTCGTGTACGAAAATATGTCATTGAAAGCATTTGGTAACTTCAAAAAATGTTCAAGAACTGCGTGCAACGGAAAGAATTAACCGGTAATTTCAACGTTGACTTCTCTAACGTTATTACAAGTCGCTTTAGGAGTTTTCGTCATACCGATGACGTAAGTAATAGGAATAACAGTTTCACGTTCTTCTTCATATATTGCTTTTTCAAATCTATCAGACACTTTTTTTAATCTTCAAGTTGCGCTTTTTGATTATGAATTGGCTAGAGATGTTTCCGATACGAATTTTTTTATCCAAACGATCGATTATATACATGTCGGAGAATGGCACAGAAATAAATATTACAATCACGTAATTTGTTCACTTATTTATTGAAGTATTATAATTCAGTCACTCTTTGAAATTATTATAATGAAATTTATTGATTTACATTTCGATAAACAAACTCAATTAAACATTTTATTTATTTATGAAGCGTAGTGATCTCGACGGCTGTTCGATTCGTTCTCGAACGTCATTGATTTCACTCAAGCGTTCTGTTTTTCGTTGCTTAGCAACGTAATTTCAATGCTCTTCGAATGTCGCTCATTCAATTATTTTTCTATCAAATGATGCTTATCATGCATACTACGACATACATAAATTTATTGAAACGTATTTGAATTTCTCGTTTCTTAAATTTTTATTCGGGACACGAAAGAGGGTATGAATTAATGTAGACTTTGTCTGATTCGTTGTCACATGATATCACAAAATTTATTTAACAAACTCATGAAACTAATACAATTGTAAAAATAAAGAAAATGTGTACAGGAATTGTGTGTTTTGACTTACTTATTCTATTTGAGAATTACTAGTAACTTTAACGTCGTGTTTTTGTGGCGCTTTCGTTTAGCGAAAGACTTTCGCTCTTATCGATGACAAATTTTATCCGCAACAGTAATTTTGAATATGAGTGTACTCGTGATTCATTGAAGGCGAGTTCTTAGTAAGTGATAATCGATGTACCTGTATGGCTACGCTCAAGTGTGTCTAACTATAAATTTACTTGTAAAGTGTAATTTATTAAATTTGCGTGTCACGTCCCGCGTTTAGTTATCATTAAATGCGAGACTTGACGACGATTCCTCTCAACTTTAAAATATTTCTTTTATTAAAACTACTAGAACGTTCTTGATTTGGTCAGTACGCGATGCCTCGTGCCTTAGCAAATCGAACAAGCCGCTTGGAATCCGCCGATTCGGCATCGCCTGATCGCGACCTCCAAGGTGGCTCATGGATACCCTTGACAACGACTAAAGTCATAACTTAGAGACTAAAGTGCTGAGATGCACTGAAAACCTCGTCACGACGATCGCTTTCGAGCTCTCGTCGCTGTGGCGAGGATTTTTGTACATCAGTTCCGTTTGCTCGCTCTAGACTCTCGGTCGTCCACGTGGATAACTCCGTAATCCAGCTAACTCACGGCGGGGTAGTAAATCCTGGTACAATGACAACCGCATAGAGGTTATAAGTCTTGGTTCCGTCAACAAACGCGTAGTGAGCAACACATTGCCCCTTGCCTCACGGACGTTTTGTTATCGAGTCTCGCGACTCACTTTTTGTTATTCTTCCAAAACCAAGGTAATTCTGTGCGTGTGTGTGAACCACGCGTTGATTGAAGGCGCGGTTATGGTGTGTGGAGCGGAACGGGAGAATTGTTCCTGTTCGTGTGAGAGAGTAAGTTGGCGTAAACGCTAATTCACTGTTGTTTTAATCTTCGAAATTATATCTTGTTTCATTCAAACTGTAAACCTTTTGTATCTTTTCTTTTCGCATATATTCCTGTTTTCGTCGAACCCTTCATTTTTCATATCTTATCAATAAATGTGATTTCCCCGTTAATAATTATTTGAGCGACCCAATCTCATGCTTCGGGGTCCGTACGGGACCATATAGGCACCTTTTAATATTTTCTCACATATCATTTTCTATTTTCAAGTACCATTCGCAATTAATTCGATTATTTCTCGTTTCAAATCCTACACTTCGTGTAGGTTGGTGGCAGCGAAAACTAAATGAATTTCCCGAATACGTTCGTCCCTTCTGGACGTAACAGGGAAATGACACATTCGTTTGTGTCGTACTAATATTTTGTGTTGAGAGTGTACTCGTGGCGTATGCGTCAAAGTGTACAGATCGGCCACTGGGTACTCGTGGCGTGACGCTCATATGATTTTCGTGTCGGCTGATCGAAAACAGTGCCAATATGGCTGCGACCGCGTGTGACAGTGTTGATTGTTTGTAATTCGCGACGGTCTTCGCGGACACAACGGCAGCAAAAAAAATTAGAGATCTAGTATCACCATATCACTCTCTTTATAGAAAGTTATGTAAAGAATCTTTAAAACCTAAATATCATCATTTAATCCATTATCCGCGTTTATTAAAAAAAAAGGCTCTCTCAAATAAGCATCTTGTATGCGTTTTGAAGCCAAGCACAAGTCATTAAAAATTATTGCAAAATCGATAACCAGTCGAGTAAATCCAGAACTCAGTCTTGCAATGCAACATCAACTGCAATTTAATCACCGTTTGATAACTTTTAGAGGATTTCACCATGAGTTTTGTGAGGGGAAAATTTTAAGAAAGAAATTGTATGAATTGGATGATTTTAGTAAATTGAAGCATATTTTACTACCCAACACTTCTGATGAAAACGTTAGTATGACGTGCTTTGTAAAAAATCACGGAACCATTTATAAAACTGGTGTAGCTGTTATTGTCGGAGAGATTACTCCATCCCTGTCATTTGCAAAAATATGTTCTATATTCATTCAAAATGATGAAGTATATTTTGTCTGTAAAAAAAATCGTTACGCTACAGTTGTTACTGGATTGTTACGCCTATTAAATAGAGCTCACTAATGATTACGTTTGTGTTACCTAAAAACCAGTGATAGTTTTTAAGCCACATACATACTGTTATGTTACACATACTGTTGCAAACCGAAAAAAGTATGTAGCGTGCTGCTTCTAAATCATGTTCGTTATATTTTTCGTGCATGTGTGTTTTCCTCATTGATCGGAAGTATTTTTTTTTCTATTACCATTTAAGTCAATTCGTTTCCAGTTTAAGTGTATTTTGAAAAAAATAAACCTAATCATATGAATACGCGTTTCTTTCATTGTACCTCATCCTTCATTCGATGAACCATAACTCCTGCATTTGAATGCCAGATTTACTCTGTTCAACATAATAATTGAATAACTCAATCTAAGAGACACATTTTTTTTGTGGACGGAAAAACTTTTCTACGAGGTGAAATCATCCCTTAAAGTTGAGACCTCGGAGGGGTACTTTTCCGGTTTTACCTATTTCCACTTGAGATAATCGAATGTACCCAATTAGATAATTACCTTAACCCTCTTGGACCGTATGTTGCTTCTACGCAACATAAAACTGCATCGGTCAGTAAGGTCGGGGTTCTAACTGCCTATTTCCATCAAGCAAGGTTAGATTGTACCACAGATATTCCTAAACCAAGAGATAAACTGCTTTAACCCATCGAAATATCAATATGAAGTGGGCGTTTCATGTTGAGTTGACGTTGTGTGAAAAGGTGCTCTAGTTATCGCAAAAGAAAAGTGAGTATACATTTTTTTTCGTACTCCAAACGTTATTTCCTTTCAAAGGGAAGCTAATATGATGTATTTAAGGTATTCGGTGCTAGATTCAGGTAAATTTTCCTGATTTTGCTCCCCAAGGACCTGGTGCTGCGCGCAGCGAACATTCAAAAATTCATATTTTCCAACAAAAAAACTGAAGTGTCACAATGGATTCGGAAACTAGAAAGTATTTTGAGATAAAATTATGAAGGGAATCATTTTCCGTCAATGCGAAACAGGTCTCGGTCTGAGAGGGTTAATGTAAACTATGAAAAATGCAACTGGTTTCACATCGGGGGGTTGTATAGGCAAAAAGTTATAAGGGCTGAAATTCATAAAATCATTATAACAAAAAAACTATTGCACCTATCTAAATGAATTCAATTGCATTTTGAAGAGGGCAAAAAAATAGTGGATACAGGTTTTTGCGTTTTTTCCGGAAATCAAGTTAAGGGGAAATCAAACCCCTATAATATGTTTACATTAAATCTTTATAAAATGACAGTAATTCTTTTTTTCTTATTTCTTCTTCTGATGTGTAGATTCTTGATGTTAGATTCCATTTAACCCTTCTCAATAATTTTTTGTTTGAGTTATAAACCAAAAGAAGCAGCTGGATAATCAAAACAGATGCTCAGTGAGATATAAAATAAATTTTCTAAATCAAACGAAGAAAATTTTCCAAGCTAAAGAAAAAAAAAATTGAAGTATTCTTGTATCGAAGCAGAAGAAAACTCATTTAGAATTGTATCGAGCCAAACATTTAGAATGCCCAATCGTCTAATTCGGAAAATTTCAAGTTCAGAGAGAAGAGAGAGATACCGAACTTGTGATCAAACAACTAAAGAAAAAATGATGATTCCATCATAAAAAAAAAAAATCATAGGAAAAAGAAAAAAAAATTGCCATATTCAGTATCCAGTTTTCATTTTGTCTTGCCTTGCTTCAATACCTGCTCTCAAAACTCTTCAACTCACGCGTAACATCACGTTTGACAAAAACGAAACATTACAGTACTGGTATTGGTATTTCTCGTCATACCGAAAAATTACTGAGATATCTGCTAATTGACATTGAACCATCTTGTGCTCATTGTTGTGCGTTTTGATTCTGATGTCCAAATCGATGAAAATTTGAGAATTTGGGCTGATTGTCTCAGTAGCGCTTCCCTGACAAACTTTTTGTCGATATTTGACTCTGTAGTAATATTTTTAAAATATCATAAATACCATCATAAAGTTACTGCATACGCGTGATTTAGTTGCACTAGGCTCAGCTGGTTCAGAAAGAAAAATATGTTTTCAGATGGTCGTAATCGAATCATTGACGTTCATGTCGTATACTTCGATAGATGAAGCTCCGGGCTTTTGTAGCATTGGATAAAACTCGCTCAAGAGAGTGATGCGCTGTTGAAGTATTGAGGTATTCATTCCAATCTCAATAAATTTTAACAAGAATTGTAATGCTTTATTACCCGACGACTTGACGAAATAATGGTAACCAGTATCATAAATAGCGCCAAATCACAACAAATTCGCTATTGCATCGAATTCACATATTTCACAACAACCACAGCTATTTTACCCATTTTCATAATTCCTGACTGTTGTTGACAATTTTGATTTGGGGATAGGCTTGGAAGTATACACTGATTTTTCGGCTTTTTCTCATTACTCTTTGAATCTGCAATTTGGTGGCAATTTTCATCCAGCGTCGTTTCATTTACCGAATCAATAGCGTTTCTTTCCGTTTCCGGGTTTATCAGTATCGAATAAGAATCATCGAGTATAGTTGATACACGATTTTTATAAGCTGTTTAGCATCAATTGGAAGGGGAGTTAGACTGAAAGAATTTCTACAAAGTGCGCCGGTGCTGAAGGCGAGAAGTGCTCGTAAGTTCTCTATCTACCGGACCCGCTCTCCCTGCGTTGGCCTGATGATGTGCTCGCGTGAGTCTGGGAGAGCTATTTTCTACGTTGGAAGGTCCTAATAAGGACTGTTGAGCTAAACGAGAGTTTTTCTGTTGTAAGGCTTGAGAAGGACTGATGAGACCGCCGAATTATAGGAAGGAAAGTAGTAAGTGGTAGACGTGTTTAGGTAGAAGTTGAATTTATTTCATTGAAACCCAGTCGACGTTGCGAAGGCACCTGCGCTGCACTAGCTCCGGGAAGCAAATGATATCTTGACTCTGCGGGTCAAGATATTTATTCATAGCCGTGAAGCGGCATTGAGGTCTGATCGGCCAGTGGTTGCGTGGTAGGGGACGCAAAGCAATGCTGATGCCTAAGTGTCTGGGAGACGCACGGTTAAGGACGCAAAGCGGAGGTGATTTCTGGGTTATAATTGTTGGATTTTAGAATATTTTGAATGAAAGAAAATCAAACGTTACCAGCTGAAAAAGTACACTGGTGAAATCATGCGTGCACCATAATAGTGCCTTAAGATACTAATTATTATTCAGATGGCGAATAGAATCTTTTGGTTCGTAAACAGATTCATTGTTACGATTAAGGTCGAGTTGCTAATACGATGCCGCTGCGGAATTCTTTTGATGCTTTTCACTATCAGGATCTAGTTTGTCTACACCCATGACAGGGTCTTCGTTGCAAAGATCTATCCAAGTTTCATATCTCTTTTTTCAACTCACCGAGCCGAAGCTGACGATTACTAATCAATCTGGAGTTGGCGTTGTTTACGATACGGGTATCCTTGTTTCATTCGAAGAGAATGTATCACTTTTCGCCGAGATTGACAATAATGTATCGTTTGTTTGTTACGGAGAAGATAATTTAGGCATTGGTTCGTGTTTTTATTTTCTTGTATCGGAACACGAAATAGGCTCTTGGTGTTTGTGGTTCAAATTTTTTAATTTTGAAGCCATCTCATTAGCACCGCATTGCAAATCATCGATATGTTCCTTTTAAAAACGATGAATAACACATGGCGAAGAAATTCCTTGAAACGTTTTTCTTTTGAATTCGGAAAAATATCTTTCCTTAATTGTTGTCGATGCAGTACATGTTCAAACTTATTTACGTCCTGTGCATCAATCAATAAGGCCCGAAAGTAAAAACCTTTTGATGGCGGAGTATCGTATCAATGTGAGACACGTTCATCTCGACGCCACAGCCATTTGGTAAGCTAGATTCACTCTAATGAAAGTTCAAAGTATTGAACGGGCGTGGTAATTTATGACCATCTCTCATGGCTCATAAGAAGTCGGCGTACTCTTTGAATGTCATCCAGCTGTCAGCATCACACATCACACGACTAATAGCGCTCGGCCTAAATCAACAACAGCTTTATTCGGTACTGTCACTAAAGAACCTTGAATCCATTTTTGATCCAATAAGTAATAGAGGCTGCACTGTATTTTTCCAATAACATGTGGTATGAGTTTTTCCTTTGAAATCGTTGTGACGGTGTACCAAAATGTATGGCCAGTTGTATGTCCGTGGTAAAATTCAAATTTTTAACAACACTACCATCTAAACAGGTTGCATCTAAACAGATTCGAGAGGGTGTCTTGTTCAGCTGACTTGTTCAGTATTTGTCTTGTTCAGTATTCTTGTCTTGTGCAGTATTCCTTTTCAATGATGGTTTGTTCTTGAGTACAGTAGAGCACGTAGAATCGTTTAGCTCCAATCTCACGAATGACATTTCTTTATCGAGGATTCAATAACATCTAACGAATGTTGTCGATCGTCTTTTTCCTGGTTTTCATCCCGAATTGAATCCCAAGCTTTTTATATGCAGCTCCTGTCTTGGCTTGTCGATAAATATGTGGTTTCTAAATCCATGGAGGTTCGTTTTCACCGAATCCAACGTTGTCTGACAGCAATTTTTGTCGGAATCTGACAGGTATTCTTCTTTCCAATTGTTTTCGTCGGCGATCCTAATCGTTTCGTTGCCACATTTATAGTAGCGTTTGAATTTCAGATAATATCCTCAAATAGATTTTTTATTCCCACTGTCATTTTTGGCGTCACACCCCACTCTTAGGTTGTCGATTTACCGAAGGATAAACTTGTACGCATGGAAACTTGTACACGTTCCAGAATACTTTTGGAATGACGTTGGCCGAAGCTCGTCGTTTCGATCATTTTGAAAATTTCGAGTCGTGATCGAGTTTTATCGCGTTCCGTTCATCAGTATTCATCAGTATTGTCATCCGAGTTAAACCTCGCAGTTAGATTCGTCTGATTCAGAAACTTTGGATAAGTTTTCCATGTTGTCATCATCGATGATACTCACATGACAAAAAGTCAATCAGTTGAAACAAAAGTGGCGAATTATGAAAACCAAGAGTACGCTGACATTATTGCTAGTTATGCCATTTGTGGTTTCAATGCTGCTGCTGCCGCGGCCCATTATGCCGATCACTGGTCAAATCGAAGACACCCAACCGATAAAGTTATTTCTGCGGCATTTCAACGCATTATTGAAAATGGTGCGGTTTAACCAAATAAAAAGACGTCAGGTAGACCCAGGATTGCGCGTACCGGTACACGAAGAGAAAAAAATAGTAAGAATTACTATGCTGCCATGATATTGGGGTTCTATATGGCCCATTTTGAAGGTTTTTACCAAAAAATATTGTAATTTCCAAGTCAATTCTGAATGAAAATTTTTTAAATTGCGTATTTTGCTGTGACAAAAGTTTAAATTGTGCTATTTTTTCCTAACATAGTTCACCAAGTAAACATTGTAAAATTTATGTTGACTCGATGATGAACTGACAAGTAGAATTATTATACCGTTTTCTTGTACTTAATACTGTTTTCACAACTGAAATTTACAGTGGAATATAGTAAAATTTAAGGAGCTCGAACACAAGTATCGATCATACGCCAAAGTGTTTAGAAATTTACTATGGTAAATAACAAAATTTCATTCGCGATTGTACGATATTATATCGGTATACATGTGCACCGATGTATTTATTTTGACATCACTCATCAATTTTCATCGAGTCGCTTCACAAAAAATTACTATGTATGTTCGTAAGAATTAATAAATATTACCGATATAGAATCCTACTTCTATGACACCATAGTAGTTTTTAGTGAAATTTTCTCTCCATGTAGAGTTGAGGATTCTCCACCTATTTCACATTGACCCGACCAAAAGTGTTCGTGGTGTTATGAAGCGCCTGGATCTCAGTTATGGGACCGTCCAAAGGATTTTAAAAGCACATAATCAGCACGCATATCATGATACGAAAGTACAACTTCTTCAACCTCAAGATTATCCGACAAGACTTCAGTTTTGCGAATTCTCAGTTGATGCTGAGGAGAAAGAACCGTGATAACTCAACACGATCATTTTCACAGATGAGTCCTCCTTTGGTCGTAACGGTATATGGAATTATCGCAATTTTCATTTCTGGAGCGACGAAAACTCCCATGTTACGGTCGAAGCGAACGCTCAGCATCGATTTCCGTCGCTGAACTTATGGGCTGGGATTTATGGTAATTGTTTGATTAGTATCTAACTTTGAATCCTTACTTCTTATTTTGAATTTGGTACGCGGAGGTTTTACGAAGTCGCTGATTACGAATTTTTCTCAAAATTTTGAAAATTCAAACTGAATTGTTCTTTCTTTTGTTATAAACAACCATCGTACGAAAAATTGAAAAAAAAAATTTTGAAATAGTATAAAGTGTACAAAATATAGAAAAATTGTCATGGTGATACTCACAGTAGTGTTGTAAAAAAAATCTTCTGGTAGTTCTGTAGAAAGAAAAAAACAATAGAAAATAGATCGAACAACCTATCCATAGCCCAAAGCGGTAAGGAGTTTTGACGTTTGTTTTTATGGTAGAATGAACAATTTGAAATAGAAAGAAGACTCACGACGAAAGTTTATGGTACATTCCTTAGGAGATATTTCCGGAGATTATGTATTCGTCCTGGAATGTTTCCAGCTCAATTTAATAGCACCATTTTTGGCGCAACAAATCCTGCGCGAAATATTTTGAGACCGGGTAATTGGACGAGGGGGTATTCAAGATTGGCCTCCTTGTTCGCCAGATCTAAACCTTTTTGATTCTTTTTTATGGGTGTGATAATCAAAAGTTTAGTGGTCAAATTTTCATTTATCTTCATTTATCAAAAATTTTACTCGCCTGAAAATATTCGGTGAGTTGCTCCACTATCTCGTGACTGCAATTTTGGGTCAGAGGACTGTGACTCAGAGGACTACAATTTTGGGGAGGGGCGAAACTACAATTTTCAGTCCTTTCGGAAATATTTGTCGCGCCAAATTGGAATTATTACATGGAGCCACATAAAATCAATAGTTTATCGGCATCCTATCGAAAATCGCCTTGATTTGGAGATAAGAGTGGAGCAAGCTCTAACAAGGAAAGGTACTTTAGTGTCCGCCTCTGATTTTGATAATTTTTTTCTATGTTATAGTCCATCCAAAAATAAGAGACACGTATTTTTTTTATCGGCCGAAAGTTATTTTTAAGGGGTGAAATCAACCCTCAAAGTTCGGCATGTTTTGCGTCTGGTAGAGTGTTTCATATAGAAGCACTCAACCGATCGAAACGAAACCAATTGCAAAATGTTTGGCATGTCAAATAACCCATATGACATGTCCATCTTCTTATGCACCCTTACGGCAAAGGGGTGAACTACCCCCGAATGTTCAGAATTTTTTCGTATAACAAAAACTTACAATCCGATTTTAATAAAACAAACGCCATTTTGCAGAGCAAAAAAAAATAAAATCGACGTGTTTTCGGGTTTTCTTGTAAGACCAATATCTGGCGTGGAGTGGAAGGCCCGCTCCACCCTTGATGACGGTTTCTTTTGACGACAGCATAGACGCTTCCATGCTCCTAAGAGCAAGAAGGACAGCCCGTTTCTTGAGGCTTAGACGATGAATAAGCCTAGCAGGCCTGCCTGGCTGAAGAAACTGGTCAAAGTGAGAAAGTGTTGTTCTTCTTTCTCTCTCTTATGTTTGCCGATAGTCCTCAGTTCCTTCTCCACGGCGAGCAACGACTCCCCGGCCTTATCTCCTGGGATTGGGTTACCGCTCGCGGCGCGCTCCTTATCGCTCAACGTAAACGAAGGTCCGAGCTCGGGAACGAAGCCATGCTGGTCTAGTGTGGGAGCCACTGAGGAAATATTCAACGTAATACCCGGCTCGTCATAGTATATATTCTTGCTGGTGTATGTACTGTAACGTAGATTTTCCCCGCAAGGGTCCGATCCAGTCCCTTCTCGGCTCACCCGCTCCTTCCCGAATGATTCTCCGGCTGCGAGAATGAACTGGGCGCTAGGTACGAAGCACCGTCGAATTAATGGACTTTATTTTCGTCGATTCTTGCGATCGTAACGCAATGTAAAACTAGAATTTAGAGTACACAAGAGGAACGAATGACCGAGGACGGTCCGACTACTCAGCTCATCTGAGATACAAAAGGTAGAGGGGGGAGGGGGGGGGGGGGCTTGGAGAAAAGTAGTAATTCACAACGCAAAGCAAATAATCGACACAGACAGAAGATTCAGAAAAGATTAACAATTTATTCAAATAAATAAAAGTACAAGAAAAGATGAATACTCACGAGATTGGATTCTATATAAAATAAGAGTTAGGAAGAAAACTCAATTTACGGCTCACTAGAATCGCCTGACCAATACGTACCGGGCGACAACGCAGTTTCAGTGCGCGGCTTACTCGAATTCATCAGGTAATTCAGGTAATAGGTAGTCGCATCGCCATTTCGCGGGTGTCGTAGGTAATCGACGACCGACGCTCTGGCATCGTAGGTAAAAGATAATCAGCGATCTGACGAGCCTTAGGTAACAGGTAAAAGGTAACCAACGCCAGAACAACCGGTGTCTTAGGTAAATTCAGGTAAAAGGTAATCGACACCTGGTAACCCTAAAGTAGTTCGCGAGAGCGTTATAGGCAACATAGGCAAGGTAATTGACGCTAGGTAACCCTAAAGTATTTCGCGAGAGCGTCATAGGCAACATAGGCAAGGTAATTGACGCTAGGTAATTCCCTACATGAGTTCTCGGCCGCAAGAAAAACTCGAAGATACGTGATGAAAGGTAATGGAAGGTAATAGGGAAGCGAAGTTCGGCTAAGCGCGAGGTGACACCGAAATTCCCGAACGATCAGTACAGTATTACGAAGGTAGCGGCGTTATACGATAAAATAAATCATAACATCTAATAGCAAGATAATCTTTGAAAAGGTAACATAGGTAACGGAAGAGTGCCGTAAGATAATTCGTCATAAAGAAACGCAAAATGATACGATCGTCACGAAATCGACAAAAGGAAATAAATACGAACGCAAAAGGAATGACTGAAAAATACGCAATACAAGAGACAGAATAAATCGCCGTATAGACGATGCGCGACAATAAGTGCGAAAGAGACGGAGCGAAAACATCGCGCGAACGACCGTGCTCGCTAGAGCCAGCACGTACTACCAAAAGTCGATATCAAAAATTCGACATTACAAAACTCAACTAAATTAAGTAATGCGCAACAGAATTACGTCAAATCAACTATACTGAATGGACCCAAATTAATATCGAATCGATTAGTGGAGCTGAGCCGCAAAAACTACAAGATTTGGGAACACGGGAAGTATCGGCCGCAATCTCGCTCGAAACTTCGATACACATGTTCCCCGAAACGCCAAATAAACCGGAACTAAATTCCGAAACTCAAAATGCTCAACTCCATTAATCATTTGGGGAGAAAGAGAAAGGGCTTACCGAGGAACCAGCTCGTCGCACGCCGAAAGAAAAAGGAACCTCGTTGATCGGGAGGTATTGGTGACTCGTCGGTGAGGTGATCGGAAGAAGACTAATGGTGCGAACGAGCGGTCCTCCAGATTCGGCGTTCTCCCCACCACTAGGCCCATGCACGACAGCGCTCACGCGCTAGGCGCGAACTAGAGTACGGACTCTTTGCTCGCGCTTTCGCGGGAAACTCAAAGCAATGGAGCGTGTACGGAGGATAATTCCCGTCACGCTTCTTTACCCAATATCGCAATAGTTACCCTTCTGCTGCTCTCACCTCTCCCGCTCACTCGAAACACTCCTCTCGACTAGATGACCGTGATCCGGGTGTCTCTCCTCTTGAGGATCCGGCGGGCAGCTCTGAAAGGCCGAGGGGAGGCCTCCCTCTCGACTCCGGATGTCGCGGTAGGCCCACAACGATAAGCCACCAGGCAACAACAGCACCTCGCCTCCAGAAAACTCCCCGAGACCCCACCTGACGAGGTGCCGGTTTACACGGACTGTGACACCCGAATTCACGGTATTGCGGGCGGTGCAACTCTGGGTTGCTATGGCGGGAAAGACACGGGCGGCGTTCAATAAATGGCCTATGCCAGCGTGCTCTTTCAACCGCCCGCAGGTCGAGAATGTTCTTCGCTACTCGAAGACGGCGTGAGAGGAATGATTCTCGCGAGCGAAGTCGGCTCGAACAGCAGGAAAGTAACGCCAAATTAATAATGCTTGCCCGGCCAAATGTGGTGACGGTAACACCAAATCTCTCAAGAAGAAACGAAATAGTCAAAAGGAAACTTCATTAAAACTCAAAATTAGGCAATCCAAAATTTTCTCTTCTCGTTGCACACGGAGGTAAAAGGTAACGGTTATTATACGTAGTAAATTGTCGCTCGAAAGGTACTATACGCGATTCTTACAATATAACTTATAATTACGTGACGATGAGTCTCGTTCCGACCAACACCTGACGAGTCGAACGGCGTCAAAATGGGCCGTAAACCCGGTCCACTGGTCGACACGATTCGTACGAGTGGCGGGGCAAAAATGTCACGTCACAGTACGTCGGCCTGAGGTTGTGGTGTGGTCGTCGGTGTGGTTCCCACACAATTCGTTTCCAATTGTAATACTCCCATCCCGCTCATCGGGATTTCTTGCATCGGACCGTGTAAACAAGCGATGCGGAGTTTGATGGTATTGGTAATGGAGAATAGCCAGCCACCGTGTGTAGGTAAGTAGCTCCAATATTCGAGGGGGCTACTATGTAGGCGTATGTCACACACACGCAATGCTTCCCGTGATGGATTTAGGACCATTCGAAGTTCGCACACATTCATGGTGACGTCAAGCACCGGGATTCCACCAGAGCAAAGCCGGCGTTCCCCACTTATCTTGCATTGCGTCACATACTCTCCTTCTGCGAGAAAGAAAGTCTGACGATCTCGGGCAAGAGCGATGTAAGGGGAAGAGGGAGCAACGCTGGCTGAGCCACTACCATTATGAAAACGTTGGGGCACCGGCCACGGCATGACCCGGTAAAGATCATATACCGAGTGGTCCAAAAGTGGTATATGGGCAATGATGATAACCTGTGACTCTTGCGACAGGATGTCGGTGCGCACGAGATGCACTAAATTTTCCGGGCGCAGGTAGGAAATCGGGTACGGAAACTCCAATCCGCCACCGTGAGTTTGGGCTTCGTGTGCAATATCGAGGAGCTGATATCTGGAGATCGCGCTAGGATCGAATCG
This sequence comes from Venturia canescens, assembly GCF_019457755.1. NCBI lineage: Eukaryota > Metazoa > Arthropoda > Insecta > Hymenoptera > Ichneumonidae > Venturia > Venturia canescens. Next base: position 12,107,921 of record NC_057431.1, on the reverse strand, counting down.
ACCGTTTATCGCAGAACCGATTATCGAAACATATTTTTCGCCTGCGCAGATGAAATTTTCGATCTGATTAATGACGCGATTTCCGTAATCAATGATTGTCAGGTTGTAATGCGCGATAGCTGTTAAGTTAGCAAGCTCGCGTAGTTCCGTGTGCATCTCCGCTACAAAACGATAAACGTCTCTCACGCGCTGAACTTCTGCGACGTACTCATTATGCAAGTCCTGGAGTTTAGCATCCACGATATGCATTTGTTTATCGCGGAAATGAATCGTTCGTTTTTGATCCGCAAACAGCCGATCGATTTGGCTAGACAGATACGCGGCATCTTCCTCGGTAGCGGTACCGAAAAGAGATCTGCTAATACTCCCGACAAACCCGAACGGCGCTGCGCGTTTCTTTATAGTTTTGAGCGGTTGTGTACCGACGCGTATATCCTGTCGCCCGGTGATCGCCCAGAGATCGGCAACCACGTCATGTGCGTGGTTCTGCCGGGCCAGTATATAGGCTTTCCGCAGCAATTGTTCGCACCCGAAGCGGCTGTTATAGCGCCGGCACTCCTCTTCGACCTTCTCGATGTTTGCGAGCTCAATCAGAATGGCCGATATGAACTTGTAATAGTCGATGTGGAGAGTTATCCACCCAGTGGCGGACTAAGAGTGGGGCGGTAGGGGCGGTCCGCCCCGGGCCCCGTGGCCCTTGGGGGCCCGCTTTGGTTACGATCGGATTACATTTAAATTCGTTTTTCAAGATAGCCGTATTTTTTTTGAAGTTTTTTTTTTGGGGATTTTTATTAAGTTTTTACTGAAAAAACTGTAAAGAGCAGTTTTGATAAACCGATGTATGTACGAATATCCTGGAATGAATGATATTGTTATTAAATGTTTAAACAAATATATTCGAGCGTAATTATCTACTCCATAACATTTTAGTATATCAAGCGGCATTTACATATAAAGTGCTACCATTTTTTGCCAATGATCCTCTAGGTACGTTTATGGTACACTGGTTCACTGCTACGTTTACATTTTGAAGATCGTGCGTTCGATCCCACCTTTCAACGTTTTTTTTCAATTTAATGAATATGCATTAATATTATTATGGGGACAATCCATTTGCACTAATCGTCAAGAAATATAGTATTATTAATTAATTATTGTTATTAATAATTAATTATTGGCTGATTTAAGTTTTGCACTGTAGAAAGTAAGTGAGTGGGAGCATTGAGGAAATTTTGAGGGAGAAGCTGGGAAAATTTGGTACTGATATAGACAACAATTATATTTTTACCGAGCTTGTTTCTTGTCTTGGATTGCTCCGAGAAAAACTTACAAAAGTTGTAAGCGATAAAATTTGCTAATTTTTCCGACTTATAAAATGTATCCAAAATTCTAATACATTGTAAGCAACAATATTGCAGTATAGTCAGCTTACAGCGAGAAATATTAAGTTGTATGCGTTTTTAGTAGCATTCTGCTTCACGTAGCGAAATCCAGTCAAATTAGTAGAGTTGTCGTGTAATAGTTTGCATAATATTAAAATATCCATCGTTGACAATCAACGGGAATTGCTACGGAATTGCAACGGGAACGATCGAGCATAGATCGTAGCATATATTGTAGCATAGATCGTAGCATGTACCGTAGCATAGATCGTAGCACAGATCGTAGCATAGATCGTAGCATGTACCGTAGCATAGATCGTAGCATAGATTGTAGCATAGATCGTAGCATGTACCGTAGCATAGATCGTAGCATGTACCGTAGCATAGATCGTAGCATGTACCGTAGCATATATCGTAGCATAGATTGTAGCATAGATCGTAGCATGTACCGTAGCATGAATCGTAGCATAGATCGTAGCATGTACCGTAGCATAGATCGTAGCATGGATCGTAGCATGTACCGTAGCATAGATCGTAGCATGTACCGTAGCATAAATCGTAGCATGTACCGTAACATAGATCGTAGCATGAACCGTAGCATAGATCGTAGCATGTACCGTAGCATAGATCGTAGCATAGATCGTAGCATGTACCGTAGCATGTACCGTAGCATAGATCGTAGCATGTACCGTAGCATAGATCGTAGCATTGATTGTAGCATAGATCGTAGCATAGATCGTAGCATAGATCGTAGCATGTACCGTAGCATAGATCGTAGCATGTACCGTAGCATAGACCGTAGCATAGATCGTAGCATGTACCGTAGCATGTACCGTAGCATAGATCGTAGCATGTACCGTAGCATAGATCGTAGCATGTACCGAGCATAAATCGTAGCATAGATCGATGCATGGACCGTAGCATAGATCGTAGCATGTACCGTAGCATAGATCGTGATGCAGGAAAACGCAGGACCATCAATGTACTTATCCGAGTTTTTTTTCCCCGTGGTTCATAATATTTCACGACATTTGACATTCTATATATTGACGTCCGATTTTCTTAATGTTTTTGTATTATGTACGCTTACAGGTAATGATTGAACGAGCTAATTTTCAAGAGGATTGAAATTTGATTTCTAGAATCTTCTGACAGTTTTAAAATGGTCAATGTAAGAATATTTACGTTTGTATCAAATTTTTGTCTCATTCAATTTTCCACTGTGTATCACCAAAGTGTTCAGGTTTCGTGACACAATCATAAATCAAACAATTTAAGTGAGTTTTATTTGAATCAGAAAGGTTCATCTCCCTTGAGCAAATGAAAAAAATTGAGTTTCCAATCTTAAAGTACGAAGAGTATAGTTTGTTGGAGTTGTAAACAAAAGTTGATTACGACGATTTTAGCTGAAAACAGCCTAGTTTCATCCATTTCCATGCAAACATCGAAGTGCGACCCAACGAAGACGACGATGAAATCGACGACGACGACGATGAAAACGACAACGACGACGATGAAAACGACAACGATGACGATGACAACGACGAAGACGACGATGACAACGACGAAGACGACGATGATCACAACGATGAAGATAACGACGATGAAAACGACAACGACGACGATGAAAACGACAACGATGATGATGACAACGACAACGACGACGATGAAAACGACAACGATGATGATGACAACGACGAAGACGACGATGAAGATAACGACGACGACGAGAGTTCGGGCTACTTAGGATATGGGGTCGATGTCCAGGATAATAATTATTTGGTCTCCATAATTTTATCGGTTTTTTATTTTGTTATTTTTTTTTAATCTCTTCTCTCCTCGACGTGCACACGTTTGCAATGATTCACAAGCGAGCGTGTGGATACAAAGTTCTTAACTTCTTCTTCCCTAAAACAATACACACACATATATTTTTTATTCCTATGGTGGGCCATCCAGTGGTCTCTCATGACCTCCTTTTTTCCCTTGCTAACTGTGAAGTTGCACCCTTCATTAAGGCACCTTAATTCACTCTGCTCTCCCGCGGTCCAATGCAGATCCTTCCTAATCCTGTTGTATTCATTCGGCCTATAGAGCGAAAAGCCCGCGATTTCGACCATCTTGTGTCCCCGCACCAAATGCCCCATATTTCTTACATCTTCTGCATGAGCGGATTGACCATCATTTTCTGATGAAGCTGACTCCTCCTCGTTCCCTTCCCGATCTGTAAAAAGATTGAACAAAAATCCAAATTCATTCCAACAAACGACGGACACAAATGTTTCGAAGAAGCAAGTTACTTACCCATTTCCTCCGCCACCGCGGTCTCGAAGTTTTCGCTCAGGAACAGTTCAACTCTGAACTTGTGATCTCCTAGACGTTCGACTGGCTTAATCTCGAACGTCTTTTCACTTTGGGTAAAACGATCGATCAATTCCACGAGATTCGCATTCGCATATGCCTCTCCGATACTACTTTGACACCGGAAAGCGAGTGCTGGATAGGTTCGCAAGTCTTCCGGGAGTTGCCTCAGTGTCTGGATCCGATATTTTTTGGTAACACCAATGTCAACGATGTCTAGGTTGACCCACTCACCGTCGATGCTTTGGATTTTTCCGCGTTTATTGTGTCCTTTTTTTGAAGCGAGACACATCTGGCCAACAACGATGTCTTTTGGTGCGAGGGAAAAAGCCCTCCTGCTACATTTTTTAATTTTGTTGTTGAGCCAGGATGCGTACAGTTTATTTTTGAGAAGAGAAACGCTGAATTCTTCGACATTATTCAAGAATACTATTTTCGTTTCTTCTTTCACGCCCAAGGTCAAGTCTTCACAGAATTCTGGCACTTCTTCGTCCGGATCATCATCACTTGACCTTGAGTCGCTACTTGGTAATGGCGAGTAGGCACGCCCTGCCCTGGCCCTGACTGGCTCCGCCCGTGTATCCACCAGTTCGTACGCTGTAATTGTATGGGACCATCATGTTCGTAGTACAGGCCCGCATTGCCGTCGAACTTGTTGATACGGTATAAACTCTCAGATTACGGATCGAGAGAGAATACACCGGCCGGGAGAAGCAGCATACACACGAGTCCTAGCATCTTTATGCTGTTATTTCAAAGAGAGATTCGTGCATTAAATTTATTACATTTGTTCTAACTCGTTCCTCGGCACATCTACCAGTGATTAAACATATGCGATTTTTATTTTATCCACATGCTTTGCAAACCGCTCGCCGGTGTTCGAATAGTTCGACACCTTGAAGGCCTCGCAGTACGGTATCCATTAATCGTTGAAAGGTCGCCGGGCGTTTTTCAAGAGACTCGGTAGAGTCTCGGGATAAGTACATTGACAGCCCTGTCGTCTGCTGGCCTGAGGCTTTCGCCGAGACTATACTTTCTCTGAATAAAACGATTCGCGGTGGTGGGGGTAAAATTCGCCTGTGATTTTCTTTAATTGCGAAGCTCATGAGTTATGTACAGCTTTCACAATTGAACTTTTAACTAATTAAGAAGTTCTCTGTCGAATGAGCCCAAAATCAGCATGCTCGGTGTCGTAATTTCTGAGAAAAAACTTTGCACGGGCTTAAGATTATGCAAAAGTTATTAACACATTCAGGATTTGACGTATCTGTATACGCGTACTCCAACCGCTACAAACATAGGCCCCTTGGCCCCCATGATCACCAATCCCTGGTGAGAGAAATTTTGTTGCAACCAATGAAAGGTGAGAGAATTTTTGGGCCAATGACATTCAAGAAAAAGAGCAAGGAAGTTTGGCGGAAAGCTAAAGAGCTCGAAAGTACTCGAAAGTCACCAACCGAAGTTTCACGTCATGTTGACGTTTGGGGTTATGATGTTATTAACTGCGTGCGGGAAAATAAAAATAATTTTCGTGTCATCTAACGAAATACATATTAATATTTATATTGTTAAAACTTGTGGTATACTAAACCGGTATAAAAGCAGCCGCGTAAATGTAGACTGTGATCTGTGTGTAAAAATAAAAAGTATTAAAAAATGCGCGATGCATATGTCAACGAAACTTTTCAAGATTTCATTATTTCGTTCGATTGGAAATAAGTGTCAACTGAGATAATCTTTCAATTAAACCAGAGTGCGCCGAATATTGTCCAGTGTAAATCTAGCATCAGTTGCGTGATTATATATCATGTATAATAATGTAGGTTATATATACGAGTTCCCTTTGATAGCTGTGGGTAACGAACCGGCCGGGGTTTGACGTTACGAAGTGCGGGACAAATGTAACAAACGTTCGCATAGTTAGTGAATAATAATATAAATAAGGCAAATCAGTTTATCAAAAATAGGTCTGGAAGTTATAAGGACAAATGATCGTCAATCTATAATGTGTCAAGATTTCTTTTTGCGAACACAAGAACACACGCAACTGTTAGTGTATAATATGATGAGAAACTCCAATTGAATAAATGTTTTCTAATTTATTTCTTGTGTCATCATTATATTTTATAATTCCCATATTTTGCTTCCTATTGAGTTTGGCTCTGCTCTTTCCGGTCCTTGTTTTGACTCTATCGGTTTGCAGTGGATCGATACATATTATTAATTGGTTGCCTAATATGTGTCCTATGATTTTCTACTATTTCTTCATGCTGATTGTGGTAACGTGATTCAAGAGGTTTCCGACTATGATCTGCAATCGAACATTTTGTACATCAGATTCTCAAAACAGTTTCTGGTCTTGATATAATTGTAGTTATTCTTTTACGCTAACAGTAACGCTAACTCACTGTTGTTTACATCATCGAAATTGTACCTTGTTTCATTCAAATTGTAAACGTTTTTGTAATCTTTACTTTTCACATATATCTCTGTTCTCGTCGAACCTTCTGCTTTCCATATCTTATCGATAAATCTAAACTCCTATTAATTATTATTTGAGCGACCCAATCACCTGCTTCGGGGCCCATACGGGACCATATAGGCACTCCTTCATTACTTCTTAAATTATTTCGATTACTTAATCACTTTAATATTGCAATATTTCGGTTATTCCCTTAATTACCCAATTATTTCAATTCCATTTAGACCAAACAAAATATCCATTAAAATATTTTACATTTCAAAAATCCTATACTTTGTGTAGGTTAGTGGCAGCAATATTTAGTAAAGTTCCGAACCCGTTCGTCCCTTCTGGACGTAACACAATATCATTCAAACTCGGAATTGCTAATAAAACGCTTGTCCTCCGATTGATATAATAAATTTTAGGGCTGTACGTAACTCAAATAGAAACTTTTTTGATTCATTAGAACTCTCTCAAGTTCCTGATGGTTCCCCCATCAGAATGAATATTCCGAATTACCATTAAATACTTGGCCTCGTATTGATATTGTTACGTCTAGAAGGGTCGAACATAATTGGGAAATTTATTTAGTTTTCACTGCCACCAACCTACACAAAGTGTAGGATTTTTGAAATGTGAAATATTTAGTAGATATTTTGCTTGGTCTAAATGAAATTGAAATAATTGGATAATTATGGGAATAACCGATATTAAAGTGATTAAGTAACCGATATAATTTAAGAAATAACGAAGGACTGCCTATATGGTCCCGTACGGGCCCCGAAACAGAAGATTGGGTCGCTCGAATAATAATTAATAGGAATTTAGATTTATTGACAAGGTATGGAAACAGAAGGTTCGACGAGAACAGAGATATATGTGAACAGTAAAGATTACAAAAAGGTTTACAATTTGAATGAATCGAGGTACGATTTTGAGGGCGGAAACAACCGTGAATTAACGTTTACTCCAACTTACTCTCTCACACGAACGGGAACAATTCTCCCGTTCCGCTCCGCACACAATAACCGCGCCTTCATTTGACGCGCGGTTCACACACACACACGCACAGAATTAACTTGGTTTTACGAAGAATAACAAATTGAGAATAACAAATAACTTAATTAAATGGTGCACACAAAAGTCTGCAAGACTCGGCAAGAGAACGTCCGTGAGGCAAGGGGCAATGTGTTGCTCACTACGCGTTTGTTGACGGAACCCAGACTTATAATCTTTATGCGGTTAACCTGTGTCATTGTACCAGGATTTACTACCACGCCGCGAGTTTGCTGGATTATGGAGTTATCCCGAGGGACGACCGAGTGTCAGTTAAGAATCAAACGGAACTAATGTACAAAAATCCTCGCCACGGCGACGAGAGTTCGAAAGCGATCGTCGTGACGGGGTTTTCAGTGCATCTCAGCACTTTAGTCGTTACCAAGGGTATCCACGAGCCACCTTGGAGGTCGCGATCAGGCGATGCTGAATCGGCGGATTCCAAGCGGTTGCTAAGGCACGAGGCATCGCGTACTGACCGAATCAAGAACGTTCTGGCAGTTTCAATAAAAGAAATATTTTAAAGTTGAGAGGAATCGTCGTCAAGTCTCGCGTTTAATGATAACTAAACGGGGGACGAGACAATATCATTAATTTTAATGCTGTATGTAACCTTAGATGGAATTTTTTGTCAATTGATTTAGCTTTTAGAATAAGATAAAAAGAATGAGGCATCGGTGTGAATTTTTTTTTGATTTGTTCTGTTGAAATTATTTACACTTGGTTTTATAATTTTTTTATGGAATTTTTTTTACACTTTTCGTGATATGATCAGGAAACAAGGGACCATCGATGTACTTGTCCCAACCTTTTTTTCCCTAGGGGAACTTTTGGGATTTTATATCACGTCTTTTTCCTCAAAAGTTCAGCAATCTTGTTTTTTGGGTTAAATTAAGCTGAGCTAACTACAATCACGCTAAGTTCAAAGAATAAAAATGAAAACTCTATACTCTCGGATCAGAAAATTGAAAATTCGATTGAAGCAATCTTTGAAAAAATGTTTACATACGAGATAAAAGTGCTCGTCACATCGATATATTTTTGTACCTTCTTACCTATTTTTTTGCAAAATTATGAAAAAATATTAGCTATTAGTAAGTAAGAATTTCAACATTTTCAAAAAAGTCGTAATAGTAAAAAGTTTTTTTCATTTTGTGTAGTTTGCTATTGATGAGCTCAAGGAAATACCTTCAAATGACATTTAAAAAATACTATCTCAAGATGACCGTGTGATTGTTGAATCGAGCAATCGGTTCGTAAAATAAAATGACAGCAAGTAAAAAAAAAATACTCGGAATTTCGAATATTTTTTCCAATATTCCCCTCACTTTCTACGATTTCTCAAGTGCCATCCTCAATATGAGCGCACAAATTGGCGAATTTCTGGTAAAATTGAATTTTTTCATAGGTCACGGATCGTATTCGTTGCTATTTCCATGAATAACTTTTAATTCCTCTAACCGAAGATATTTTCTAATTTGACTTTGAGACGAAGGAGAATAATTTCTACGTCTCGACGACTTGGAAAGATTTCTTTCCTACTTCGGTGTACAAAACGGAGAAACTTACGTTGAATTTACATCGACGTGAATCTCACGATCATAAAACTGATTTTTGGTCGTGTACCAATTATTCGTCGTTGAACGGTATTATTTTATTTTCAATATAAATTTATTTTCCGCTTATTCGAAATAATCGTTGGGAAGAACTCAGACATGAAAGAATTGAAAAATCGTTTGTAAATCCTTTATTTTCTTCATCGAGTTTGGTGCCATAGAAAAAATATATTTGTTGATGTCGACGACATCAGAAAATGTTCCTGTTTATTTTTCGTTGCACTGTCTCGTTGACCTTGTCGCTGTTTCGCGGCATTGAATTTTCGAACGTTCTGCAATAAAGCGATCTCATTAGGTCGAATTAGCTTCGAGATAAAAATCATAAAAGTGAAGGACGATAAATTAGTGGATGAAAAATAACTATAAAATTTTATTATTACGGTACATTTTTTTCATCGCGCACGTCATTTTTAAAACATGATGCTGAAGTTTCCAACGTTGGAGTCCAACGAAATGATCTAAAAAAACTCTCAAATAATTCCAGTAAATCTCCAATCTTGTACCGTGCCGAATTTCCAATTCGTAATTTTTGAAGCCACATCAATAATTCGTGAAATAAAAAAATAATGAATTATAAATCTTTTTTCGTTCATTTTGTTGAACTCCAACGTTGCAAACTTCAGCGTCGTTTTAAAACGGTATTTCTTCTCACTAGTCATGCTCACATAAGATATCAATATTAACCAGTTGTCAGACCGAAAACCGATAAAATCTGATAAAAACTCGAAAAAGCATGAGATCTCTCTGTCACAATAATATGGCGGAATTTTCAATAATGAATTCGAAACGACGATGATGTTCGTCGTGTTTTCAGAGAAAGCATCGATGTGAGATGAGATTTGTCATAACAAAGATTTTTCCGTTCGTTCGAGCTGAGTCACAAATTGACTTTGATCGCCAAACTTTATCGTTAAGTATTTAAGTAATGAACTTTCGAGAATGAGTTTTTCTTTTTCTTGCCAATTTCATTTTGTTATTGTCCAATTTATACGGACACTCATTCGAGTGTCATGAGTTTGAAAAATATTATAGAAGAAATTGATTTGGAAAAACGAATAATTAATCCCTTACCACGGGAATCTAAGGGCTTCGGGGCAATCGGTTTTACGATAAAATAGTGTAACGAAACGCTCTAGCCGACCTGGCCTGAACGCCGCCACGCGTCGGTTCGAGCAACCTTAATAATAAGGAGCAGGTATGAAGGAAACGTGGACACTGTTAATTTTGGTAAAATATAAAAATAATCAATTTTATTCAATTATTTGACCGAATTTTGACAAAAATAAAAGAAATTTTGCGCCTTGGCTCGCTAATTCTAAAACAATTTTGTGTTTTTTGTTTTTAAACTGTCTTGCTTTGTTTAATCGGATCTGGCGAGAAAAAGACCCGAAAGACCCGAAAACGTTGCAAATTCTCTGTCTGAGATAATTTTTAATTTCTCAATTTTCGGAATTTAATTGTACAAAATTAGCAAACAAAAAAAAACTTGTTTTTATTCTAATTATCGCTTTTGTCTTGTATTTACGACACGCCTTAAACCGAAAAACTCGCTGTTATTGCAAAGTTCAATTTTCCCGATGTCCTGTTACGTTAGCTCTAAGAATAAGTGAATCCAAGAATATTGCTCGCTTTTACAATTTTGAATTTCTTTTTACTCGATATGAAATCAATTTTAAACTATCGTCTCTTGGATTATTATTTTCTAAAATGGATCTAGATCGTCCTACCTGGACCACCTCGGACAATGTTTTTCAAACGAGAATTTAATTTTTGATAACAGAATAAATTTTTAATCCTCCTCAACAATAAGAAAGATATAAAAAAGTGAAAAGGTAGGATGTAAACCACGGGCTATGGGATAGAAACGTCACCGAATCCCTCCGAGAGTCCGTGCATTTACAGAGTAGAGGTAACCTTCCGTCCACGTGTTATGGGATCGAGACGTCACCGAATCGATCCGAGAACTCCGTGCAACGGAAAGCTGGAAATTTTTTAGAGGTTAGGTGCGGACCCTGGATTATGGGATCGAGACGTCGCCGAGTCGCTCCGAGAATCCAGGCATCCAAGGAAATAGGCAATTCACCGTCCACGGGCTATGGGATCGAGACGTCACCGAGTCGATCCGAGAGTCCGCGCTACGGGATCCCCAAAAATTTTCAGGATAGGTTTAGTATTGCTGAGGCTGATGTCGAAGTGTACTAAGAGAGGTCCGAGTTGATTCTTTAGCCAGGGAGAACTGTCCCTCGAATGAGTCGCGCAGCGCTTCTTATACCCGTGTCCCCACCATAAAATTCTCGAGCGCCGAGAATCTCCGTTTTCGCTCGGTTCTGCGCACCTTTCTGTAACGCCTACTCTGATTGGCCCGTTGCCATGATTCACGCTCGCCCGTTGGTCGAGCGGGCTAACATACGATGCGCGGACTACCGCTTTTCTTGATTTACAGCTTATTACGATGTTCAACAACAAAAACTTCGATTTGATCCGTTATTATTTAATTTCCTTCATTTTTTAACATTGTTAGTTGTTTTAATATGATTCGTAAAATTATAATCGCTAAAAGTCACGTACGCGTCCTATAGCCCATCGACGCTCTCCCCGCGCATGCGTCGTAGTCGCTTTTTACATTTTTCATTGTGATTGTTTTTTATACTATTAATTTGACTTGTGATCATTTTTCTTACATTCGTGTTATTTTTCTGATGATTTTGATCGTAATTACTTGCTCGGGCGACTTAAAATAACAAATTACGAAAAGAATTAATTTCAGTAAAATATAGCGCGGCGAAGTTCAGAGCGGTGCCGGTTGCCCCGCTCGGGCTCATGCCTACCGGCCTAAGATGGCCGCCACCTGTCAACAACGACGAGCGTGGTCGCCGCGATGTTTTGTCCGCGATCTAAAGATCGCGGAGTTTCGTTAGTTTCGACTGGCTCGGGCCGTCGCGCGAGTGTTTCGTCACAATAGATTAAGAATTTCTCGTAGAGAACTATTGTAAAAGAGATAAGAAAACTGTGATCGAGAGAATCGTCTCGATTGTAAGATTGGTCGTAAAATTGATCGAAAATATTGTTTGTTACATGTGACGAGTAAAACCGGGAAAAAAGGAACGAACGAGAAAGCGGCTATATCGAGAAATGGAAAGAGGGCTCAATTCTTGTGAGAGTCGAAAGGAGAAGAAATAGGAAAGGAATTGGCACTCTCACGACTACGTACTTCGAGTGGGGCTCGTACGTTCATCGATTCTTTATAACGAGAGTTGCAACGTCCAGAAAACCACGGGAACAGAGCAAGAATTTAGAAGAGCTACGAAAACTTCGCTTTCCATCGTTGATTTCGTCTCTCCGTCGCCACACGAAGTTCATACTGGAGGGAAAAACATCGAAATTCATACACTCTCGCCGTTAAAAAATGTCATCGCCTTTTTACGATTCCCGAAACATTTTTGAGTCCAATTATCATCGAAAGTATTTAGTCAAGCTAAGGGTCTGAAGGGAGAATTTCTCACCGAACGAAGTTGACTCATTTATATCTCAGGACCCTGTCTCACGCTTGCACGACATCGCGACGAACCTGTCGATCATTTTCGAAAATATCTAGAGCGATAGGAGGGGGGGGGGGGGGCGGTGGCAGGGAGAAGCAGTTACGCTGCCCTGTCCACACTCGTTAGATTTTCGCCTCGTATTCAACGGGACGGACGTCGAAAAATCAAGAAAGCTGTGAGTCCTCTTCTTTCGTTCTGGAACTCGGTCAGTGATTTCGATCTTTTCCCGGTTAGTCATTTTCGCAGTTCAGTTCAGTTTAACGAGAATAAAACAGAATATTCGATCCCGAAATAAAATATTCGGTCGCGGCTGCGGTTTGCTTCAAAGTAGTGCTTTTGTGCACGATTTCGAATTTTATCACGTGCATTCTCGGCTCTCGGTATCCAGGTGGTAGAAAAATTCCCAGGTAAAATTTCGTATCGTGGCCGTTAGCGAAAATCTCGTTTATTTCGCGTAATTAATTGTTGGTACTTTCCGGTAAAACTCGGGTCTGAGGGATCGTGGACCGGTATGGAATTGTATGATTGAGTGAGAGTGTGTAATCAAGAAAATTGGATTCACGAATTTGAACGATAGTCCGGCCCGGGTACCGACTAGCAGGTTCCCGGTATTTTGTAAATCGAACATCATTTAAATTATTTCGTTCACGAGTAGTTCCGGGACGAAATAAAAAAGAAACGGGCTCGCAGTAACGTGTAAAGTGTATAGGTCTTGACCGAACAAGTGTGCGTGTTGCGTGTGTGTTTGTTCCACGGTTTCTCCTTCCCGTAGCTATATTTAGTTAAATTTTCCCGCGTAAGACAAGAAAACCGTTACCGCGACTTCATATATTTATAATAAAATTGTAAATTAAATAAATATTGTTAAGTTCGTTACTGTTAAGTTCTGTGTGACTCGAATTCTTTTCTTCCGGGATAACCCTGCCCTTTCCCGCTGAACAAAACCGGTCAACCGTCCTTTTCTTTCTCATCGTCGAGTCACTTTGCGACTGGCGCTCACGGAATTTTACAATCGAAATGAATCGACGAAAGAGAGAGAGAGAGAGGGACCTTTGTGGCCTCGAACAATTATTTATAATATTGAAAAATTGGTCACAGGTCATATTGCGATATGTTCAAACGATGTGTGACGTTAAAGTTTTTAAAGTTAAATAATAAAAAAAGTTCGCGATTAATCTTGACATACTATGAATAAGAACACTGTCCGGCATATATAGAAAATTATGTCAAAAATTGATCAAGACAACTATCACCGTTTTTGAGAAAACCGGCAACAAAGAAATATCCCCCCACTAACTAATCGCAGTGAAACGCATAACTCCCGTCTTTTTGGCTCTGCGGGCAGTCGGGAGTTAAAAAATGTTTTTTTTGATAATTTTGAGTTTTTGAAGCATGTTCTCAGCCGAATAATGAAATTTTCCAGATTTTCAATGGAAAAAAAAAATGTTCTAAATTTTCTGGGGAGTGTTCTGCTTTGCCCGCCTGTTCCGCTTTGCCCTACTCTCCCCTAATATAAGAAATTGATGAAACATCTAAGGAATTCATATTTGTCGTATGCACACATCAGTCAGCAATGATCGCGCGAGAAAAAGCACGTCTACAAGCGTTTCTCAGTGCCTGTTCGATGTCGGTCATTACTATCGCTATACCTTGGTCACTGACCTCACTGGTTTTGACTTCATCCAACACAGCGTTCTAGCTGGATTCGGTTTTCTTTGACATCAAAATATACGCGATTGGTAATGCCTGAAAAAAATGTGCAAGAGTGAGATCATTATGAAGAAATACATAATCATTGATACCACGAATACTTACGTGATCATATTTAATGCCAAGAATCGACACGAGTTGGCAGACGCCCCTCACCCGCGGCGTCGTTTGGAAAGTTCCATTGGCAAAAACCATTGACCATTGAGGTACCGATCGTAAATTAATAAATGCACGTTCCCTTCCACATCTACGATTTTGATCGTGCTGATTTTCCCGGCGTCATATTCCAGAAGTTTTAGATTCTCTGGTTTCTCCAACTCATCAGCCATCGATTACAAAGTTTCTGGTCATGGTGGACAGAAATTTTTTCTCCAGCGCTTCAACGAATTGAGAATTTCGTTGAATGACACCTCACAAATTTCACTTCTCTAGGAAACCTATTGCAATGATAGTAGAAGTATGAAAATAACTAATCCAACGGCTTCAACATCCAATTATTATTATTGTTATTGTTTTTCAAGATAAAATGAAATATGTTCGGATGTATAGCCTGCATAAAAAAATTACGTCACATTGAAAATTCCGTATTTTGTTCTTAAATAGAAACTTTATAAAACTATTTTATAATATTTATTCAATTATAATAAACAATTGATAATAATTTTTCGGCATTGTGCTTGACCATTCTCATTTTTTATTTTCACTTTCAATGGAATCTCCTGGTTTTGCGAAAATAATTAAAAGTTTTTTTTTTAGTTTCCTTCCTTTTTTATATATGTTGAGAGACATCATTAACATGAAATGCAATTTTTGACAAGAGTAAATACAGAAGATTTTACCATACTTACAATACGGCTACCGTTTCGTACACATGCTTCGAGCGCCAAAAATTTCGTTCGAGAACAGTTTTTAAAGCCTCTTTAAAATCTGTGATCTGTTCAATTTTTTGATCAACGAAGCTAGTTTCAGAATGGTTTTGAAGCGATGCTCTTCGCCGTGCCAAAGCAGAACTTCATACTACACCGGAGATAACTGTGAAATATGATTTTAAATTGAAGCAGAACACGACTTTTGGGTATATTTAACGGAGCACTTACAACAATAAAAGGTTATAAAGAAAATCGAATACTTCAAAGTTATTTTTCAAAGGATATCAAATGTAACTTTTTCGACCAAAATTCATACTCGATATCATTGACTAGTAATGTTTCCTATTATGTTACCAGCGTTTGATTTGCGCGTGTACAATTCTTGCGACCCACGTTAGATTGTTTGGTGGCCCTGATAAGGGCCGTTTGACCGTACTGGTACTTATACTGAAAAAGGTTTACCCGGATTGGCTAAGGGCCGTACGGTGGGGAAGCGCAGTGTAGCTGCTTTCTGATTGCCGGAGAGCCATATGGTGGAGAGCGCAAAGCGGCGCTGATCGCGGTCCGACTAAGTGCCGTACGGTGGGGATTTCGCAGAGCCGAGCTGCTCTGTGATTGGTGTGCAAGTACCTACAAGGCCCTGATTTGCACGCTGGTGCTTATAATTTACTTTTCGTATTAAGCTATAAGTTTTCTATATTCCATTTTAGTTTGGGGGTTTTTGGGGTTTAATTTTAGTATATTTTAATAATGTGGAAAAAATGCAGTATTACCGGTAAAAAAGACACGGATAAATATACGTGTAACAATTATATTTTTTAAATCGAATCGAATTGCTTGCTACGCTAATGAGGTTTCCTTTTCTGGCCGCTGCAAATTCGAGATAGCAATGAATTCGGAAACGTGGTAGACAATCAACAAACCACGTGCACATTTCACACTTTTTGAGATATCGTAAGACGATTTGATGTATCGACGAGAGAAATTTCGTTTGAGTAACAAACGATCAATCGAGAATACGATCGGGTTGCACGCTTACAGAACTGTAAGCACTCAATATATATTCGACTTACACTTAAGCGATCAGATCGCTTAAGAATAACTCATTTTTCACGTGCCTTCCACGTATAGAATTCAAATTTCTTTAACCTCGTCATTTTTCCGAAACTGAAAATTTCACCCCTTTGCAGGTATTGAATTTTCTTTCATTTCGATAAAAGAGTCTGATGTCTCAAAAAATTCTTCATAAAATATACTATAAAAACTTGCAAATGAAAAATCTGAAAATTTCACCCCCAACCCTTATTCTTCACCCCTTTGGAGGTATTGAATTTTATTTTATTTGGATAAAAGAGTTTAGTGCCCCAAAAAATGTGCAGTCTTGATAAAATATAGTATAAAAACTTGCAAGTGAATAATCTGAAAATTTCACCCCCAATGGTGTGAATTTCGTTTTTTTTTTTATACACTACCGACCAAAAGTATGGAATCACTCAACAACAATTAGAGCCGCTCTAAAAGTTTGATAACTTTTTGAAGAATCAAAATATTTGAATTTAGCAAACGGCTTTTTGAAGAGGACACATTTTTCTCCATATCCCTCTTTCCAGATATTTTTTATGATTTTTTTTGGATTTGGTACGCTATTTTGAAAGTGACTGTTTTCCGGTGTTTTATTGTCTGTTTAAAACTGGACGCATGACGTGTGAAAATTTTTCCCGTTAATTTTCTTTATGACAGCCTTAAAGCCTTCAATTTCGTTTTTGAAAAGGTTTTGTACGATTTTTTTTCGCAGAGTTATCGCATTTTTACCTGAAAAAGACCACTTTTTCAAAAAATATGGCTAAACCCGAAGATTTCGAAACTTAAATGAAATTTTCAAGAGGGAAAAAATTTGCAGAAAATCGTTCTGAATCGACTGGAATTTTATCAGAATTTTTGTTCGATATTTTTTTTTCGGCAATTCCAGTCAGAATTCCGACAATTGCAATGGCTTAACTCGAAAACCATGGAGTTTGGGCCACAGTATTAACCTTTTAAGGACGGGGATTTTTACGTTGAAATCGACCTTTCCTTTTACACGAAATTTGTGCATAATATCGATGAATTTTTCAAATAAAGTGCCCGACCAAACTTAACCTTTAAAGGTTAAGAGAGAAAATCTTTTCTTCGAGTTTTCGATCGATGAGAATTCTTTCTAAATTTTTTTCAAAATGTTCAAAAATTCAATATTCAGAAAATCGCCGAAACAAATACAACTTTTGTATTTATGAACTTGAAGTACACAGAAATGAATTTCCAATTCACTGCAGTGCTGAAAGCCAAAGGCGGTTTTTTCCATGAAAAACACGTTTAAATAAAGTAAGTGACTCGATTGTTATAGATTTGTCTTTTTTTTTTTTAAACATTGAAAACAAAGTTCAAACTGCAAGCAAAAAAATACCTCGTCAATTTGGGATAAAAAACTATGGTTGAGAAAGGTTGTAAAAGGAATTGGAAATTAATTTCAGTGTACTTCAAGTTCATAAATATAAAAGTTGTATTTGTTTCAGCGATTTCGGGAGTCATTTGTTTTATTCTCGATGAAAATATTATTTCTGATGTGAGCTTTTAGGTAATCTCAAAACCAAACTCGCGTCAATGATGTTTTTATTAAAATTATTTTTATTATTTTTCCCGTATGGGATTCATTTTACCGACGATAATTGTGCCTACAGAATATTTTAATCATACTTCAATACTACACTGAATGTCACAAGTGACGGTTCATTGGCATTGAAGTTCAGCATGATTTGCAAACATTCATTTTATTTGATTCTCATACACTTACATGTAGATAAGAAAGGTTATTTTATCAATAGATTAGTTAATGTTGCTTTAAAAGTACTTCAAACCTAGAATCACAGTTCCCAATTTTTTACTGGATTCAATTGGACTTTCAATAATTGGTGATTCGAAAATTCTGGATAAACATAGTTGTATTGCAAAATGTAGGATCCTTAATAATCTGAAAAATTCCATATGCTTATTTGGAAATGACAAGCACGTAAGAGAAAACCAACATTTAGTCTTCATAATGAAATTATTTTTTGTCTTTTAAAGTGCTTGCAAAGTACAGCTAAAAGGAATAAAATGGTTTTTCAATATTGAAACAACCACATATCAATTCTAATTTTCATGATATGTATTTAGTATAAAATTGTTTCTATTGGTTCCATCATACAATTATAATCTTATATTCCATTCCAAAGCAGTGCTGTCAGATCGTGGGTAAAAAGTACCCCTTCTCAAGCGCCTCGCGCGATCTCACACAACGTGAGTGCGTACGTCGGTGTGTCGAGATACCGAGGCTAGCCGAAGGAAGCCGAGTCAAGCTGCGGCTAAGCGAGGAGAAATGTTTCCCCTACCAAGCGACTCAAGCGTCGCGG
Organism: Venturia canescens; assembly: GCF_019457755.1. NCBI lineage: Eukaryota > Metazoa > Arthropoda > Insecta > Hymenoptera > Ichneumonidae > Venturia > Venturia canescens. The sequence goes on along the minus strand of NC_057431.1, from coordinate 12,089,496 downwards.
AGAGCGTACACACACAACGACGCTGTGTAAACGTGTATCGTTCTCTCCAAGAAACCGAGCGAAGCCGAAATCGGCCGAATGTAAAATAAGGAGCGCGGGGAAAATCCTGCTTAGAACATTTATTACTTTGTTTTTTTTTTATCTATAATAAATATAATCATAAATCTTTGTAGCAATTTATTTCTTTTTACTGTTTTAGATATGGAATGTTATTTATTTAAATTATTTTTTTTATTGTATTGCTGGAAATACAACAGCTTGGCATGCTGTTCTATCGACACTCCTATATAAATCATGATTATAATTGCGATAGAACAGCACACCGTGCTGTTGTATTTCCAGCAATACAAGAAAAAAAAAGAATTCCAAAAAACTTAGAAAAAAAATATATCCATGTGTTGTGACGATTTTTTTTGTTGTGGCAATAAAAAGAAAAGGATAATTACAGAAACAGTCACAGACACTTTCCCGTCCGTTCCGCTCGATGCTACGGTCACGCAAAATCCCGCAAAGATTTCTGTAGGGCCTTGTCAAAAAGATAGAAAAGATTTAATCAATTCGTAATTTTATTATTTCATGTAATTCGGGAGCTTCGATTTCAAATTTGAAGAACGGCCAGTCATTGTTGTTAATGTATTTCGAGCGGAGCTCATACATTTGGCCGTTTCCCGTAAAACATAGATCAGAGGAAAAGTTCCGAGACGTCAGGGGAATATTCAAACGTCGGTGTACTTCGAGCAGGGCTCGTACACAACATATGGACACTCACACATACATCACACGCACACCAACTCGCACAAAACCGTCGTCGAATGTTCTCGAAGGTTCGAGAGTATTCGAAACTTGGAATTTTGGAAAATCAGCGACCCCGTACATCGAAAGCTCAGGGGAGTCCCGTCATGAGGGGCGTCTGATCCTTAGAAAATATAAAAATCATCCGCAGTATCGTAATTCGTAATCTGAGAAATCTCTTCTCCTCCCGTCATAAAAAAATTATCCATCGTCGTTGTAATCGGGCCAGGGGTTAATTCACATCGTAAAGAAACAATTAATTGTTCCCGCGAAAATTCGGGGCCCCGTCTAACGCCCAACTAGGAGAATTAATACGTCGCACCTGTCGTAGGGCGAGTAGTAATCGTAACAAGAGGGGAGAAGAGGAGTGGCACCGCGCAACGAATATCGATCGCTTTCGGCAGATTTTCGTGGAGCATTGAGCGGACTGGACGTGCGATCTCGGAAGTAAAGTTCACACACCGTAAGTCCAATCTTTCGTTGTGCGTTTCGGTAGTGGACTCGTGTTTAAGAAAAATATCTTCCCTTGAATTATTTTATTAATTTCATTTTCGATAAAATATAATTTCGCTCGTTCCCGTCAGTATTTGTCTTCTCGGGACATCGAGAAAACGTGTCACGGCGTGGTCTTGCCCCGCAGAAAGCCGGCTTTCTATTTTCATTGTTTCCCGCGTTCCGATAACCCGGGATACAAATAATAGTGTCGGTTAAAATTCTCGATTGCGTGGCCGTACATGAAAATCTCATCTTTTCGTTAATAGTTGTTTGCCAGGACCGTAGAGGAAAAGTCGGGAATAGTGTGCGTGTGTGTGAGAGAGAGAACGAGAGTGTGGATCGGGAACGCGAACGCGATTCTGGGAGTTAGCTCGGCTGAACAACCGAATAGCGGGGATTCAGTATTTTATTTTCTCCCGTAATAATATTTCCATCTTTAAGTTCCATCTCCGAAATAATTTCGAATCACGAGTAGATCCGTGATAGGAAAACGAGCTCGTAGTAGATTATATTGGATGCAGGACCCCGATCGATTGAGTGTAATAGTGTGTGTCGATTCGTGACTTTTTCTCTTCGTGTCGTTACGCGTCGCGACCTCCCGAAATAATTCTCATCGTATTAGCTTTAATAATAACAATTGTTTCGCGAAGAATAATCTAATATTGACGAAAATTAAAAAGACTTGTTAAACTACCAGAATTTGGTGTTTTTGTGAATTATTCTCAGAATTACCCCGCCCTTCCCGCTGAACCAAGCCGGTCAGCTGTTCACCTTCTTTTTAGTCGAGCCGCTTAGCGGCTGGCGCCCAAGAATCTTATTCGAACAAAATAAATCGACGAAGAAAGGAGTTGGACTTTTGTGACACCAGAAAAATCGGTCACAGTGTGTAGGGATCGATCGCGGTACCCTTCGAACCGAAGTCTGATGCACTGTCCACTGCGCTACCAGCCATCCGATAATAATTATTAAACGGACCTGCTATATAAATCGTGATTCACGATTTATCTTTGCGTCTCGCTCTTCGGTCGAAGCAACCTTTTTTTCTCGATTTAATTCAATTTTTAATGTTTTTGTTTTTCTGGCAACAAAAGAGCTCAACCTCGACATGCTATTCTATCGAAACTGTGTTCTATCAAAAATCGTAATCAGTAAATCGTTGAAAATGACTTTAAACGTGGGCTCTCATGGAAGCTTTCAAAAAATTGCGAACTCCAACAATAAATATCACAATTTTGATTTTCTTTTTTGCATTTTCATTTTATTTTCTGCATTTTGATTTCATTTTTTGTGTTTTGATTATCTTTTATGCATTTCGATTTCCTTTTTTGCGTTTTGATGGTATTTTTTGCATTTTGATCATCTTTTTTTTTGTTTTGATTTCATTTTCTGTATTTTGATTATCTTTTTTTTGTTTCGATTTCATTTTCTGCATTTCGATTTCTTTTTTTGCGTTTTGATTTCATTTTCTGCATTTTGATTTTATTTTCTGCATTTCGATTTTCTTTTTTGTGTTTTGATTATCTTTTTTGCATTTCAATTTTCTTTTTTGCGTTTTGATTTTATTTTCTGCATTTTGATTATCTTTTTTTTTGTTTCGATTTCATTTTCTGTATTTTGATTATCTTTTTTTTGTTTCGATTTCATTTTCTGCATTTCGATTTCTTTTTTTGCGTTTTGATTTCATTTTCTGCATTTTGATTTCATTTTTTGTGTTTTGATTATTTTTTTTGCATTTCGATTTGCTTTTTTGCGTTTTGATTTTATTTTCTGCATTTTGATTTCATTTTTTGTGTTTTGATTATGTTTTTTGCATTTTGATTTCCTTTTTTGAGTTTTGATGGTATTTTTTGCATTTTGATTATCTTTTTTTTGTTTCGATTTCATTTCCTGCATTTTGATTTTATTTTTTGTGTTTTGATTATCTTTTCTGCATTTGGATTTTCTTTTTTGTGTTTTGATTTTTTTCGGTTGTATCCTGTGATAAAATATTTTGTATTTCTTGTTTAAGAAATTTTGTTCTGTAAAGTTGGAAAATAATTTTTTCATAAGGTACGCTTGAACCTCTTAATAAATAATTATTCTTCAATTTCCCAATCATCGTTAGCATCATACGCAAACACACTCATTTTCTTCACCTCAAGCTTACTCTTTCTTAAGTACAAATGACAGGAAGACATTAAATCAATCCAACTTCTATCAACCACCATCTCCGACGTACTTTCATTCCACGATTTGGCTGCAGCTTTTACCACACAAATCGAATTCAGGGTTACTGAATTAAGACTGTTCCTCTTCTTTGTCTTAACGTCAGGAATGAGAGAAAATGCCCTTTTAGCCGCATCATTTGAATGGGGGAGTACTCTAACAATACTCAATAATTTTCGTAAAGCTGGAAACTGAATGATTCCATCTGAATCAACGAAAGTGCAAATTTCAACCCTCATCTGATCAAATGATAATTCCCTCCATCGTTTTATCAGATTAAAATCCGCACAGAATAAAGAACGCCATTCCTCTTCCAGGGATACCTCTTCCGGAACACCAAGAGTACGGCGGACGTTTTTTAAACGAGAAAACGATGTTTCTCTGTCAGAATCGAAAAGAGCAGTTTCCGGCTCCAGAACTGTTAAATCAGACAAAAAGATATTGTCGAACGGAAGCCTTTCGCGAATTTGTTATGCAGCTCTTAGATAAAATTGCAAACAATTGTAGCGAACTTTGTTGATATCTGAATTTTGACCATCCGGTGAACTCTGTAGAGCGATGAAATAATTTTTACAATCTGCTCCGATATCAATCTCAGACGGGTGGGGCTCAATATATCGAATAACTGAATTGTAGAACGGTCGATATTTCGAAATTTTTAAAGTTGTGATATCAGTTTGGAGAAAAATAAGTAATTCGAAATTCTTATTCCCTATCGACTATTCAGCAGATTGCGTGTTTAATGAAAAATTCCTTCTTTGAATTCCTATTTACCCGAAAATATATATTTCAATAGTTTTCATTTCGAATGCAATTTTAACAGACCATCCGAATGTCAAAAGTTCATATTTTCGAATACAAAATGAAGAGTAATTGTTTTACAAACAGACCAGAATATAGAGTAGCAAAAAATCGAAAGTGAATTTTCGAGCCTATAAAACTTAGATATGCGGAATAGCGATGGCTCGAAAAGGCGAAAGTCAAAATGGCGATGTTTAAAATTGGAGATCACAGGTCTGAGTAAGTGAGTGAGTGAGACGAGTGTATTTGGAGCTCCACTGCATTTCTTTATTTTGATCGATCGATTTTCTAACGTTTCGCTATTTTGACTGTTCGACTTTTTGGTGTTTCAGTATTTCAACCTCAGTAATATTTGGTCTTTCGTTATTATATTTTCAAAATTGTGAATTTTCACAGTATCGCTGACTGTAGTAAATTATGAAGTCATTTATTTAGTCATCGTCCTATGGGCGATTGTTACATTCTATTTTCGATGTAAACGTGCTTCTAACCTTGCAGTTTCTGCTTTATTTATTTTCGGCATTCAAAGCTCTAGTCGAATCTATCTGTCTCCATATTATCATTCGAAGTTTATAAACTCGAGATTTTAGGTGTTCGAAATTTTAGTCATTCCAACATTTGATCTCCACCCATCTCAGACAAACCGAACTGATTACCGCCACGACTAAAATCAATATTTCGAGCCTCTTTATTAAAAATTTCGGGTTTCAACATCAGCGGTTTCAAAAATCTCTAAAGAATTTCACGAAGCAATCTCGTCGACGAAGGTTGCAACTGCTGAACCAATGTATCGCTCCCTTGAAAATAAGCATTTATCTTGTTAAAAGAAGCAAGAGCAAATGATCTCAAGCAAGTCGACGGCAGTTGCACTTTTATCCCGAGCTTGATCTGTTAAAAAAACATGTATCGTGGACCAATTATCCAAAATTCGACCAATAGCTATTTGACAAGACAGCCATCTTGTCGGAGCAAACTTCAAAATTTTGGAAGGGTGATGATCGAACGTAATATGAAAATCACGATACAAAGCTGCTCTTTTAGGGCTTCCATTGATAAAAGTAGGAACTCCCGTGACAAAGCGATGGACGTCTTCTGGTATAGCCGAACATGCATCTTTAGCGATTATAGCTAAAGAATGGCAAATACACGGCAGCGTCAAAATGTTCGGAAGACGTTGGACCATACGAGTCTCAAAAGAATTTTTATTTCCAACCATCACAGATGCATTGTCGCATGCAAAGCTGATGATGTTGTCGAAAGGAACTTTATTTTCTGCCAATGCATCACTAAATTCTTTGAAAAGAGCTTCCGCCGAACAATCAACTGCGTTGACATGAATTAATTGGAGTAATTCTGTTTTCACCAGAAAAGTTTCTGGATTGACGTAGCGAACCATCAATGTCATCCACTTATCACCCGTAATGTCAGAAGTCTCGTCAACATAAACAGAGAACTTCGTCTTCTGAAGATTTTCAATAATCCGTTGTGATTCGTGAACATTGACGACCTTATTGATGATTCCAGTTGTTTTCGTTTTGCCCATTTCCATAGCTTGTAAGACAGCAGGTTCTTTACCAATGCACTTAAACAACTTTAAAATTTTTGGTGCCATCGCTAGAGGAATGTTATTTAAAGCTACAAATGCCGCAAACCGTATTTCAGCTGCTCGTACACGCTCAGAAAAGTTCAGTTCAGGTGGAGATGAAATTGAACCAACCTCTTCTCGAGAAAAATCGCTTGAAAAAGAATCAACTACCGGAGGCACTACGCTACCAGATACTGCGTTATCAAAATTAAAACCCTTCAAATGCATGCTTTTTCTATGTGCTTCAGATTGGGAATGTCTCAGGATTTCTGAAATTCCACAAGACAAAGTTTTACCACATGCATCGCATACATATTTTGTTGAATCGTACGAACATTCTTTAACCCATTTCCTCCACTCGGGATGAGTGTCGTACCATTGATGCTGAAAGCTCTTGGATTTTTTGGGTTTCTTAGTTGAGGGCTCATCTGATAATTCCATGATGGAATAAAAATTGAAAGCACAGACGCAATGATACTTGCAAAAATTTTAGTTTCACCTACACGTCAAGAAAGAGCGAGAGCGCGAGCAATCGTGAAAAATCAGCAATGTCGACTAAATTATAATCGATCACACAGAAATAGACGTTGAAATAATTAATATTTCAAATGTAATATAGTACAGAACAATCAGAAGGCATCAATAACTTGAACTCAAGACTTGTCTGTAACCCGATAATAATTTCACCACCAGTACTATCAGAGAATTTCGATAATCATGAACAAATATTTCAATTTTTATTTCCTCAAGGCTATTCTAATTATTTATATGAAATATAAATAAATCTGAATTTTTTTCTATTAAAATAAAAATAATCTGCCGCGGAATCAATCGCGGAGCTTCGCATATCAGGATAACACATACCCGTGTTACGAGTTACGAGTAACCAGTAACCGTTATTAACAATATCGATTGCAGTTATTATTGTTCCCTATATTGTTGTTATTTATTAAAATTATTTTTTTTTTTTTATTGTATCGCTGGAAATGCAACAGCTTGGCATGGTGCTCTATCAAAACTCCTATATAAATCATGATTATAATTGCGATAGAACAGCACGCCGAGCTGTTGTATTTCCAGCAATACAATTAAAAAAAAAGAATTCAAAAGAATTGAAAAAAAAAATTAACCATGTGTGGGGGGATCGATCGCGGGACCCATCGATCTGCAGTCCGATGCGCTATCCACTGCGCTACCAGCCATTTGATAACAATTAATAAACGGACCTGCTATATAAATCGTGATTCACGATTTATATAGAAGGTTCGTTTAATGGTTATAAATAATGTATAAATTACATAAGAATAATAATAATTCTAAATATTATATATTTATAAATATATATGTGCAAATCGTGAATCACGATTTATATAGCAGGTCCGTTTAATGGTTATCATCGGATGACTGGTAGCGCAGTGGATAGCGCATCGGACTTCGGATCGAAGGGTACCGCGATCGATCCTCACACATGGTTATATTTTTTTTTTTTTAATTTTTTTGAATTCTTTTTTTTTCTTGTATTGCTGGAAATACAACAGCTCGGTGTGCTGTTCTATCGCAATTATAATCATGATTTATATAGGAGTGTCGATAGAACAGCATGCCAAGCTGTTGTATTTCCAGCAATACAATAAAAAAAAAAAATTTAAATAAATAACATTCCATATTGTAACGGTACGATGGTGACAGAACACCCCGTTACGCGTGAATTCGAGCTTCTTATGAATAAAAGGAGCAGGTATGAAAGAAAAACAAGAGTTAACTCAAAGTAATGTGGAAATAAACAAAAGAAAGCTTTTATTCAATTTTTGTTGTGTTTGGTGACTGTTTAAGTACAAAATCTCAGCAACTTTTCAAATGGACTGTTCGTAATTAGTTTCTGACTCGCATAATAATTTAACAAAAAGAAAGAACTGATTTCTAGTTCGTCTCGTATGATAATTTAACAAAAAGAAAGAACTGATTTCTAGTTCGCAATTACTTTTAGTTCAAATGTCGCAAAATAATTTGATTCGCACAAGGTTCGTCATAGACTCAATTCGGTGCTCTAGATAATTAATGTCTCGCCAACAGATTCTAAATGATTTCTAAAATAATTCTTAGATTCGCAAAATAATTTTCTATTAATTTCTTTTACCGCAAATGATTCTAAGTCTGCACACTATCAGATGTCTCGCAATAGGGCTTCGCAAATGAATATCAGAATATTTCAGTCTTTCGCATAGTGACTTGAACAATAATTTATATTTCACACAATAATTTATATTTCGCAAGATAATTTAGTGTTTCGCACAATGACTTAATGTTCGCAAATGAAATGTGATGTTTCCCAAAATGATTTAGTGTTTCGTAAGTGATTTAGTGTTTCGCAAATGAAGTTTAGTGTTTCGCAAATGAAATTTAGTGTTTCGCAAAATAATTTAGTGTTTCGCAGAATGATCCGATAGTTCTGATTGATTCGCGAATTAATTTGAATTCGTAAAAAATGTTTGTTCAATAATTTTTAAATGGACTCTACTTGAACTCAGGAAGCCAAAAAGAGATTCTTTTAGGATTAGAACCCACCCAGGAATCTTCAGACAGAACGAAATCGAACTGTCCCCGCCCTCCTGGCATGAGTGAGAGGAATCCACCAAGAATCTTTTGATCGAACGAAGCCGAACGATCACCTCCCTCTTGGCAGACAAGGAATAGGTAATCTAGCCAGAAATCTTCAGACGGAACGAAATCGAACCATCCCCGCCCTCCTGACTAGATCGGTGCCCCACACTGGAGTCGTGCTTTGACATCGGAAGGATACACATCGTGCTGTCAAATTTCGATCGTGATGAAAATGTAAAAAAAAAACGTATATAAGTGTTTGAAAGTGCATTTGAAGAATTTAAAAGATATAGGTGAACATTATTATCGATCTGAGGAGGAAAAAATTGATAATATCAACAAATTAAGTGTAATAACTGTGAAAGTTCATTGTGCGAAAGCCTAGGCTAGGACACTAAATATAGTTATAGGAGGCACTGGAAAAAGAAAAAATGAAAAACAAAAGTGATATGAATAAACATATCCTATATAAAAAAGAGACCATGGCAAATGAAAATCCAAGCTCAACATCTCAATTTAGACTGAGAGAAAAAGAGTTTCCAAAAATTGGATCCTTCCAGCTAGATCGCATGTTAAAACAAACTCTAAAAGAAAATAATAAAATAAGGAAAAATCAAACCAGCAATTTCAAGCCGAATCTCAGCAGAGCGCGGAAAAGAGGAGCGCCATCCTCGAATGCGGATGATCAAGCAGAAGCTGGCTCGAGCAAAGAAAATATACCAACTGAAGAATGGGAGCGACCGAAAAAAACGATAAAGAAGAAACCCAAAGCGGATAACAGCGAAATCACTGACTTAAACAATAAATATCAAGCCCTATCGGATGATAGCGAATTTGAAGATGAAAATGAGGTCCCGAAAATGGATACAAGCAGTGCGCAAGAGAAAGAAGCGGTCAAAAAGTATAAACCCCCGCCAATATATATTACAAAATCAAGCATGAAGAAAATTATAGAGATCGTTAATGGATTGGGAATACCAAAAAAAGAGGTAACAATTCATGAGTAAAAATTAAATGATACATTTAATCATACAATTTACACAAAAAATGCAGAATATTACAACGATATACTGAATGTAATAAAAAATCAAGAAATTGAGTATTATACTTACACGCCCAAGAGTGACAAACCTAAATCGATACTACTAAAAGGTGTCAGAGGGGAGTTCAACGAAATTGACGTTAAAAATGAATTGCTTGAATTGAAATTAAATAATATCGAAATAATGAACGTAACAAAATTCCAGATCAATAAAATGCAACCAGATAAATATCATTATTTGATACAAATTACAAATAATAGCTCTTTAGAAGAGTTATTCAAGATCAAAACAATTGCTTATCAAAAAATAAAGTGAGAACGCCTCAGAAAGCCAAAAGTGTATCAATGTAGAAGATGCCAGAAGACGCTAGTAAAAACTGTCAACTTGAGTATAGGTGTGTCAAATGTTCGCTATCGCATGGACCAGGAAAATGCTTGATTGAAAAATTAGGAGGAAAAGAACTTCTAAAATGTGCCAACTGCGGTCAAAGGGGGCATCCAGCATCATATAAAGGTTGTCCATATATAAAAATGGCAATTGGGCTAAAAAAAGAACAACAAAAACAAAAAAGTGAAGTAAATCAACAAAAAATAAATCAAATAAGGAGACAGCAAATGAATATAACATATGCTCAAGTAATATCTGGTAATAATAATCTTCAAGCGACGCAACAAACAAAAGATTCAAGAACGAAAATACAGCAAGGAAACGAACGAAGAATGCGAGCTTTCTCAAGCAAAGGCAACAATCACGAAAGAAAATTTCAAGATACAAGCGAACACAACTTTCCAGAACGTCAGCCAGGATGGTTCAAAGATCTTAAGAATGAATAAGCCGATATAATTTCCAGTCAAATGGTAAATTTATCAAAACAGGTTAAATCAAATACAGAAAAAATTGAATTTATATATAACTCGTTATTCTACGAATGATGGAGACTGAAAATGACAAAATTAAACAATTAAGAATAGCCATGATTAATGTAAACTCGATAATCGCGAACTATAGGAGGTATGAGCTCCAAGAATTTTTAGACAAAAATAATCACGATATTATTTTATTGTCGGAAACCAAATTAAACAAAAAGCATAAGATAACTTTTGAGAAATATAATTTAATAAGAACTGACAGGCCAAATTCAAAAAAAGGTGGAGGAACGGCGATAATCATTAAAAAAGAAATTGAATATGAGATAGTCAACTACCCTACTTCATATAATAATGAAATTATTGAGTTTACAATAATTAAGATAAATACGGTTGGAATAAAATTGTTGTATATAATAAGTATATACGCTACTAATGATAACAGAACGATATTTATTAATGAACTAGAAAGTTTATTCAACAAACTTAATTTACAACGAAGTAATACGTATTATATAATGGCTGGGGATTTCAATATAAGGCAAAAAAATTGGGGAGACCGAGTTGATAATCAAAGAGGAAAATATATGAAAAAATGGGAAAAAGACCAAGGTATAAAATACAAAACAAAGATACTAATTCCAAAAAATCCTACTTATCACCCAGCACAAACAATACTAGATATTGGAATAATTGATTCTAGATTAATGGTAATAAATGACATAAATGGGAAAATAGATACTTTACCTTATGATAGTGATCATTCAGCAATTTCATTTACTGTACAATTAAACAGCGACTCCATAAAAAAAAGTAATTTAAATCAAATCAAACCAAGATTTAATTACAAAATAACAAACTGGAAGAAGTTTGGAAAAAATATCAATAAAAAATACACAACAATAATTCCCAACAATAAAAATTTAACAAATAGTGAAATTGACAATTGTATAAACCAAATTAACGAAACAATATTAAATGCAATTGAAGAAACAGTTCCGAAAGTATCAATAAAAAATAGTATGTCTAAATTTGACAATAATAGAATAAAAAGTTTGCAAAAAAGCAAATCGGCAATTTTAACAATTTTACATAGACAACACATAGTTGATCCAAAAGGTAGACAACAATTAACAAAAGATACAAAAATAACATTAAAATTAATAAGAGAAACAATAAGAGAAGTATTTCGAAAAGAAACAGAAAAATTTTGGACAAATCAGTTGAGAAAGATAGATTACAAAGATGCTAACTCTTTCTTTCCAAACATAAATAAATTATTACGACCTAAACAAATGCAAAAAATTGATAATATGCATATTGATAAAGATAATTTAGAAATATTACAGAGAAGTAAATGTAATCTGGACAAAGCTCAAAAAGAAGATAATAAATTAATATTTACATCACAATCAGATAAACTCAATATTATCGGAGCTTTTTATGAAAAAATAAACTCTCCTAGAAATCTAAACTCAGGAACAAGATTAACAAATATAGTAAATAACACTACTAATCAAATAAAAAGTGTTATTAATAACAATAAACAAAACAAAAAAACAATAATTATATTTGATAACAATAATAATTCTGAAAATCCAAAAGATGTAAATATAAACCCTAACCCTTTCTGTAATACTGAAATGGTTAAAAAAATACTCCAAAATTTACCAAACAAAACTTCATATGGATTAGACAATATCCCCCCAATAGTACTTAAACATCTTTCATGTAATATGGTTAAAAATATAACTATAATATTTAATAATTTAATAAATAACTATTACTTCCCAAAGATTTGGAAAAAAGCAAAGGTATTACCAATACTAAAAAAGAATAAAGATGCTAATGATCCTTCTAGCTACCGTCCAATCAGTTTAACACCAAGTCTCAGTAAAGTTTTTGAAGCAGTAATTAATAATAAAATACAATTGCATTGTGTATTGAATGATATAATACCAGATACGCAATTTGGATTTAAGTATAAACACTCTACGACACATGCTATACACAAACTCACATCAGACATAAATATAGCTATTGAAAGAAGTCAATTAGTAGGAGCAGCATTATTAGATCTTGAGAAAGCATTCGATTCTGTATGGTTAGATGGACTTCTATATAAATTAAAAAAAAAAAGTTCCCGGATTGGTTAATATTTACAATATGGGAAATGATCTCTGAAAAATCATTTGTGACATGGGACGGAAATGAGGTATCAAAAATAACGTTCAATATAAAAGACGGATTGCAACAGGGAACCGTAAATTCACCCATTTTATTTAATATATTTACTTGTGATCTATTAAATTTATTTGATCTAAATAATAATGGAGATACCTCTGCGATAGCTTTTGCCGACGATCTAATAATATATACGAAAAGTAACAAAGCACAAACAGTACAATCAAAATTAGAAAAAATTGTTAATAAAATAAATAAATATTATTGTACATGGAATCTAAAAATAAATCCTTCAAAATGTGAAACAATACTGTTTAGAAAGCCCAGATACCAGTTAACGTCAAAAAGTAAAATAGAATGTGCAAACTTCCAAATTAAAACTGTCAATCCTGGAACAAATGATGAGCAAGAAATTCCGCATAAAAAAGAAGTTAGATATCTAGGAGTCCATCTAGATTATCTCCTTAGAGGAAATAGCCATACACAAACTCAATTAAATAAGGCAAAAAAAGCGTTACAAGCTAATAATGCAATTTTCTATAATAAACATCTAAATAAAAGAACGAAAATAATTTTATATTTATTATTAATAAGGCCAATTCTAACATATGCAGCTCCTATATGGTGGAATACTGGGCAGTCAATGATTGAAAAGATAAGGAAATTTGAGAGGAAATGCTTGAGAATTTGTTTAAACAATTACAGATCTCTACATACGGAGTACTATCATTACACGAGTAATAAAGTGCTATACAATTTAGCAAATATCCCCAGAATTGATTCATTTATTATTAAGCTAATAAGAGATTATTATAGTAAAATAAAGACGATAAATAATAATGTTATAAGAAATTTAATACATCAGAATGCAAGTGTATCAGAAAGATTACTACAGAAAGGATATACAACTCCTCAGACATTTTTATATTGTGATAAAAATGGATTAATACAAGATGCAAACAACATACCAATTCTGTACCACTGGAAGAGAAATAAAGCAAACAAGAGAATTTCTTTATTGCATAATGATAACGTAAATAATAAGGAACTTTTTACTGGATCAACAGTTATACCAAAAATTGATTATAACAATTTTGATAGGCTCAATTTCAAAAAGTACTGGTGGTTAAATATAAATTCTATGCATATCCCTGAGTTGGGAGAAAGGAAAAAACAATATCTATTAGATAAATTAAATAGAAATGCGAGAATATAGTAAGCTAGAAAAAGAAAAAAAAAAGAAAAAGAAGAATAATAATGTGTAAATATGTAAATATTGTAGTTGTAAGATTTGGCTAAATAAATTGATGTAGAGGTTTTTTTTTTGTGTTAATTTTTCCTCATGCTGCATATATAATAACCAGCGTATAGCCAAAGCGCTAATTTGGGAATAATTTTTTTTTTTTTTTTTTTTTTTTTTTTTAATTCGTATTGTCCCCCCGCGTAGAGGCTTTCGCCTATTGCAGGGTCGGCCCGGGTCAGTAGCCAGTCCCTCCTGGGGGTCTGGTCCGGATCAGTAACCAGTCCCCCATGCGGCCGCACCCGACTTCCCCCTCTGTAGCGCATTTGCCATGGCACTCGATTCCATGGGCACAGGGAAATTGCGGAAAACCTGTGCCACGGCAGCCCGGCCCTGAGCTCGCCTCACGGTATCGGAGCTACGTCGCGCCTTTTCACGGGAATGTAAACATGAACTACAGTCATATGCATGTGTCGCACAGGTACAAGTACCTGAGTGTGACCCATACATACGCCTGGAGCTACGTCACGCTCATATTACAATTTCCGCGAAAAGGCTACGAGACCGGGAATCGAACCCAGGACCTTCCCGGCGCTCTAGTTTAGAGGCAAGCACGCTAACCACTAGACCAGAGCGCCAGTTAATTTGGAAATAAAAAGTATAGTATAATAATGCTACGGTAAATAATTAAGCGAATATATTGAAATATCAAAGCCTTATAAAATAAGGAAAAAATGTAAACTCATGAGAGCTGCAAAAACGCAGACATGTGAGATGTTAATTTTAACAAAATGAGATGTTTGGTTCTAGTTTAAATGTTTTTATTGTAACCGAAATGTAACAAGAATGTACACACACGAAAATAAACATTTTATTCAAAAAAAAAAAAAAAGTGCCCCACACTGACAATCCTGAACCCAAACGAAATCGAATGGGGCCCACCCTGTCAGCATGAGTCGGTGGTATATGATTAAGGGTGCTTCCTGAGCGATGTTTCTTTTTTATGCGTAAAGCGGGCTCTGGTTTCCTAGGCCAGAGTCGGCTAGTTTGCGTAATGCGGATCCGAGTTGCGAGTCTCGAGATCGGCTAGTGAAAGCGGGTCTAGCGTGATGAGGACTAGACTGGCTGTTGAGAAACAAACCTTCTTAAATTACCCGATTGGTTAAATTTTGTGTCGTATGTTCTTTGCTATTGGTTGATTGGCTCGGACCAATGCCTTTTTTCGGAGTTTCAGCGACGCGCAAACGCGACACTTCGTTGTGCCAATTATCAGTGAATGATTTCTTAATTCGTTGTTCTTGACAGTTTCGCATTGGTCGGATCTCTTGATTGGCGAATGTGCGCTTGTTGTCTGAAGCGCGCGAAGTACATTTGAATTTGAATTTACCCGAGTTGTTTGATATTGTAAAATTTCTTCAATTTGTAAGTGCTTTTACTGTGAGATTTCCACCTTCCTAATTTTCCCTAATTCTTTCTTAAGTTTCAATTATTTTCATGTCAGACGATTGAATTTATTTAAGTGAATTTTAACGAGATAGTTAACGTGTATGATCGATGCGAGGTGGGTCGATACGCGAGCCCAGGCGCTGGCGCCTCGATTGATTGATTGTCGCACCGCGCTCTACTTTATCGGTACGTCCGATAACTATTTTATCGACCCGCCTGGATCGTCTCAATATCTAAAACAGTAAAAAGAAATAAATTGCTACAAAGATTTATGATTATATTTATTATAGATAAAAAAAAAACAAAGAAATAAATGTTCTAAGCAAGATTTTCCCCGCGCTCCTTATTTTACATTCGGCCGATTTCGGCTTCGCTCGGTTTCTTGGAGAGAACGATACACGTACACACAGCGTCGTTGTGTGTGTACGCTCTCCGCGACGCTTGAGTCGCTTGGTAGGGGAAACATTTCTCCTCGCTTAGCCGCAGCTTGACTCGGCTTCCTTCGGCTAGCCTCGGTATCTCGACATACCGACGTACGCACTCACGTTGTGCGAGATCGCGCGAGGCGCTTGAGAAGGGGTACTTTTTACCCACGATCTAACAGCACTGTTCCAAAGCTTGTTTGATGTACAAGCAGTTGGATGCAATCAATGACTTGTCATGCGCCATCACGCATAATTTTCTTTCCGTCGGATTGCCCAAGTTCTTAGAAATGTATCTTCGTAATTACTGACTTATTCACTCGATGGGTGCAAGCTTACCCCATAGGTTCATTTGAAACTACTAAACTCGTCAAAATCCTCGACGAGGTATTCTCATTTTGGGGATACCCCAAAGCTATACTTTCGGATAACGGTCCGCCATTCATTAGTCAGAAATGGATTAATGCCTGTGAACGTTGGCAGTCCCTTCACTGGACAATCGCCACGTATCACGCTCGAGCTAATCCGGAAATTGAGGTAAAAAAACAAGTTGACCCACAACTCAAATTTTACCCACAACTCAAAGTTGACACACTACATCTAGAGAACTCAGAAATTCCACTGCCCACTGGAGATAGATCCCGGGTACAAACACCCGAACCAATGAGGGTTCCAACTTCCACCGAAGTCTCTCCTATCCATTCGCAACTGAAACGCCGGGGCAGACTCCGCAAACATCTAACCGACACCGTATTAATTCCCAAACCCAATACCCAAGCTGAAAACAGAGAATCTCGGTATAGTCTACGGCCTTGGAATAATAAAAGGTATCCCTACCATCACAACGAGTAAAACTTGCAAACTCACTCCCGGGGCACTTGTCATGCGCCATCACGTATAATTTTCTTTCCGTCGGATTGCCCAAGTTCTCATATCCCAAAACCAATAGTCGGTGCGGTGACTGCATCGACGGCCAAAAGTAAAACGCTCTCCCACCCATGGAACAAGCTTCACTACTGAACCCCCCACAACCACTCCTTTCGCGAATCAGGCTTCAGTGCCTGACTTCACCTCCCCACTCCTTGACCTCCAACCAATCCTAGGAGCCTAGTCGGGTATAAGGCTAGGCGTCCCACAGAGCTCCAATTCATTCCGAGTTCCGAGAGGAATCTACCAACAGCTACGGAGGTGTTCCGCAAGGGACCAACCAGCTATACCAGTCAGCTGTAGTAGCCAATTATACCAGCCAGATACAACAACCAGCCCGCTACGTCAGCTAAGCTACAACACCACTCACCTGCTACCTCGCGAACCTGCATGCCGAGGTGAAGAACTGTAACCTACTTACGACGCCTGGACAAGCGGAGAGAGGCCTGGGAATTACTAGAAATCACCACCAAACCGAACGACGCTGGACACAAATTCAACGGTCCTTTTCAGGACCACCATCCTTCAATCTTTCCTCACCTTCCTAAAACCCCACTTCGACCCAATTCCTCCGACCCCGTTGCTTCACGCTCACCCAGCCGTTCGTGTCAGGTAGCTGCAAAAGCCCACACGAAATCGCACTGCGTGAAGCGACGTTCTCCTGCAAAGAAGACCTCTAAAAAACCCGCTTTATTCGTCACGTCTCCGACCGTCATGCACGCCATCTCTCGAGTCACCACCCGGCTGCGCAACATCGCCGCTAGATTGCAGCACCAACGCAAAATAATTGGACTTTTTCCAACAAAGAAAGTTCCGTCCGTCCAGCAACCACCGGGATCTCCATCCGCCATCACCCGGAAAATAAAACTTCGCAGTAACCTCTGGTTATGAAGCCGCGTACGCCTCATCCGGCCACGCCCAACCACCGCATAAATTAAAAAGGTCCTTCTCAGGACCAACCCCAATGGCCCTTATCAGGGCCAACAACTTTTTTCAAAGTGGGTCGCTCAAGGTTGATAAAAATCAAATTGGTTATATCAGACTTAATTTATTTAAATTGCTTTGTCAAAAATTTCATTAAAGATTAATGAAAATACATTAGAAATTAGCACCTATTATTAAAATTACTTGAGCATTCTTATAAAATGGATAAAGTGATGGAGTCTCAAAAGCGAATTCCGAATTAGCAGGTAACGACAAAGTGAATTAAACGGAAAGAAGTTAAGTTTGTATCGGAGATGAATATTTAATTGCGAATAACTGTGTATTCACAGTAAAACTATTGATCATTCATCAATAGAAATATTTCAGCGTTGATTTCATTCGAATATATCAAGAACTTCTATGAAAAACTGAGAAACCACCCCGTGAGGTACCTATCTTCGGGGGTGTTTTCACCCCTTTAAACCGCTTACGGGTCAATAAAAAAAGTACGTGTCCCTTAGTTTTCGATGTACTATGACATTTAAATTAAATCAGATTCGGAGGGGTCAACCTACCTCGATTTCTTTGTGAGAGCAATTACGAGAAGGTAAAAAAACAAAGCAAAACTAACGCTAGTACGCACCAAAACTGTATTCTCCAACTGCCCCAGCTGTAGAAGCTTTGTGAGGTGATAAACTCTCCGTGGCGAATCCCTGTAGTTTTCTGCACTGCCGCAGCGGTGCGAGCGAGGCTATTGACTCCGCGAGTCTGTGTCTCCATATTACTCCGAAATTAATGACGTCCATGGACGAGAGGCGCTAGTTATTCTCTGCCATTCAACTACATTACAACGCGATTGGTTGAAAATTAGATTTCGTAACGAATCGTGCCATTCCATTTTTCATGCAGAATAGTGGCGGTACAGCAGTGATTTTTTGAGTTTTACTTCAATGAAGTCGGTAAAATTCCTCGGTTATGCCATCGTTTTTGGAAAATAACAGGTTTGATGAAATATACGGAAGAACAATGGAATCTAAACAGTGTAGTAGATTGATTCACTCAATTTTTTAGTGATTAGTATCGCAATTTTTTAAATTTTCGTCCTCTTTTCTATTCTTTGGTCCTTTTTGACCCTGAATGACAATAAATTATTCATTTAATGTTAAACAAGCGTATTTTCTCATTGAATATTTATGTACCGAGATATATGGTAATTATTTTGTGGATTTTGGTTAATTGAACTTGATCCAATTGAGAGAAAAACTAGTTCGAGTGATTGCTCGAGTTTTGTGCAGATCCGAAGTCCATGAAATTCGTACGCTATGCCATTGTTTTTGGGAAAAGTACAAATTTCTGTCATTGAACAATTAAGTCGTCAACAAATAAATTTATCTAGCGATGAATTGAATATAATCCAATCAGGACGAAAATTAGTTTATTTTGGTTGAATTTCATTTTTACGTAAAATCAAATATTGTACCAAAAGTTCTTATTATTATCTTCACAAAAAAAAACCAAAAAAGATATTGATTAAATGTTTTGAGAAGCAATGTTATTCGAATATGATTATTTTGAAAACCAGTGAAGCAGAGGTATAGGTTTTGTTGCGCTCGTTTTTAAGATTTCAGGTTTTGCCGTCCGATGTTAAAATTTATTTATTATCAAATATTTAGTACATTCTGTTGAATTCATTACCAACTTCTGGATATATATTTTTTATGTAGTTTTGAACAGATAATTATGAATAGAAGAATTTGAATAAGAAGGTTGAAGATATTCAATAACTGAAAATCAATGATAAACTAAATTATTATGTCATGTCTAATCTAAATCTGAGAACTTGAATTCGAGTTGTTCTAATTTAGATCAAGGATTTAAAAAAACATCAATACGTCTGGAAATAAATGAGTAAAAAATCAATGGAGACTAGTCAGCTCACAATTTCTATATCCATGTTAGAGAAAATCGACGAGAAATCCTAAGCAAAACACGAGCTGAATTGAATATTATTATAAGAAAAGAAATTACTGGCAACATTAAATTCGACGATTCTTTACAATCAAATGCAATGTCAGAGCGATCGACGTCAAATGAAGAGCGATTGTCAGTCATTGGATCGGATGCTGCCGAAACTAGCCAGAACGAATGAATCGAATTTGATTTGATTTTATTATAAGAGGATTGGAACGTTATCAAACCATCTGAGCCATGTCGAAAAAGTCAGAGATTCTATTTAACGAAAGACGAATAGATCAATATGGTTAGCATAGCGTTGAGGAAATAGGAAAAACTGCCCTACGCTTTTTCATTCAAGCGTCTTAACGTAAAATGAATGGCAAACGACACCACGTACGTTAAAGAAATTACCAGCGTTTGCACCAGGGAAAGATTCAAAAATGAAATTTGCGCTTATGGCGAGAAACATATCGATCAGAAGAGTCTATGTTTGAAAGTAAAAACAAGTGAGGTACCTACTGTCTTTCGCGAACCGGTCAAGAGACATTTCAAAAGAAATTGTCAGCGTGAGGTACAACGAAAATCGGAAGCGAAAGGGTGAAAAAACTGGCAACGAGACCAGGCACGATTGCACACGAAGGATAGTGATACGGTGTCTTCTTTTAAACCAAACAACACAATGTCCTGCAGAATGCGAAAAAAGAAAAAAATAATTGGGACCTCAACATATAAAAAACCGTTGGAAAGCCGTCTCACAAACCATTTAAAAAATGTCGAAGACTCCAGAGTATTCAGGCATAATATCGTGGATCAGTACAAGCCCTTTTTTCGTATTTTATTACACTGCTGCCAAGATGAATGCCTACAAGTATTTTTTTTTTTTTTATTAATTTTTTCCACTCGTATACCTTTTCGGTTTTTACGTTCTCCCCCCTTGTCCCAATTCCACATTTTTTCCCCCAGTGGGGAGTAAGTCGGCTGCAGCCGACTTACTTTGCCGTGAGCGAAGGGAAACTGCAGAAAACCTTGCCGATACAGCCGGTACTTGGTTGATCCCCTCGGATGGCAGTGCGAGTACGCTCAAGCGCTCCCACCAGAGGTGCTCAAACATGCACCTCCTCTACTGTGGTACATTGCGCCAGCCAGTGCACGGCTAGAGGGCCATCACCGCACGATGAGAACCGTCCACGGGAGGCCCCCGAAGCCGTACACCGACCGCACATGCATCACAGAGAGGTGTTTGGCCGTGGATTTATCAAGGTGGAGTCCGAACCACCCGGGATCACAGTAGAAAACACTTGAAAATATTTTCAATTTTCATTGGTGTCTTGGCCGGGATTCGAACCCGGGACCCGCAGATTGCGGGCCCGAGTCCTTGTCCATCAGACCAACCGCTCTCCCGAATGCCTACAAGTATTATTGGCAGATTATAGAAAACGCAGCAGCTATTTCGTTGGATGCGACTGGTAGTCTTATAAAGAAAAAATTGACCATGGCGATGGAAATTTCAGTGGTCATATATTTCTTTACTCTACTGTAATCAATTTGAAAATATAACGTTACTGGTGTACCAAATACTCTCAGAAGCTAATGGAACAGGTGTAATCATATTTTTCTTGAACCACTGGGATCGTGCCAGAGCAAAACCTGAGTTTGTCTCCTGCGATTACTCCAGGGCTCTCCTTGCAAGCTATACACCGGGTGTACAGTGAAGAGGGTATGTTGAATGGACCTTCTCCAATGCTATAGGTGGTCAATTGGTCAGATCTGGAAAGTCCGGCACGATTTGTCGTTGGTTTGTCGTTGAAAATGTTTCAATCCGGTGAGACGTTGCATCAAGAAATTCTTCGTTTGCTACGTAGCCCTTATGGTCGATTCGACATCGGTAGAAGAATTTCGAGAAATTTTTATCCTCACCTGTTGTTCAGGATTGAACGAAGCCTCTACGGCAGCGCGAGATAATTCGGGCTGGGCTCTCGCGCTCCGCCGCTGGCGTCACCAGTTCTCGGGTTCAAAACATTTGGGCGGCGTGAAATTAGAGCAGCCGGGCGCTCGTTTCATGTGCTCACGCGGGCGTCGCCACCTCCTGGACAGTAATTATCACCGGATCAGGGAAACGCACCGCGCATGCGCGCGGGGCGTCTTCATCGATCTCCATGATTGATTTCTCAATCTTGAACCGGTCACTGAAGCGTCCATTACGTTAAATTCACTGCTAGTTCACCTTCTCATATTTCGGAATCAATTCGGGTTCTTTTCTCGAATCAATTCAGCTAAACTCACCACACGGACTCTGCTCATACCACGGAATACTCTATCAGGATCTCAGGATCTTTTGAACGGCTCTGTCGCTCAAAATCATCGGGTTCTTACTCGCGCTCACGTTCCGGTCGTCCATCTTGTTCGTCTCGTGCGTGCTCGACGAAAACAAGGTCAACTTGTATTCTCACTACGGGCTAATCGTCGGGCTCGCTCACAAATCATCGGGCTCATTCGCACCAGTTTTCGGGAATAATTGTATACCCTCATCGGAATAATCCTCAAATAAAGCACTCTTTACTTTTCTCGACTCTCCAGTATACTTATTCTGATTTCGCCACCTTGCAAAAACACCTGTGCTGTAGGGCTTGAAAATGACGAAGATAGCACAACGAGTTTGGATAAAGTGCAGTCACCAAAAAAGCGAAGAGAAGTCTCCGGAAAAGAACCGCTGGTGGACAAGACAATTTAAAATTTTGCGAAAGTGAATCCGACATGAAAAAATTAGCTCAACCAAGTACATTGGTTGTTACACGTAATTTTATCCGTGTCTTTTTCCGGTAACATTACTTTTTATTTTTCTTTTTCTTCTCATTTAATCATACATATAAATACTAATACAGCAAAACTAAACCCCTAAAACCTCTCCAATTAATATGAAAAATAAGTAAAATATTAGATTAAAGCATCACATTTAGAAAACTGGCTCGTAAGAACCAGCGCGCCAATCAGGGCCTCGTAAGGACCAGCGCAACAATCCCCGAGCCGCACGGCTCACCGAGATTCCCCCACCGCACGACACTTAGTCGGACTACGATTAACGTTGCTTCGCGCTCCCCACCCTACGGCCCTCAGCCAATCTGGACGAGACTAACTTTTGTATAAATATGCGGCTCCCGCAGAGCCCAAATGTCTTTTCGATCACGGAGCGAGTGCGGCAAAGGTGCCTCCGAGCCTTCAACCTTGTATGTCACCGGTTTTGTTGGAATCAATCACCCTCTGCTGTACTTCACCGGTTATCCTGGAAATAAACTTTCAACGTCTCTGGGACTTCAAGCCGACTTTATTTCTTAACCTTCCAACGCGTGACAGACTACCAGTAATCTAGTTTCGAGAATCCAGTCAGCAATCCAGTTTCGAGAATGCAGTTCAGCAATCCAGCTTTGAGAATCCGGCTACGAGAGGCCATCAAATTCCCAGTCCTTTTCAGGGCTCCTCGAATCGTAGCTTCAATTACTGCATGCAAATCAAGTGTGTCACCGAGCTAGCGCAGGAATCACGGGTCCGGTAGCTGCAAAGCCCACCCGCAGTTCCCGGTCTCGTTGCACCAGTCAAGTCTTAGTTTAAGCTTTCCGCGTTTGTGGGCGCACTCCCTACGGTCATTACCTGGTGTGGTGACCGCGCTCTTAGTTTAGGCGCTTTTCGCCTTTTCCCACTTAACTTCGTACGGCCACCACTTGGTGCGCCTGAATCGACACTATCCCTAGCGGATTTTACGACCGAAATTTCGGGTGTACTTGTGGTCGTTTAGTGAATATTATGATCATTATTACCATCAGCTTATTGCTCGTTGGGACAGAAAATTCTTAGTCGTAACGACCAATTGGCAGGACGTGGAAAATTTCCGTTGTTTATAATTTGAGCCCACGATCATCACATGGTCGTTTTGACCAAAGTTCACGGGTCATATCCCTATTTCACCAGCGCCACTGATTGTAAAAGTAGAAAAAACCAAATCATCTGAGAGAAGCTCGAGCCGGACATTCTCGGAGTTGGATCCGGGTGCACTATCCACTACACTACCAGTCATTCCATATTCAAATAACAACGAAACTTACAGATGAATTATGAGTGGTAAGGCTGTACCAATTCTGACCCATGGGGCTCTCAGGGGGGAGCGGTGTGCGGGGAAGCCGCGTGCGTGGATGTGGGGGGGGGGGGGGGGGGGCAGCGAAGGTGTCACGTCAAAATAACACTGCGACAAAATAACACACGACAAAATAACTGGACAAAATAACATTCGTCACAATAACATGAAGACAAAATAACATACGATAAAATAACACAGATGATAAAAAAAAAACACATTTCACAAAATTAGGTGAAAAATATTGGAATCAGACGAGAGACGAGGATTGTATTGATAAAATAACAAAATGATTTTATTCAACGATAATTCTGTGTTTTTACAAAAATGATAATCGTCTTTAATTTTAATTTTTATTTGTCCGCGTTGTTTGACCGAATCAGGTGAGAGAAGACTCGAAAGACCCGGAAAAACGGAGCGTTTTGCTGTACGAAAATTTCGACTGAATTTTCAAATTTGTTCTATTTTTATTTGTACAATAAAAGACGCTCTATGATTTATGGTGCTTCCGCTTGTTCTACTTCCCTTCCTGCACGCTTTGCATGAGATTTTTCAGACCAAAAAAAAATGTAGTTCGCAATTTTAATGATTGACACCGATGTCCTGTAATCCTAACCGCCTAAGCCTGGATTTTATGCTTCCTGTTAATTCAAGAGTGTTGTATTCTTTCTTTTTACAATTTTTCAATTTATGATCGCTTTGATGCTATACAAACTCTAGTCTTACCGCTGCCTCTTGAATTAATGCTCTTATTCGCTTGTTATTTGTTTTTATTCGTTATAATTGATTATAATTGGTTCGAATGATTTATTTTGACTTTGATGTCGTACAATGGTTCAAATGGACAGCGGATTATTGAATTATTCAATTCTAATGCTAATTAATTCGTTCGACCCAACCAAATCGGATAAATTATAAAACAATCTTGAATTTAATAATAATTAATCATAAAATCATTTATTTATCGCCTCTATTCTGAATAAACCCAAAAAATGCTAGGTGGAAAGTTTGTGCATGACCACGGGCCTCAAACGTCGTCGAATGGCGCCAATGCTCAAAGACACAAGACAAGTTAGGATGTCAACCCCAGACCACGGGATCGATACGTCACCGAGTCTCACCAATGTCCCGTGCAGCGAAAATTCGGAAACTATAGGTTAAGTGGAGTGGACCCTGGACTACGGGATCGATACGTCGCCGAGTCTCACCAATACCCCAGGCATTCAAAGGAATAGTGGGAAAAAGGATTTTTAGGTTTTACTAGAATAGAGTGTATTTTTCTATTTGAGTCTGGTCGAGTTCTTCTAGGAGATCCGAGTTGGTTCTAGAGGTAGGGTGAACTGTGCCTCTCGAATGAGCCGTGCACCGACTCTTATACCCGGTTCCCCACTCTAAAATCTCTCAAACGCCGAATTTCCCTATTTCGGACGTGTCCTGCGCATTCTTTTGTAACGGGCTTCTCTATTGGCTCGCTGCCATATTTCACCCCTTGTTATTGGCTGATCGCTATTTTGCCCGATGCGCCGAATTCCGCTTTGATTAATTTTCAGCTCACCGTGACTTTAAAATAACAAAATTATAATGCCAATTGTCATCATTTAATCGTCTGAATGATTTGGCTTCATTGTTTTATTTAATATCGTTAATTTTCATTTTATTCGGAAAATAAAAAAAAGTCACGTTCGGGTTCCTATAGCCCATGAACGTTTAGCCCCGCGCATGCGCTGTAATCAAGCATCTCCCTCTATTTGAAATTGTACAAATTTTCCAGAAGATTTAACCTTTTCTTTAATTTTCTTCGATAGCGGCTATTTTTCCCGACATTTTGAGCCTAATTACGCTCATATTGATAAATAAAAAGTTTGAAAACAATTAGAATAAGGAAAATATAATTTAGTTTGATTTCTCGTCAAGTGGCGCTGTTCAGAGCGTTGCCTGCCGGCTCGCTCGGGCCTTTGTGCCAGTAGCCAAGATGGCCGCTGGTTGGGACGCACGCCTGTGCATCGCTTCGCGATGTTTTCGGTTCGCGTGATATTCGAGAATTCGAGCGGGTTCGGGCCGCTCCGCGGGCGTTACGTTTCAATATATTGTAACGGTACGATAGTGACAGAACACTCCGCTACGCGTAGATTCGAGCTGAGTAATGATTTCACGGAGCAGGTATGAAAGAAAAACAAGAGCCAAGGCAGATTTATGTGGATGTTTTAACAAAAGAAAAGATTTATTGAATTGGAAGTCTTTTGTGTTTTGGGTATAAAAATAAATATGAAAGTGAGTTCTGACTCCCAGCAATTTTCTCTTTTTTTTTTGATTGTCCGCAAACAATCCGGTTCGCAAAATGATAAATCTCAAAAAAAATTAATTAAGTCGCAAAGATACTTAGGCTTCGCAATTAATAAGTCTCACAGCAATAATCGGGTTCGCAAAATACTAATGCACGCCAATGAATGAAGTTTCGCAAAATTATGAAAGTTCGCAGCTTATAATAAGTTTCGCAAAACTATGAAAGTTCGCAACTATAATAAAGTTCCGCAAATAATGAAGATTCGCAAATAGAATAAAGTTTCGCCAAATTGAGAAAATTCGGAATCGATAAGGTTTCACAATTTTTAAGACAATTCATAAGGTCATAAAGTTTCGAAATTTTGAAGAAAATTCATAATTGATAAAGTTCGTAATTTTAAGAAATTTCATAATTGATAAAGATTCGCAATTTTAATTCATAATTGGTAATGATTCGCAATTTTAATTCATAATTGATAAAGATTCGCAGTTTTAATTCATAATTGATAATGATTCGCAATTTTTATTCATAATTAATAACGATTCGCAATTTTAATTCATAATTGATAAAGATTCGCACTTGATAGACTCTAAACTCAGGAAGCCAAGATTTTTAAGAATGGATTTGAACCCACCCAGGAATCTTTGGACAGAACGAACCCGAACTGTCCCCTCCCTCCTGGTATGAGTGAGAGGAATCCACCAAGAATCTTTTGATCGAACGAAGTCGAACGATCACCTCCCTCTTAGCAAACAAGGAATAGGTAATCTAGCCAGAAATCTTCAGATGGAACGAAATCGAACCATCCCCGCCCTCCTGACTAGATCGGTGCCCCACACTGACAATCCTGAACCCAAACGAAATCGAATGTGGCCCACCCTGCCAGCATGAGTCGGTGGTATATGAAAAATTGCTTCCTGAGCTCGTTTTTTACTTATTTGCGTAATGCGGACTCTGATTTACGAGGTCAGAATCGGCTGTATTGCGTAAGCGGATCCGAGTTGCTGAGGCTCGGGATCGGCGAGTAAAAGCGGGTCTAGCGTGATGAGGACTAGACTGGCCGCTAAGACCAGTTTTCATTGCCTTCTTATACTCGCGCGAAACAACGAAAAACCATCATAATAATTTTGTCGCATTGCGACAATTACACCCATTCGCCAATCAAATTAATCTCAAACCTTATCAAAATTCCTGATTGGTTAAATTTTGCGTTGTATGTCCTTTGTTATTGGTCGATTGTCTCTGACCAATGCCTATTTTCGGATTTTCTAGCGATGCGCAAACGCGACACTGCGTTGGGCCAATCGTTGATGGATAATTTCTTTATTCGTTGTACTTGAAATTCTCGCATTGGTCGGATCTTTTGATTGGCGAATGTGCGCTTGTTCTCTGAAGCTCGCGAAATATATTTGAATTTGAATTAACGTGGGTTATTTTATGTTATAAAGTTTCTTCAAGTCATCAGTAATTTTATTGTAAGATTTCCACCCTCCTGATTCTCCTTATTCATTTCGTAAGTTTCAAATATTTTTATGTTAAAAGATTGAAGTGATTTGAGTGAGTTTTAAAGAGGTTATTATTCTGAGTGATCGATGCAAGGTGGGTCGATACGTGAGCCCAGGCGCTGGCGCCCTGATCGATTAATTGTCGTACCACGCTCTACTGTGTCGGTACGGCCGATAACTATCTTATTAACTGGTACCGATCGTCTCAATATATATATATATATATTTGAAAACTCAAAATACAATTATAACGTTGGTTCCATCACAGAGAAGTATTAGATTTTAAGATTGTGAGCTATTCCTTTTAAATAATCGATGTAATCAACATTCGACTTGTAATCTTCAACACATCTCTGTAGCTTTGTGTCGAGATCGCGGTATGTTTTCCTTTTATTTGTTGTTATGATTCGATGAGCCTCATGTTGCTCCCACATGAATTCGGTAGTTGCTTGTTCATTCTTCAAGGCGTTGATGAATTTCCCCATTTGCACGTGAGTTCTCGTGACTCGGTCATTAAAGGCGTTATGCCAGCCTTGTACAGAATTGTTAGTGCGCGGTTCGTTGTTTTTAACCGCTGCATAACAGCGTTGCATAACAGCATTCTCACCTATATTTCCATATATATTTACCTATACATATCAGTAACATTCGGAACGAGTATATTAAAGTAGATTCGTCGTCGGCGGTGTTCTAGACATATTAAAATATATATATATATATGAGTGTTATTTTATCTCCGAGCTATTTTGTCGTGTGTTATTCTGTCGTGTGTTATTTTGTCCGGTTATTTTGTCGCAGTGTTATTTTGACATGTAACCGCAGCGAAGGGTCAGGAGAGAGAGTATGAGAGAGATGGAATTATTGTGTCATACGCCCTTTGAAAAAAGAAGGGGATATAGAGCCGATGGTGAGTGTGAGAGAGATGAAGTGAACGTAAGAAAAATTATGTGTGTGAGACATTTAGTTTATTTATGATCTGGAATACCAGTGATTCTCGGATTTGTCATCGCCTGAAGAGTGCACGGGCCGGATGTAGATAAGGAAGAGGGGGAAGGGTCTGCAGCTCGAGAGAGAGGTGAGAGAGATGGCATGAACGTAAAAAAAATCATAAGTCTCTAGGAGAGAGCAAATGGTGAGCATGAGAGAGACGGAATGAACTTTATTTCAATCCAACATCAAGATTTATTAATTCTACCGAGCAAAAATTCAATTCACATTTGCGGTAAACTG
The DNA here is from genome assembly GCF_019457755.1 of Venturia canescens. Taxonomy (NCBI): domain Eukaryota; kingdom Metazoa; phylum Arthropoda; class Insecta; order Hymenoptera; family Ichneumonidae; genus Venturia; species Venturia canescens. Next base: position 12,060,864 of record NC_057431.1, on the reverse strand, counting down.
ACAAAGGCGGATGGTGCAGCGTTAGCTGCGACGAGCCTCGTCAATAATGCCATTTGTCATTTATTCGAGGTGTGTTATGAACTTAACTCCGTTGAAATCGATCGTAATAAGAATGTGGAAATCACATCTCTCATCGAAGGATATACAACTCATTCATTGGCGAGAAGTGCAATGCTTGAGAACACCGGTTGGCTCGATGTTGAAGAGACGAAACAAATTGTAGACGTAGCAGGCTACTTTGACGTATGCATACCACTGAGGATGCTGCTGGAATTTGCTGAAGATTATCGAAAAGTGGTGGTGAATGCAAAACACGAATTGATCATGACTAGATTACGTTCCGATGATAATGCAATAGTTCAAGCAGCCGCTGAAGATTATAAAATTACACTACGAAAAATTGAATGGCTCGTTCCATACGTCACCGTGGCAGATAAATGGAAAATTCAATTGTTGAAATTCATCGCCAAAGATATTCCAATTCCAATGAGTTTTTCTACGTGGGAATTGTATGAATATCCAATGTTATCAGCGACATCGAAACACGTGTGGTCTGTCAAGACATCAACGGAGCTGGAAAAACCTCGATATGTGATCCTGACATTCCAAACAGGACGAAAGAGTGATAAAAGGCAAAATTGGAGTAATTCTGATCATTGCAATGGTACCGATATAAAATTATACTTAAATTCACAGTGTTATCCCTATCGTAACATGAATTTAAATATACAGCAAAATCAGTATGCAGTACTATACGATATGTATACAAATTTTCAATCGATGTACTATAATAAGGAGGCCGAACCATGGCCTACTAAAACTTTTTTCTCAAATATGCTCCTCTCGATGTGGTTGACTGCTCGAAGCAGAACGATTCTCTCAAGTCTGGGCCTGTTGATGTGCGTCTTGAATTTGAAACAAGCACAAATATTCCTGCTCAAACATGCGCATACTGTCTCATTCTACACGATCGCATCGTTGAATACCATCCTGTGAGTGGTGGGGTGAAAAAATTGGTTTAAAGTCATGGTGATGATTTTACTAATCGTCAGTCGAGATGGACTTTATCGTTGATCTCCAGGGTTTTAAGGGCTCATGCAATGAATTTATCCCGAAAGAAATATCAATTATTCGAGCCAACGACAAAATTTATAAACCTCTAACGCTGTTCTTTAAATCCCTATATACTTGGAACGCGCTACCCGGTCGATATAAAATAACAAACAAATGGTTGGAACGAAATGTCCACGGGATTTCATTGGACTATGAGGGTCTACCATACACAACAGCGAAAATAATCATTCAAACAATCTTACAACGAGCTCGTGCTATATACGTGAAAGGATGTGAAAAGTCTCTGTGGCTGAAGAATTTCTTGGATCTATCTGCAGAAGTTGCCGAAAAGTCGCCTCGATTGTCCTCACCATCATCACAACAATCAGAATTCGAAATACAATTGTGCGATTGCCAATGTGAAATCGCTCAGAAGTTGGTTATATGTATATCTAGCATTGTGTGAACGAGAGATTTTCAAATAAACAAAACATTTTTTACGATGATACTTTTTTCCATATTTTTATTATAAGCTCTCCCCCTCTTCCTCCTCCACTCTGATATTTCACATCGATGCTTTTTTTTTACAAAGATTTTGGAATATGTTTGAACAAAATTTTACTCCACTTATCGGCAAACGTTTCCACGTAGAGTTCTCTCGCCTGAGCCGCCTCCAACAGCTTTTCGAATTCACCCTCGTCTTGGTTGAAAGCCTCGACAAGTCTCCCCGGTAGAAAGACCATGAATTGGTCTCCGATGTTGGCGATGTATCGTTTTCCAAATTTCGTTTTCACCGATCGAATATGATGAATTGGATGATCAGTCCCGACCTCAAGTTGAATCAGCTTCTTCGTTGGTATGTTGTTTTCCAGCGTGGCAACTTTGTTCAGAGATGTAAACTCCATTTTTGAAGAGTGATTTTTTTCTCGTCTGCTTCCGAACTAATGCAGCAGCTGACTGACGACGTTGCTCTCGATTTTTCTAGAACTTTGACGATTATTCCCCCTCCACCTCTGCACGTTCATGCGTGTCACTCTCCCGACATTTTCTACAATTTTTTCGTACAAGGGCCGGAGCATCAATGTGATCTTCCATCGAAGCCGTATTCCAATGATCATGGCATTGACGCAACGATTGAATTTCAACGTCAGATTTATAGTAATATGGAAAACGCTCCCACAGAACATCCGTAAAGTCACTGAAATATTTCTTGAACGTTGATGGAGATATAATGAGGAGTTCTTCCGCCGTCATTTCACGCGGATTCCGTATACAATAAATTGCATAAATATTCACTAGTTGTTCCATGATCCAACATTTTATACACTCTCAATGTATTGGTCCTAGAGCATCAATATGAGTCGACATCCACGGTGGATTAAAACGATCGTGACAATATTGATAAGACTGAACTTCACTATCACTCTTCAAATGTTTAGGTAATCGATCCCATAGCGATGGAATGAATTTGCCATAATATTTTATGAGCAGAAACTTAGCAATTGATTCGAGTTCATTTTTAGTGTTCAGCGTCCAAGATTCTTTCGATGAATGGATCGCATACATACTACGCACATCTATCTATCTTGAGATTACTTTTCAAACTGAAGTCAAGAAAAACAATTCCATAAATATTGAAAAAGTTCAAAAGCGGACAGACCTCTTATAAAATTATTGTAGAATATTTGGTAAAGTTCATTTTGCTCTCCAACTGCAGACCCTTCCCCTTCCTTATCTATATCCGGCCGTGCATTCTTCAGGCGATAATGAACCAATGGCATTCCAATGTTTTCATCTCGACACACACCCAGAGTTCAAAATCTTGAGCGGACAGACCTCTTATAGAATAATTTTTTCTTGTAGACTATTTTGTAAAGTTCATTCCGTCTCTCTCATGCTCACCATTTGCTCTCTCCTAGACTTATGATTTTTTCTTACGTTCATGCCATCTCTCTCACCTCTCTCTCGAGCTGCAGACCCTTCCCCCTCTTCCTTATTTACATCCGGCCCGTGCACTCTTCAGGCGATGACAAATCCGAGAATCACTGGTATTCCAGATCATAAATTAACTAAATGTCACACACACACACACACGCAGTCTTGTCTCGAAAGTCTGACTCATAATAACTGGATTTCGCCAAAGAACATTCAAAAAGCAATTAGACACAAAAACAACAAATTTTCCTTTACGATCCAGCCAGGAGGGCCGGGACAGTGACTTAATCCTTTTTATTATTTTTTTTATTGTTTTCTGCTTGGTGAACAAATTGAAAAGAAATTTTTTTATTTTAAGAGTTAAATTCACGAGTGATTATTTTATTTTCAAGATAAGATAACGAATGCCTCACTTATAAATATTGTAAAGAATTTGATTCTTCTTTGTTTTTCGAAAGCGATTGAAAAATATATTATTCCTTACGATAATTGTATTGAGTCTGATCAAAAAAGAATGATTTTTTTTATTTGTTGAAAGTGACTGCGAAATTATTGAAAAAGTAAAAGCGAATCAGTTGCGAGAAGATCTTGTGTTGCTGGGGAGATTAAATGACGCAATGGTTGCGAAAAGTGAAAAATGCGGAATATTTTTTATTATGAGGTGCCGATGTAGTAAAACAATGAAAGAGTGTCCCGACAATGAGTAATGGCCCGGAAAATAGCCCGAAACGACATGAGAAGTGAGAACTGAGCCGGTCGTCGTCGAACACATGTTCGATGGCTCCGATAGAAAATTGCCGAAGCGTGCTCGCGCGTACCTGAAATATAATCGTGAAAAATATAAGAGATTCTGTGACAAAAAGTCCCGAAAAGTTTATCAGTTTGCAGCTAATTATGTCCCGAGTTATAATAATAATACGTTCTAAAAATAACTCAACTTGTGATTGGCCCAGAAAAATAATATCGAACCAGAGTTTTCGTGTCTAAATTCATGGATTGGTCCACCAATTTCTATTCGCACTGTATTTGGATAAACTTAAAAAAGACGTAGCATGGTAAGGGCTGCTACACACGGTCAATAATATTGCGCAATATAGGTGGTTGCACAATATTATTGAACGTGTAGATGTAGTATTGAAACATTGAGCAATCATTGAACAGAAGTTCGCCTGAAACGGCACGGGGCATCCCCCGTGTATCAAAGATTTTACATCAGCGATAACGATGCCAGAGTTCTTATGGTAAGGAAATAAAAATTTTCTCTCTTAGCGTTGTCCTCGGAAACGCTCAATATTTTCAGAAAACGAAGGATTACGCGTCGTATTCTCGAATGAAAACAGCGCGACTCTTTGTTTTCTCCAAATATTCAATTGGAACAACCCCCCTCCCTCTTTGATGTATACAAATTGATAATGAAATATTTTGTCATCCCCGCCGGAGGGGATCAAAAATCTGAAAGATCCGGCGATGCTGAGCCTGTTGGCCAAGCTCTTGGAACGATCGTATCCGCCCGGGGAATACAAAAACACGTCTTTCAATTACGGGCGACAGGGACACAAGCGCGGCGATTGTTTCGAGCCAACGGCCCCGTTTCGTATGTGCTACAATTGCGGTGAGCGTAATTATACCCTCAGAACGTGCTTCCGATGCTCCTTGTGGTGGGTAGCCACGGGTGGCAGAACGGACGCTCGAACGCGTGATCCCAAGCACTGCTTGTAACAGGTGTTGAAGTATTTCATGGATGCCATGGATAAGAACGACTCCGCATATATGCGTTGATGTATTTCACGGACACCTCCGGAAGTAACTGAAGCCCGCGGGACGAATTTACATTTAACCGTTACTTGAACAAAATTTTTCGAAAAAATTATTCACGGTCATTAAAATTACCCATTTGTATCCAACGTTTTTCTCTTCGGTAATGAAATTAAGGTTGTTATGGGGCCGGCTCAAAATGCTACCACCAAGCTGAATTTTTTTCTGTGTGTTTATGACCCCTTCGCTGAACGCTCTGTGCAATTTGAAGGCGATTCACAGTATCGTTCTTGAGAAAAAAATTCGGAAAGTCAAAGTGTTTAATGCGCGTTTTACATGACGCTTACGGGAACATTCCAACCATTTTTTAGTTTTTTAGATATATTTCCTAAAAAAATGCTACCACAGAGTAGCATTTTCGCTCATCGATCGTATCGACAGAAGCAATTCTATTCTTCGACCGTGCGCCTCGGAGTGAGATAGGGAGAATAGACTCATCGACTAGGCCTGGCCAATAAAATCAAGATAAGTATTCTTCCTACCGTCCATTTCGAGGCTCATATTGTGAAAACGTTGTCTATACGATATCAACTCATATTTTTGTAACGGCTGATTTGTCTCTTGTTTGTGAATTTCGACCAATATAAATAAAGTGAAATAAAAAAAAAAGATATTACATCATTAATGCATAGTAGTGTAACATGCGAGATAGATATTATTTAGTATATAAGTTGATACGCTATGATGATGAGACCAATAATATAATGCTTTTATATTTTGAATGTTATGAATGTATTCTAATGCGATCATAAAACATCAATATTTTATCATTACGTGATTAGAATTGTTGGTGTAATAAAATTTGTCAGGTAGTTGGTCGATTCTTTTGGGAACGGCAAGGCTCGTGGAGATGAAAAATTCGGTTAAAGAAATCAAAGAACTTTCTCTGGTCCTTTTTTTCTTGGGACACGGTTTGATCTTGATTTTTATTCTTAGTTTGGTTATAAATTCGCGTTTTACAAATATGGACGATAACAGTTACGTTAATATTAGATTTCTTATTATTATCGACTTTAACGAGACCCATGGGCGACGACCCGAACTCATTCTCGTCTCTCACGATACTGCTCTCCTAGGCTTATTTGCCTCTTCCCTTTCCCTTCTCCAGGGTGTGAATACACCAGTCGCGATTATCGACGCTACAGATAATTCGCTAACAGAATGTTATCAATATAAAGCACGTATTTTTATATGCTTTTTTTTTAGGAAATAACAGAATTCAAAATCACAATGGAAGGAGAAACCAGTTGTTCTCATGACAATCATACTCAAAGTAAGTTTCGAAATACTTTGAGCGTCGCGTTTGTCGTATGTCCTTTTAACGACAATTCTTTTTTTTCCGTCGTTTCGTTTATGGAATCAAAGAAATAACATTCGAGAATGCGTACCCTCCGTGAGAAATTTATTGTATCAACCGGGCTGAACGTCGCTCGCCCCCCCCCCCCCCCCCCATTCACCCCGCCTATTGCCCTTTCTTCCCGTGCAGTGGCTCGCGCATGCGCGGACACGGGTGGGAGAAACCCGAGCGCTGCTCGTTCACTGGCTTCGAGCCTTGATGAGTGAGGGCCCGAGATATCACTCGCTTCGGAATCTCGACGCCGTGCAGGTTAAAAGGCTCCGAGGTAACAAATAAAATAATTATAAAGCATGGTTATGTGTGAAATTAAAAGAAACGACGATCACAGGTCAGCTGATATGGGGCAAACACGATTTTAAAGGATACCATTTTGTTCGCGAGAAAAAATCACGTAAAATGAAAAAAGAAAGTTTTGTTTTACGACCATTTTCAAGGAAGGTATCGAATTTGTTAACTAAGCCGCTCGCGCGGGGTTGCGGAGCGAGAAGGGTACCCCCACCGCGCTGCCCGGCCGGGCGGCCGGACCCGCGCGCTCGGTCGCGCGCCATCGACTGGAATTCGTTAATAACTGTAGTGACACAATTCCTTCTGAAGGTCGGTATTTTATCAAATCCCTCACCTGAAAGCCTAAGGAAGGCTGTCGAATTTGATTTTTGCAAAAATCTTAATTACAACAAAAGAAAATTGAAAAAACGTTAAAATATTAATATCTCGGGGTGTAATCGAGGTATCCAGAATTTTTTTTTAAATTGTTCGTTATTTAAAAACGCATTGAACGGTGAAAAAAATGTTTAGCTATTTTTGTGACTTTGGTCGAAATGATATTAATATCGCGGCTTAAACGCGACAATCCTTTGCCATCGCGTCCCAGGATCTCATACAGCAGAAAAGTATTGCTGAGGTTTTATTGGATATAAATGAATCTTTTGCATTAGACACGGAAAAGGTCATCGCAACTGTTACCAACAATGGCTCGAATTTCGCGAAGGCTTTCATCGTTTCCACGATGAAAGCTAGTTTCTCTTTCAGAGTCCATTCGTCGAAAAGTAGAAGGTGTTTTTCTACAGGCTGAGACCGAAGAATATCAAAAAGGGCGGGAAGTAACTAGTATAAATGGATATTTCTCAAATTAAAAAATCCCAATTTGGAGCTAAAGAATGCCTCTACCCTGTCTAATAATTTTTCTTTTACCCAAACGAAACCCTTTCCCAGAAAAAAATAGTGAAAAAGCGATTTTTTTCGGTTTTGCAACTGTATATAATCTGTTAAAGGCGCATCTCCAAGATATTATGAAAGCTGTGATATCTTTCGAATCTTGTTTAACGAACTACAAAGTCGAGCAGGCAAGAAATAATGAAATCGCACCAAAAGTTAGAATAACCCACCCAGTCTGTGAAAAGAGCACGAAACAATTGGAAGATCCAGATCTCAAATGAAGAGGAAATCGGCGCAACAAAGCCTAAATAAAAAATCATTATTTTTCGGAAACTATTTTGATGGATGCTGATTCTGATACGATTGGAAAGGAATGAAACCTCGTGACTCTAGAATGTAAAATAGACGACGGATTGGAGTTTCTGGCCATTATCAGCGAGAATAATGAACTTATAGATTCATCAAGTTGAGAGGACATTCCACCATCGTCGTCAAGTTTGTTGATGGATGACGAAAATCATAAATCCTTCCATATCGTTTGAATCAGTTTGAAAAGCATATCACCACGATCGAGGCACCGGGTTCCATCGAATGTTATGGTGATGGTGACAATGCAATAAATGACGACCCGGAACAGCAGTTCACTGAAATCGGAACATAGGGCTCCTCTGAAGTTTCTGGTGATTGCTGCGAGGCCGTATCAGCTAGTTCAAAAAATTTTAAGCCTGGTGATCTGAAAAAAGTCACCACTTTAAAAAATTCCCAAAATTTCAGTACGCAGACAGGGAAATGCCTAGAGGGTTGAAAAAAAATTATTTGCTTACCAATGGCTCTTGCTTACCAATGATTAAAAATACGAAGAAAACATACAAGCTCTACAATACCTGTCCATTTGATTCGACAGTACAAATCTTGTTGCGATATGTTTTTGATAATAATTATAATCATTACGCATCAGCTCTGAAATCATCCAACAATGCTGCGGGTAAGTTCGTTCTACTTAGCTGAGACTGGCCCTGGAGCTAAAATTTATCAGGAAAGAACTGCTCTTTTAATTCTCCATTATAAACCTGGGAGAGAGATAAATGTTGGAAATACAATCATATTTATTTCCATATCCTGCGAAGACACAGCTAGCCTTCTGTAGAAAAAACAGTTTATTGATGAGCCTAGTGCTCTAAAAATCTTTGAGTGTCCGAATCTATAATGTAGATTGAAGCCCAGTGACCCTCTACCGTTCTTGAAAGTGGATCATGTGATTATTGCACCGCAAAGATTCAGTGCATTAGAAAAAGCAATAAGATTTTTTTCTCTCTATGGCAATGCAAAATGTAAGGCCTCTGGATGTTTAGCGAAGGGGACTGTTGCAGTAAAAACAAATTTCCTCATTTTCATCGAGCTTGGTGTCAGAGTACGTCCGAAGTTTGAGACACTGACGTACAGATTCTCGCTCTTACCCCTTTAGATTTTAGTATTCAATGGAAAAAATATCGTGTCAAAAAATCAGCCCTCTAACTATTTTTTTAGAATTCGCTAATTTCATTTAAAATTCTCATTTAATTAGAATGGGGAAATTTTACTTTTCGGCAAAAATGAAAATACTCGTAAGCGACTGAATATTTTTGCGATTTAGGCATAGTACTTAGAAGCTGATTCTTTAAGCTTTCCAAAACCGTACGATAGAACATAATTACACCGGCACACAAAAAAAAGTGGTCTGCGCATAGAACCGGACCCATCAGTCTCCACGTATTTTGTCCTTCTGAATCCGAATCCGGGGTCAGATTGGCCAATATATCTCCAAAATTTTGAGGAAATTCCAAAAAACCGCAAAAATGGAGGAAAATCGCTGTTAAAAGCATGATAAAAGTTGTCTTTGACCTTACTCGGGGGTGTTTTTTATGTAATTTGATGCGCTGAATCTGAATCTGAGGTCAGATTGGCAGATACATCCCCATAAATTTGAGTAAATTCCAAAAAACCGCAAAAATTGCCGAAAATCACTGTTAAAAGCACAATAAACGTTATCTTCGACCTTACTCAGGTGTGTGTTCCGTTAAAGTTCATCAAATATAAGATCTTAAATCGATATAAAATCAACGAAAGTAGTCCAAAAATAATCAAATTACATTAAGGAGAATGAAAAAAACGACATTGCGAAAAAAATATATTGTAACGGAACCAATATCCAAACTTAATTTTATAATTGACGACAAAAAATTTCGTATTCATTATTTGTTATCAACAAATTAGTGGAAAAAACGCATTTTTTTGGTTTTTCGCTTATAAAACGAAAACCAATGGAGCTATGAGAAAGCAATCAATAGACGAAATGTAGAGAACAAAAATACGAAGAGAATAAGCCCCGAAACGACCCGATCGATTAACAATTAACGAAGAAAAATTTAAAAAACATTAAAAAATAGCGTTTTTTCAAAAATTTCTATCGTCGCTAATCTTAAAGATGGATCTTCTTTTTTGTACGATTGCAGGTTTCGATAGTTACTTCCTCTGTGAAAAACCCAGGCCCTGTCGGATAATTATTTTATTAGTTATAACACTCAGAAATTGAGAGGATCATTTTTTTTCGGCAAGGCTGGTCGCCTGGAGGTCGTCCAATTTCAATTTATTAAACCGATTTTGAAAGAAGAAGTGTTCACCTACATACGTCTATCTTCGTTTTTCGTCCAAATGGTGAAGAAGTAGGTGAAAAACGGGCGCAAAGAGGAGCGAAAACGGCCGAGCGCGTGAAAGTGGTCGAGTGGTAGGGGTTGAACAGCAGTCGCGGGGAGCGCGTATATATAGTAATAGAAGCGCGCTCTGCGCAAGCCATATAAACTCACATTGGGTTATCTCAGCAACTAAATGAGCTATTTCAACATATTTTTTTTCATTTCGGGGTAACTGGCCCTGCGGAAACTGATTCTGCACTCAGAATTCGTAGAAAATGACAGGAACAGTGTTAATTTGGTAAATGAGGATAAAATGCTGTGGGGTAAGTGTAATTCCAAAAGGTGAGCAGCTCTTCTACTAAGAAACACATGAATAATTTTTTTATTTCACAAAGTTCACGGAAAACGTCTGGAAATTTTTTTTATGAGTTATTTGCTCAAGTACGCGTGAATTCATTCATATATATAATAATAAAAATGCATCTCAGGCTTTATAACATTTAACTGTGAAACAGTTCGTATAATGTACTGTCATAAAATAAAATTCATATTATACTCGCATTAACTAGAATTCGCAGCAAGGACAATAGCCCTGAAAATAAGTAAAACCTGATTTATGGGTCTATCGCTTGGGAGATCCCACGTATTCCTATTCAATGAAGAGTACTAAGGGTTCCCACCTATCAGTTCTTTTCCGAATGTAGAGACATTGGTGGTGGGGAGGAGTTGTGCCCTCGAATTCAAAGCAGCTCTCTAATTGGCTGTTTCAAAATTCCTTTGGCTAGTAATGCTCATATTTCGAGTACATTCTAGTATCCGCTAAAAGAATAAGACTCCAATAATTACTGTTTTCGATCTGCATTTCGTAATATTAATAATGAGCGTTTTGATTATTTTATCTTGTTAAAATCATAAGCGGAACTTGAACATTGTTAGAAAAAACAACCTGATATACCAACTATTATAAAGATCGAAACAGAGATGATAACAAACGTTTATTCATGAATTTGTAGTATACAAATCCAGTGATGAAATACACGATTAGAGATAACATAATTCTGAGTTATGTGAATAGATAGAGGCCATGATGGAACAAGATCAACATGATGATTGAACATTTGATTGATTTCTAACTTGATTGTAATCATGATTAAAGTTAAGATGAGTCGAACAGATGATAAAACCCACATATCGGAATATCATTTTCATTAAGGTAACGATAAAAACTTACTTGTTCCTTTTAAAGTTTTCCTCAGTAACGCAAATCAATTGCAGACTGAGGTTTCCTTATTAATCATTTATTGAAGATTGTAAGGGTGCTTATAACTTTATGACGAGTGACGACGCCATATCCATGTTAATATTTTGGATAACGGTTAACAGCTTCATGTTCGTTTCGTAATGCGGTTGAATTTTCGATCTTGGTTAAAACATTACTTGAATAACGTCGTTGACCCAAAACATAACAAACTTCGTAACCAACCAACACAAAAACAACAGAACCCACCAAAAAACAACGTCACAACATATATCATATATTCTTTATATGATCATTGCCTACTAAACATATTTAACTTATATAACTTCCAGTTCCGATCTTTTTCAACATATCTGTAGAAAAACTGTAAAATAAATTTGTTAAATGTGTTCTTAATAAACGAGCTCGGACTTTGCAAAGTTCGATGACAGGATACTTCAATAAATATTATTTCCAGTCTGCGTTTTGTAATATTTATAATAAGTTTCAATACTATTATATGTATACAAAAATTGAAAAATAAAAATTATTCATGTGTTTCGTAATAGAAGAGCGGTTCGCCTTTTGAAATTACACTTACCCCATAGCATTTTATCCTCATTTACCAAATTAACACTGTTCTTGTCATTTTCTACGAATTCTGAGTGCAGAATCAGTTTCCGCAGATCCAGTTACCCCGAAATGAAAAAAAATATGTTGAAATAGCTCATATAGTTGCTGAGATAACCTAATGTGAGATTACATGGCTTGCGCAGAGCGCGCTTCTATTACTATATATACGCGCTCCCCGCGACTGCTGTTCAACCCCCACCACTCGACCACTTTTACGCGCTTGGCCGTTTTCGCTCCTCTTTGCGCCCGTTTTTCACCTACTTCTTCACCATTTGGACGAAAAACGAAGATAGACGTATGTAGGTGAACACTTCTTCTTTCAAAATCGGTTTAATAAATTAAAATTGGACGACCTCTAGGCGACCAGCCTTGCCGAAAAAAAATGATCCTCTCAATTTCTGAGTGTTATAACTAATAAAATAATTATCCGACAGGGCCTGGATTTTTCACAGAGGAAGTATCTATCGAAACCTACAATCGTACAAAAAAAAAGATCCATCTTTAAGATGAGCAACGATAGAAATTTTTAGAAAAACGCTATTTTTTAATGTTTTTTTAATTTTTCTCCGTTAATTGTTAATCGATCGGATCGTTTCGGGGCTTATTCTCTTCGCATTTTTGTTCTCTACATTTCGTCTATTGATTGCTTTCTCATAGCTCCATTGGTTTTCGTTTTAAAAGCGAAAAACCAAAAAAATGCGTTTTTTTCACTAATTTGTTGATAACACATAATGAATACGAAATTTTTTGTCGTCAATTATAAAGTTAAGTTTGGGGGATCATTACGCGTGTGATGGCACTGACAGCTTTCAGATTAGAATTGAATCACAGCCAAACCCCCGTTTCCTGGCCTATTCTTTGACTGGACGTCTACTATGAAAGTGGGTGCGAGCGGTTTACGCGGAGGATGGAGGAGTGGGGAAGGAGTTTGAAACTCTGACACATATTTTTTCAGACTACTATTCTCTTCATTCGCTAAGCCATCGATTTTATACGTGGTCGGAGTTTTCTTAAACCTTGAAAAAAACGCCTCGCATATTTGAGTGCTACGTGGATCGCAAGCGGTCCGAGTGACCGTTACGTCCGGGGGAGTTAGTTTGCCCGGTCGTCGAAGTGCGCGCATACGGCTACTATGGTTGTGCTTTTTGCATGTACTATGGTTTTGCTTGTACTGAAAAGAAACTGAAAACAAAGAAGAGAAACAAACAATAACCAAAAAAAAGGGGAAGAAAAATAAACTCGAATGGATGATCCGGAAGAACTGGAAATGTCGATTCAAAACTGATTACCCCGGAATAAGATTTTAAGGCACGTATGCGGAGACTATATAAAACTCGCGGCAATGAGTACAATCCAAAGATATTTCGCTTAAGCCGAACAGCCCTTGGCAAGGGTCCTCCTCGTCGGAAGAGCGGGTATCCCCTGGTCGGGAATATGCTTGTCCCCTGGTTGGGAACGTGCATCTCTCCTCGTCGGAAAGATAGGGGTCCCCTGCTCGGGAACGAGCGAATCAGACTGAATACGGTTTCGCTCGCGACCCTCTAGACTTCGCGCGTACCGTGGAGAGAGGCGTACAGTAGCGTCGCACTAACTCGGGGCGGGCGCGCACCTTAGAGACAGGCTGCAGTGGCGTCGCGAGTAAAAATTTCTCCGCCTACGGAATTTGGGGTTTCGTGCACTTTTGAATGCCCGTGATGTTACCGTCCGTGAATTTTGACAACGGAGTCTCTATTTACCGACGGTGAGTATTTCAAGTATTTCTGAATAAAGTGAGTAATAGAATGAATCAAGAGACTCGGTAGAGTCTCGGGACAAGTACATTGACAGCCCTGTCGTCTGCTGCTGGCCCGAGGCTCTCGCCGAGTATACTTTCTCTGAATAAAACGATTCACCGTGGTGGGGGTAAAATTGGCAAGTGATTTTTTTGAATTACGAAACTTCTGAGTCATCTGAGGCTTTGAAAATTGAACTAGAGATCAATTAATAAATTCTCTTCCGATTCCACCCAAAATCAGCATGATCGGTGGCGTAATTGCTGAGAAAAAACTTTGTACGGGCTCAAGATTATGCAAAAGTTACCAATACATTCAAGAATTTATGGGTCTGTATATTATAACACTATCAAAGGCACTTTGATGCTCTCAAGTTTCTGATTGGTTGGATCTCACGACATCCATTTTTAGATGTTATGATTGATTGTTGAAATTGGTAGTTGATGATTGAAAATCTGACAACAATTTCAGTACGTAGCATGGCAGCACAGCAGACATTTAAATAAGACGTAGCACGGTAACAGCCGACATAATTTCGATCGAAAGACGAGTGTCAGTGTATAACTAGTTGTGATTGTAAAAAAAAAGTACAGTTAATAACTGAGTGAATAAAAGAAGAAACAGACGTTTCTCAGAAATTATAGTTGTTTTGTGCAGTTATCATAAAATTCATAGATAGCACATGTGCGAGATTTCACGTCATGTTAAGGTTTGAGGTTATGATCCCCAGAGTGTTGTTGTTGCCTGCGGAGTGTGAAAAAATGGAAATGGTTATTGAAAAATGAAAGGAATCGATATTATTAATGACGTGACTAATTCGTGTTGAAGAATAATCATAATAATGAGGAAAAAGATGTTCGTTCATTATAACCACTCAAATGTTCTTTTCAAACAGAAACTTTATGTTGTGTAATTACATTAAAGAAAAAATATGCGTGATTGTATGTAAATGAATTTAAATAAATTTTGGAAAACTTTGATCAAGTGAAACTGTTTAATTTGATGTATTGTTGTCATATTTTCTTTTATTGAGTTTGGCTGTGTCCACCGGGCCCTTTTTCCCACCTCCTTAGCTTACAGTGTATCCATACCAATATCTATTCATTCTCTAGTTGATATATGTGAGACATGAGTATTTATATTTCCTCATATTGATTTCAACAAGATAATTTAAAAAATTTATAACAAAAAGTCTTCATGATTGCTTGTTTATACGCCCGAGATTTAGAAAAATCTTTGGGTCATGTAAATGCATAGATATATTCACTTGAGTTGATGCATGATGAATTTGGAAATTTATTTCAATAAGTCATTGGGTGCTTAATTTTCATGATATCAAAATTTGTATCTTCGAAATGCAATGAACACCTCTAAAGTTCGACAAAGTAATGAAGGGACATGTATATTGAATATTTCCAGACCATGTTTACTATTGGCATTATGACTTGAAAAATTCATGTTTGTAAGTCTACGCCTGATCATTTTTGGATGTGATCATTTTGTCTGCATTTTGCTTGCTTCAACATGCAGCGTATCTGTTACTTTTTTCTTGAATGTGACGTAAGTTTCGAAAGTGTGGTACGGGTAATTTTGAAGTGTTTTGTCCCATAGCACCAAAGTTTGCATTATTGATATGCAGCGAGTACTTATGAACTTTGATATTTCTGTATGGCAGGTATGCTAATCTTTTCACTTTTTGGTTCCATCTGTAATATATGAACGAAGATAGATGAAACAATTTTGAGTTTTGTTCACTTATTTCAAGTACGCTGTCTTTTTCTTTTTAGTTATGGCATAATTCATTTCATGAATCTGTGGTACTTTTTTCTGTCTGTATCACAACGTAGATGAAGAAATCACAGCTGATACTTGCAAACTTTGAAAATGATGTGTTTTGACATATGCACCAAGTATTAGCAGTTCCTATTTTTGATTATGGAATATGGCTATATATAAATTACAAAACTTATTAAAAAATTATAGAATATGGATATACATAAATAATAAATGATTAAAAATGTTACAAAAAGTCAGCGGTGGCCTATTTATGATTGACATAAGAATTTATGTTTTCAAAATCCAATACATACATATTAAAAAATAAGCAAATCCGTTGGACCTAACACATTTCATACTTTTTCTTTCTCTGATTGGAACTCAGTAGCTATATGCATAATTTAAAAATTTTGTGCATCGGCATGTGTACATTCACTTTACATCTCTGCGTATAGTATTAGGTGTATGATTTAATTTTTACAGAATTTTTCTTAGCGCTTAGGACTATATTAAAAAAAAAAAAATTTCGCGGTCTTTTGTGATTTTGTAAGGATCGGACATAAGAGTTTAGAACACCAAACGATAAGGCTATACAAGTTACATAACCTCTCAAAATCGTAAAGTTTACGATGAAGACTGATAAACAGCACATTCGTCACTGCATTTTATACGAATTCCAACAAGGAAAAAATGCTTCTCAAGCACGGGAATCAATTTGTAGTGTTTTTGGTGACGACGTTGTATCTTATGAAACATGTAATTATTGGTACAAACGTTTTAGAGGTGGTAATTTCGATCTTAGTGACCAGCCGCGCCCTGGGCAGCCTCGAAAGTTTAAAGATGCGCAATTGCAAGCTTTACTAGATGAGGACTCAATGCAAACACAAAAAGAGCTTGCAACTCAATTAGAAGTCACCCAAACAGCTATTTCCAAGCGTTTTCATTAAATGGGAAAAATTCATAAACTTGGAAGATGGGTCCCACATGTGTTGACCGAACACAACCTAGGTCAACGTATGAACACGTGTCTTTCACTACTTACCCGGCAACAAAAAAAGGACTTCTTGTGGAAAATTGTGACGGGTGATGAGAAGCACATCTTTTACGAGATTCCCAAACGTAAAAAGTTGTGGGTAGATCCCGGGCTATCCTCTACATCGACGCCGAAACCGAACAGCCACTTAAAGAAAGTTCATCTGTGTATCTGGTGGGACATGAAGGGTGTGCTTTATTATGAACTTCTGGAAACTGGTCAGACGGTGACAGCGAAACACTACAGTCGACAGTTGAACAAATTGAGCGAATCACTGGATCAGAAAAGGCCATTTACTGGGCAAGGAAGCCGGTGTTACGTCGGGTGGTTGAATACCCGAATTTATTTAAAATGTACACGGGGAACCGACGCGTAAGTTTATTTTGGATTCTGGGTTTAAGAGAGAGAGAGAGATCTTCCCTCTTGAGAGAAGAATCCTTGTGCACGGGATAACCAACGGTGATTTGAGAGGAAAAAAAAATTCCATGAGAAGAAAATAATGTTATAATTTACTTACCTTTACTCGAGAGTTACTGTTTCGACGGCTGGAGAGGTGGACGTTGCCGGTGCCGGTGCCGGTGGTACTTCGATAATTAGCTCCACGGGTGGACGGGGAGTCGGTTTTATGATTGCGACCGGTGCGTTTTCCGGGAACGAAGAGAAGAATATCTTGTGGACCACGTGCGTTTGTCCGCAGGGCGACGGTGGTCCGGTGTCGGTTGAAGCGTCAGAAAAATTGTCCAATTCGGAAATGTTTAGGTCAGAAGGACTGATTACACGAGTTTGAGAATCGGTAGAATCGAGAACCACCACAGTTTTTGATATATTAGCGTCTGACACGATTTTAATGTTTTTATTTTTGACAGACGCGATACCGACTGATGTGGAAGATAGAGCGGGATTGGTTATAACGGTTCGATCTGCCGGTATACCGGCAAAAAAAATATGCATTGATCCAAATAGATATCTCATTACGGAGTGCCAACAAAATGTACACTTATTCTACTTGAATCTGTCATTGAAAAGATGGCAACATAATTAATTTTTCCAAAACCATACTTGGTTCATGTGATTCCAAATTACATTTCCAGTATAATTTTTTTAATCACTTCAAGGCCACCAGATACCAGAATTGTATTATATTTTGTTGGACTATCATTGGCAAGAAACGAATGAACTAAAACTAAAATTGTTTAATGAACAGTATTTTTTAGCTAGAAAAAAAATGTGATTCACAAGAATATTTTTTCATTTACATCGCAAGCAGATTTATTTCCATCAAATGAAAGTGGCGTTACAGTTATCATGTTTCCAATTGGCCTGGCACCATAATAATTTCAGTGAATTACTTTTTAATTCAAAACAAACGGAGATTTATTTTAATGAATAATTGATCCACCCTATAAAATCGAAATAACACTTAAATCGATTGTAACGATATTTTCTCTTAGTTAGAATTAAATTACAACAACCATTTTTACCTGATTGAGTCCTATGTTGTCTATGATAGAGTAAATATATACTTGTACGAAAGTAATTTGAATGCTTATTATAATTACCTAGTATAAAAAGATTTGCATAGCTTTGTTGTATTAGAGTACTTTTGTGATCGTATCAACGCTTTTTGTAATTGCCAGAATTCAAGGTTACCTCGTACCTGATTCAATAGTCTACAATTGGGAAAATGGCATTTGTATTCGCTCGTAATAATATGAGCTTTTCGTGGTTATTAGATAAGCAATGGATGTAATTAAGCTTTTTGGTTATGAATTTTATAAGCTTTTTTTTACTTCAATCAAAAATTGTACAATATATACATATAAACCTTTATATTTATAAAACGGTTGTTTTCGGTACCATTTCGGAACCACAACGGTTACTATGGGGACATTTCGGACATATGAGGACCGTCCCCATACGATTTGATATAAAACGATAGGTTTAAGGACCGGTCCCAATTTTATTCGTGTGTACTGTGATTATTTTAAGGACCTCGAATATTATGAGCAAACGATAAATATGAGGACCGCGAATCACGGGACCGCAAATCACTGATGACGCAAGATGATTCTCTACTGAAGGCATGCGCAACACTTCTACAACCAAAAATATTGATTATCATTTGTAAAACAAGGCAGCATAAAAATTCCTGATATTAACATTCATTATGCTATCTAGAATATAGGTTTTTTCCGAAAAAATTCCTGACGATCGGATAATATTCAGTGATCATATTAAAGATATATAAACTAGAACCGGAGACAAGTCTTTCATGAGAATGAGTATTAATCAGAGTTCATATGCAATCTTGAAATGATAGAAAGGAAAGTATAATAAACCGTTGACGTAGATGATTGTCATATGCTTGTCTCCTCATATGTCAAATATATGCTCGGTCCCCTCTTGAAACACTTCATGAAAATATTCCAGACGGTAAGTCAATAGGGGCTCTTTTCACCTTATCAACTGAATTCCAGGACACCTCATAATAAGTTTGAGCTAACGGTTTCTAATCTGCTGATCAATACAAAAATAAGAGAATTACAACCGATAGGAATGAATTGGAGTGTTCAATCGTGTTTCGATTGAGAAGTATGCCAGCTTTGAGTAATAACCATTGAGGCACAATTAAATGTTGACATATATTTTTCTCTTATGCAAAAAATCGTCACGTATTTGGCGTGTTATTTTGACAAATCTATCATGTTAGGTACCATCTTGTATCATCACGTCTGGCTAATACGTTGATGCTTTTTATGTAGTAAATGACTTGTTGGAAACACGAAACATACGGTTGCCCGAAATGTCCCTGTATCATACATTACAAAATACTGATGGTACCAAGATGTACTATTAGGACCGTGGATTTTTCGTAATAAAT
Source organism: Venturia canescens (assembly GCF_019457755.1). NCBI lineage: Eukaryota > Metazoa > Arthropoda > Insecta > Hymenoptera > Ichneumonidae > Venturia > Venturia canescens. The sequence goes on along the minus strand of NC_057431.1, from coordinate 12,041,545 downwards.
CCTTTGCAGACCAAACGAAGATATTCACGTTTCTTCGTCCCTACACGCACCTACAAAATAAAAAGAAGTCATCGTGTATCTGTTATTGCACTTCGGTATCATACTGGTCACGGTATTATATTAATTGAATAAGTTCCAATAATACCTGAAAAAAAGACCATTACAATATTGTACAGTTCTATCAAAACTATTGTAAATGAGCTAGGAAAAGCGATTCAATTTTCAGTAGAACGGTGCTGCATTCGCTCCTGTTCTATCGAACATTTTTCATCTTTATTTGCGGGAGATTTGAAATGGCTGACAACGTGCTAGAAGCTATTCTGAAAGTCGAGATGTGCTCGACTTCTGATTTTGAGAAATACATCATGTTTGGTACCGTTATGTACTGTTACATCCAAGTATATACGTCGGTCCTTTTTCGACATTACGGTACATGTAGGAACCCCGAACCGTACGATCGCTCGAATGGTCCCTGTATTATACATTACAAAATATTGATGGTACCAAGATGTACTATTAGGCGTAAACAAAGAGTTTGTTTTCCTTAATGGTACATTCCGGGACCGTCGATTTTTCGTAATAAATCTTTTGCGGGCCGAACGAAGATATTCACGTTTCTTTGTCCCTACACGGACCTTCAAAGTAAAAAGAAGTGATCATGTATCTATTATTGCACTTCGGTATCATACTGGTCACGGTATTGCATTAATTAAATGAGTTCCAATTCCTCCTGAAAAAGTGCCCACTGCAAGGTTGTACAGTTCTATCAGAACTATTGTAAATGAGCTAGAGAAAACGATTCAATTTTCAGTTCAACGGTCCTGCATTCGCTCCTGTTCTATCGAACATTTTTTATCTTTATTACTGATTTGAGAGAGATTTGAATCGGCTAAGAACGTGCTGGATGGTTTTCTGAAAATTGTGATGTGCTCGACTTCTCATTTTAAGAAATACATCATGTTTCGTACCGTTATGTACTATTACATCCAAGTATATACGTCGGTCCTTTTTCGACAGTACGGTACATGTAGGAACCCCGAAACGTACGATCGCTCGAATGGTCCCTGTATTATACATTACAAAATATTGATCTTACCAAGATGTACTATTAGGCGTAAACATAGAGTTTGTTTTCCATAACGATACATTCCGAGACCCTCAATTTTTCGTAATAAATCTTTCACGAGCCGAACGAAGATATTCACGTTTCTTCGTCCCTACACGCACGTTGAAAATAAAAAGAAGTGATCGTGTATCTGTTATTGCACTCTGCGATTTTTGATAGAAAACAGGAAAATATCGAAAAGTGGCTTGAGCATTATCTAAAAATTTTTTTTAAAATCTGAAATTTTGGGAAAACTACTTTTTTTGATGCATTAACGATTTCCGTCGGAGTACCGAGAAAAGAAAATATCGATTTTTTTTGCATCCCCCTAATGTATATAAATAATTTAATATATTTAAACGTTGAACTACAGTTTTTGTTCTTTTGTCATCGGTAAACTGTTCGAATACGTTCGGTCCTCACATCATCCATTATCAAATATCGATGGTACCAACAGAAAGCTCTGCGAGTACATACATACGCATATTTTTTTTCGAGAACTATACGTGTCAAAACCGCGAGCACAACGAATATGTTTCGGTGAGCAGTCCAATTCTTATGCAAAAAAAAGCCTGGAATCAAGACACGTCGATATACAACATATATTCCAAACGTGAATTCGCAACAAGGCTCTTTAGACGTCTCTACACTTTATTCCTAGCGCGAAATTTCGAAGCTTTCCTCGTATTATTCAATAATTCGGCATATTTCACGTTTCGTGACGATAGTCTTACACTGTTGCGTCCATCGACTAGAAGGATACATAAACATTGGCTTGCCCGCTCCGCTATCACTACAAGGGAGAAACACGTCGCTTATGAGGACCTCACGAATGTACAGTTTTGTTAGTGTGACTTTACATTTGTAACTGTGTTAATCTTCACTGAGTGATCGGTGTCGAATGCGAATCAGTTCGTCAGTAGCCGCTCCCTTGGAAGGTTCGCTCGTCAAAAATGTTCGCATTAGTGGAGTTCGATGATTCATCCCTATATTTATGCAAATTGAAAGACGTTACAACTAGAGACGAAAAGAGTGTCGTGCGCTACAAAGGAAGCCGATATGCTGTAAAAGTAATAGAAGTCAACGGTAAGTAGTCATTATAAATATAAACGAATTTTATTGGGAAATCCGACGTCTCAGTGAAGGATATAAAATTGACTATTTTTCTAATTTGGTGTAGGTACCTATTTCCTCATGAAATGGTGATTCATCGATATTTACGTAGACTTTTTTTTATACTTTTGTTGCTTTTGAATAGACTTAAAATATTGTAATTATCAGAATGTGGATAGTTGACTATGATGCAATTCGAGTAGCTTTTAGAATGAATATTTGGAAAAATGATATAGAATCACTTCATTAAACGTCTGGTAATTTCCGAATCGGGGTTGAAAGGAGTTGGTTCGAATAAACGCGGATACATTGTAAGTTTTATTTGTGTTAGAATACAATCGAAATCGCAAGGCTTTACTCGGATCCTTTTTTATTTCTCTTGGACACATATATTTTATTTTAATGTCTAATTAATGATATCGTAACATGAAAATTCCGGTCCGTTATGTACACGCAGCACTCACACAATCACACATACATACACACACGCGCCAGCTCTGGCGCTCGTCAAGCCACGTCGTTTCTAATTTCGTTTTTTTGTTTACTTTTTATAAAATTGATCGTTTTCTGGGGAACAATAATTCATGGTGGAAAGAATAAATGTCGACTTATCTCACTACTGCGTGTATCCCTCGGTGGCTCTTGCCCTGGGACCGAGGTGGGCTTCGATGCTCGGGTACAGGTGTTGAAGTTGAAGAGAAAAGAAGACTGGCCAGTCGATTATGCGATGTATTTGGTTCAACTCCCGAAATGTGTCCGGCCTCGTTGACGTCCCAGAGCGAAGAGACCGAGAGCGTGAGATTACAGCTTGATGAGAGGGCGATTCCCTCTCCTCTACCTTCACCAAATTCTCCCAATCTGGCAACACGGAGAGTTTGGTCTCTCCGTTCGCGAACATTCAAATCTTCGCCCGCGGAGCGCTCACAACATTTTCTTATTGCTTTTCACTGGTATTGAAATCTATTTTCGTTTCGGAGATTTTGGTTGCTCGATTTTGAACGTATATGTGAAGGAAGGCATGCGAAAAAAAAAATGTTTTCACGGATCAAAGTAGCGGTTCTCCTTTGTCCTTTACAACATAACATGTGAATGTTGCGATCTCTATTTCTCTCGAATATATTCCGATTATCTTTGTCTCGACTTTACTGTAATGTTGCGTTCAATCGACGGCTTCTAGGAAACAGACAAGAGCTCGCGAAGCTAAAAGAAAAATTAGAAGACGAGTGCCACAATGACGAAAATGAAATGCCAGAGAGAGATACTGCCTGAGCATTTCAGACGGTTACAAATACAGGTGCGTATACAGAGTACGATGTAAAAAAAATTTGGCACGTTTCAACTGAAATAAAAAGAAAAGAATTCAATCATCAAAGGCTCGGTAAAATCTTCGGACGGAAACATTATAGTAGATTAATGAATTGAATTGAAAATAATATTGACGCGAATTGATTTTTTCAATTATGTTATAACATATAGAATGATTTCCCGAGCATAGAACAAGTGTGCATTTTGTCTTATAGTGAAGTAATTCGTTTTCCCGCGTACAACAACGCTTGAATCAATTGCGTAATTTGATAGAAAAAGAAACTTTCCTCGAGTTATTAAAGATTATCCGGCTAGTGTACTTTATGAATTTATATTATATATAAGGCTGCTATTGTCTACTGTGTCATATTTATGTTGTACGATTTATTTTGTTGAACTGTATCAATGATATTTTAAGGATACGGAAATTGCATTTATAAAGATCTCGTGTTTTCTTCTTCTCTAATTCGTGCTTTCTGTAGAAACAAAACAGGTAATGAAACGGGAAAAAAATGCTGTTTCGGGATAACGTTGAACAAAACTTTTTTACGGCGAGAGCTTCATTCGCGACGAAGATACTAATTTTCGGGTGTTTTTTATACGCAGAACAAAAAAGTCAAAATGCTGGACATGAATCGCTCGCACCAATATCCGATACGACGGATTACGGGACAACCAATTCTCTGACCAAATGTAATGATGAGACGCATCAATTACATGTGCTTAACACAAATACGGGTACGTTCTAATAACAACGATTTTTAAATTATTTCCACTGATTTGAGAGCGCTCCAAATAATTTCATTTTTGTTTTTGGAATCGTTAACGCATACAGACCGAATTTTCATAAAATAACAGTTCTTATACGCGTAAAAGACCTATTAATTCATTATGTTGAACTAACATAAAAAATGTTCAATTGAAACTAACGTTATTCTTTCACACTCTATAATGTTAAGTGAGAACGTTGAGATCGCTATTGTTTGGCATTTAAAAAAAGTAAAAAATCTCCTTCCTGACTATATTATAGTTTGTCTTTGATTGATGACTTTCAGTAAATGAGCTATCAATTGCAAATTCAAGAAGAAAATCAGAAAACGAGCATATGAGTAACGAAAATAAAGGACTCGCCAGAGATACTGCGAAAGCAGTTCAGGCTGTTATGAATACAGGTGCGTGTACCCAGTGCGACATAAATAATTTTGTAACGCTACAACTGAAAAAAAAAGAACAAATTACAATCATATATAGCCCGGCAAAATCTTAGGACGCAAACGTTCTAGTGAATTGTTAAAAGAATTATTTGTAAAACACGATTAATGAAAAAGAATTTTTGAAATTTCTTTCAATTATCTTTAACAATTAATTTTTTACATATGGAGTGTTATCCTGAACATAGGCTGAGTGTGTTTTTTCTCTTAGTGAAAAAATTCGTCTTTTTCGAATACTCCAACGTTAAAAAAACATTTCTCAATTGGATAAACACGGAGAATTTCCAATAGATTTTTAAGATCACTCGGCTAGCTTGATAATTTTGAATCTTTTTTATGAATGAGGCTTAACTACTATGTCATATTTCTGTTTTACGATTTATTTCGTTGATCCGTATCAATGATGTTTTAAGGATACACTAATTTCATGCTAAAGATCTCGTATTTTCTTCTTCTCTAATTCGTGCTTTCTGTAGAAACAAAATGGGTAATTATACGGGAAAAGATGCTGTTTCGGGATATCATTGAACAAAACTTTTCTACGGTGATAGCTTCATTCGCGATGAAGGTACTAATTTCGGGTGTTTTTTATACGCAGAACAAAAAAGTCAAAATGCTGGACATGAATCGCTCGCACCAATATCCGATACGACGGATTACGGGACAGTTAATTCTCTGACCAAATGTAATGATGAGACGCAGCAATTACATGTGCTTAGCACAAATCCTGGTACGTTCTAATAAAGACGATTTTTAAATTATTTTCATTGATTTGAGAGCCCTCCAAATAATTTCGCTTTTTGTTTTCGAATCGTTAGCGCATGTAGTGAATATCGTGAAATGACAGTTTTCACACATGGAAAAAACCTATTCGTTACCTTGAATGAATTCCAAAAATGAAAGTCAATCATTCAACGATCGAAAGTTGTTAATTTGGTAATTTATATCTGTATTTCATTTGACAATGCCATTTATTCAATTTCGAAAATGTATGATATATAGGTACCGCAAAGAAATGTACGATTTGAACTGACGTTATTCTTTCACACTTTATAATGTTATATGAGAATGTTGAGATTGCTGTTATTTGGCATTTTAAAAAAGTAGAAAATCTCCTTCTGGATTATATTATGGTTTATTTTTGATTGATAACTTTCAGTAAACGAACTAGCAATTGCAAATTCAAGAAGAAAATCAGAAAACGAGCGTATGAGTAACGAAAATGAAGTACTCGCCAGAGATACTGCGAAAGGAGTTCAGACAGTTACAAATACAGGTGCGTGTACACAGTACGACATAGAAAATTTTGTATTATTGCAATTGAAAAAAAGGTAATATTTCAACAATAAGAGGCACGTCAAAGTCTTTGGACAGAAACATAATAACGATTTGTTAAATTAAATTGCAAAAAAGATTGACGCGAATTCATTTTTTCATTTCAATCAATTTTTCTCATATATGAAATTTTATGCTGAGCATAGACCGAGTGCACATTTTCTCTCAGGAAAGTAATTCATTTTTTTCGCATCAATCAATGCCAAAATAATTTTCTCAATTTTATAGAAAAAGATACTTTTTCATTTGTTTCTTACGATTACCAGATTGGCTCGATACTTTATGAATTTCTAATATAATTCAGGCTACTATTGTCTACTGTGTGATTTAACTGTTACACAAGTAATTTGTTTAAAACCGTATATTTCACACATTATACATAGAAAGCACAATATATGCATTTGTAAAGATCTCGAATTGCATCCTCCTCTATAATTTATGCCTTCTTTCGAAACAAAATGGGTAATTTAAGAGAAAAAAGTGCTGTTTTGGGATTTCGTTGAACAAAAATTTTTTACGGCGATAGCTTCATTCGCGACGAAGATACTAATTTTCGGGTATTTTTTATATGCAGAACAAAAAAGTCAAAATGCTGGACATGAATCGCTCGCACCAATATCCGATACGACGGATTACGGGACAACCAATTCTCTGACCGAATGTAATGATGAGACACATCAATTACATGTGCTTAGCACAAATACGGGTACGTTCTAAGAAAGACGATTTCTCCATTATTACTATCCATCTGAAGGCGTTAAAAATATTTTCGTTTCACATTTGAATTCATACCAGCTGATTAAAAAAAAAAAAATCATAAAGTAACCGCTTTCATACATAGAAGAAACCTAATGATTTTGTTCGCTATATTTCAAAAAAATAAGGCGATCATTCGTCGATCGGAGGTCGCGAGAAACCTATCATCGTTGAAGACAAATTGGTTAATATCCTACCACAATTTTTCCAATTCAAACCGGTCCACTCAAATGCGATTGATTATTTGAGGACAAACAATTCGTTGGAATCAAGTATAAATTTCTTACCAGATGGTATATTATGTTACTTCACATCTTTTATAAATCATGTGTATGATTAAAATATCTTTGCGAAAATAAACCTTTCAATAATCGATATTTCCAGAGATGAATGTATCGCTGTCTTCTACGGCAGAAATGCTTATGGCTGCAAACGATTCCATTTGGGACAATGATTTCTTGAGTAACGAATATAAAACAGAAGAATTATCGGCTGTAGCGTCGAAAAATACAACTCCTCCATGGGGAAATGCTTCGGTTACCATTTCTGCACATGAAAGGTAATTGAAAAGTATTCTCTTTTCCGACCAACATCACCGACTTCTAAAATGACATTATTTTATTGTACATTTTTCATTTTGTTTCAAAATTAGACAAGCACAAACGGAACACGATACATCGGAGAATACATTGAACAATATATTGAAGCGCCCTAAGATACTAAACAACACCGCTGCAGGTATTTTATAGAATTGTATTATGATTGATGGGGAAAAATCCACGCTGTATAAATGACTTCTTATAAATGTTTTTTTATTTCTATTATTATTTGTCTCAATGTTCGATGACTTTATTTTGCAGATGATAACAGAAGTGAGGCTTCACCGGAACGACAGGATGACTTTTCCGACGAATCATATGTTCCAGATTCCGACGATGAATCCGACGAAGATAATGAAATGGATAATTCTCTACAAGACAAGACAAATACAACAAACAATACGACAGCTAATTCATGCCAGTCCTTCGACGCACTGAACAATTCGGATGCCCTTTCCAAAATTAATGTCGTCGGCCATAGTGCACCAAATGATGAAAATATGTTCGTTCTAGCTGTTGAGACGGGATTGAAAAAGGATTATTGTCTTTATTGCAATACTCTTCAAGCCAAGCTTAGCCGACATGTCATACGAAAACATCGAAATGAGAAAGATGTGAAAGAGCTATTGAACTATGCTAGAGGTTCTAAAGAACGGAAGAAAATGATGGCGAAAATTCGAAAGAAAGGGCACTTCAGTTTTAACACAAATCCAACACTGAATACCGGAGAGCGAAAAGTTGTTCGTCGGTCGAGTGCGAGATATGGAAAAAAAGCGACTGACTACGCGACGTGTCCGAAATGTCTCGGTGATTATGCCAAATCAAATATACGCCACCACGTCAGCATGCAGTGTTCAAAGCGGCAGGATAAACGCAGAGACATCATTCTTGGTTCGAAACAAATAACCGGCCGTATTCATAAAGAAGCCAGCAATATTCTTCGACAGCGCGTATTTCCCTCACTGCAGGAGGATGAAGTGGTGAAGTCGATCCGGTACGATGAGCTTGTCATTTTATTTGGAAATAAGCTCTGTCAAAAATATAAAGACCCCCATTTTTATGACATGATACGACAGAAATTACGACAACTTGGAAGGTTCTTAATCGGGTGGGGTTCGAAATTTCGAATAACCGAATTGTAGAATAGTCGATATTTCGAAATTAATAAATTCGTCATGTAAGATTGGAGAAAAATAAGTAATTCGAAATTCTTATTCCCGATCGATCGCACCATTAGTCTTCTTCCGATCCCCTCACCGGCGAGTCACCAATACCTCCCGATCATCGAGGTTCCTTTTTCTTTCGGCGTGCGACGAGCTGGTTCCTTGGTAAGCCCTTTCTCTTTCTCCCCGAATGAATAATGAAGTTGAGCATTTTGAGTTTTCGGAATTTAGTTCCGGTTTATTTGGCGTTTCGGGGAACATGTGTGTCGAAGTTTCGAGCGAGATTGCGGCCGATATTTCCCGTATTCCCAAATTTCGTAGTTTTGCAGCTCAGCTCCACTAATAGATTCGATATTAATTTGGGTCCATTCAGTATAGTTCATTTGATGTAATTCTATGGCGCATTAATTAATTAAGTTGAGTTTGATATCGAATTTTGGTAGTACGCGCTGGAATATTCCACGCAGCTACGTTTCTCTCTCTCCCTGCACGCGTTGAGGCTCTAGCGAGCATGGTCGTTCGCGCGATGTTTTCGCTCTGTTTCTTTCGCACTTATTGTCGCGCGTCGTCTATACGGCGATTTATTCTGTCCTTTCTTTCCGTGCCGCGCGTATTTCACGATCTTTTCGTTCGAATATCTCAGCAACAAATAAGAATATTGGAACTCATTTTTTTTAAATTCCGGGGTATCTCGTTCCGGGAAACACGTTTTTTTAATCAAATTACTAAAAAGACAAACAGGAGGGCATAATTTCCACTGTTTTCATTATAATTGTTTGTATTGTAAACAATTTTTTCAAAATAGGTAGAACCGTTTCGTTACATAAATGCATATACATGCAGGGTAAATAGTAAAATGAAATGTTTGTAGTTTTTTGAAGTTATATACAGGACGCCGAAAATTTGAACATGTAGGGTAAGTAGTAAAGGAACATTCGTAAGTTTTTGAAGTTATATACAGGACACCAAAAATTGGAACATCTGCTCTGTGTATTTCGGTACGGTTTATCCCCACTTTCTCCCGATTTCGTACTGGGATACGGGCACAACTGCCGTTTGGTTTGGCCTTGAATCCTTGGGAGGGGGAAATGACCTGTGTTTGCTAGCTTGGCTTGGCTTAGTTTCCAGCCAGATTTCAGAGCTGCTGTACATAATAATAGAGCCTAATGAGCCGAGTCCACGTTTTCTTTTCAAAAATTCAGTTTTATCCGTGATTTTGCTTTTACCCTGTAATTTTTTTTTAAGTTTTACATTTCATTTATTCAATTGCAAGTACACGTGAGTATTTGAAGTGCTCGTCGAACGAGTTAAACAACTATCAAAGAAGGTTAGTTCTTAATCTCATTATACTCTATTCAGAATCCAGACTTTGTATTGCATTTTCAGTTCTTGTGTGACAAATTGACATTTAAAAGCGTCAGCATTTATTTGAACATATCAGTAAAAATCCCAAAAGTTCCCCTAGGGAAAAAAAGGTTGGGACAAGTACATTGATGGTCCCTTGTTTCCTGATCATATCACGAAAAGTGTAAAAAAAAATTCCTTAAAAAAAATTATCAAACCAAGTGTAAATAATTTCAACAGAACAATTCGAAAAAAATTTCACAACGATGCCCCATTCTTTTTATCTTATTCTAATAGCTAAATCAATTGAGAAAAATTTCCATCTAACTATAAGTTACGTACAGCATTAAAATTTATAATATCAATTCGAGGCCAAGTATTTAATGGTAATTCGGAATATTCATTCTGATGGGGGAACCATCAGGAACTTGAGAAAGTTCTAATGAATCAAAAAAGTTACCATTTAAGTTACGTGCAGCACTAAAATTTATGATATCAATCGAAGGACAAGCGTTTTATTAGTAATTCCGAGTTTAAATATTATGAGATTGCTCTATGGAGCGTTTGAATCCAAAAAAAAATCACATCAAAGGTATTATAATTTGTTACTCTATGGTGTCAGAGATTTAGAAGAAAATCGATTCCCCTCAGACTTTTAGGATCCCCTGGTATTATTGACAATATTCGACGTCAATTTTGGATCGGTACAAATTATGTTTAAATATGTATTAAAAGTACTTGTCCGGCCCATCACTTTTCATTTAAATTTTTCATTCAAATAAAAATCAGGGCCCTTCTAGGACTGATGGATCATAAGTATGCATACAGAGGGGATTAAGAAAGTTATTTCCAAATAATTTTATTTAATTGCATTAAATTAATAACAATTGCAAATTAAATCTCCTATAATATAAAGGGGATATTACTGTACAAACCAAGATAAACGTTTTGAAATATGAGACTTCTACTTTTGAAATTGTTTTGATAAATTAAAATCACATAATATCCGTCGATAATATGTCTGCTAGGAAATTGCATAGTAAAAAATTGAAATGGCCACGGATCAGAAACTATGCATTGAACTATTGGACAGTGCCTGCTCTTCGCACAAATGAAGTATATATTAATAAGTAATACAGGCCGGAGAGTTTACGCTACAACTCAAAAAACGACCGAGTTATGAATTTTTGAAAAAAACTATTTTTTGCTGTTTTTTTTTCAATTTTCTCATAAAGTAACGGTCCGATTGAGGTGTTTGACCGCTCATTTCCTTTGTATTTTAATTTTCTACAACTTTTGTATTAACACTATCACGATTACCCTGATAGTTTTCATTTTATGTGCAAAAAACTAAAAAAACAGCGATTTTTCGCATTAAGTTGTTAATAACAAAGTTGTAGGTTGAAATTTCGAGTGGAGGGCATGTCACTGGCTTATATAGAGCTATTCTCCAAACAATGGCCTAGCCCGTTTGCAGATAACACTAATTAGTCTACTTCAAAATCTATGTAGCTTGGCCTACTAACTCGCGGTGGGGTAGTAAATCCTGGCACAATGACACAGGTGAACCGCATAGAGGTTATAAGTCTGGGTTCCGTCAGCAAACGCGTAGTGAGCAACACATTGCCTCTTGCCTCACGGACGTTCTGTTATCGAGTCTCGCGACTCACTTTTTGTTATTCTTCCAAAACCAAGTTAATTCTGTGCGTGTGTGTGAACCGCGCGTCGATTGAAGGCGCGGTTATTGTCTGTGGAGCGGAACGGGAGAATTGTTTCCGTTCGTGTGAGAAAGTAAGTTAGCGTAAACGCTAATTCGCTGTTGTTTTCATTTTCGAAATTGTGCCTTGTTTCATTCAAACTATAAACCTTTTGTACCTTTTTTCGCATATATTTCTATTCTCGTCGAACCTTCTGTTTTCCATATCTTATCAATAAACCTGATTTCCCGGTTAATAATTATTTGAGCGACCCAATCTCCTGCTTCGGGGCCCGGACGGGACCATATAGATAGGTACTCCTTCATTATTTCTTAAATTATTTCAATATTGCAATATTTCGGTTATTCCCTTATTTAACCAATTATTTCAATTTCATTTAGACCAAACAAAATATCCATTAAAATATTTTACATTTCAAAAATCCTACACTTTGTGTAGGTTGGTGGCAGCGAAAACTACATAAATTCCCGAATACGTTCGTCCCTTCTGGACGTAACATCTAAGTAAACGTTTGATCACAGCAAGATAACTTTCGAAAGGAAAACAGTTTATCTTATTTAAATCGGAACTGAAATTATCGACGTCATCGGCAAATGACACAAATTATGCATATTAATAACGAAGGATTCCTCTCCATATAGGGTCGGCAGTGTCGTTACAAATATCTCCAGATACTGTCTCGCTTTTTGCTTGAATTGCAGCACCAATTTTTCACTGCACAAAATACGAAAACTTGTATGCAGCAAAAGAAAATGATTCTACATATTTTTGGGTAGCAAACCTTTCAAAACAAATGGACCATAGTATAAAAGAAAAAATTTTAATTCTGTGGCTTTCCACTTAGCAAGACAATATTCGACGAGAAAGTTCCCTTCTCATCTCTGCACTTAATCGGACTTTCAGTGGGCCATTCAACAGAAGTTCCAGTAATTTTTTCATGGCTCCAACACAGACCAAATGCATGAAATCTAAAGGGAATATAGTTGTTAAATCTATTTCGGGATTAATCAACTCTAATGGAGAATTCCCTACATGATATTCTAGATATCTCCTCTCTCGAAATGATATGTTCGTTCTATTTTCATGATTTATTCCCGGATAAATTATGAATTTTTTTTCTGCCTATTGTTTTAATGGCTGTTCCATACACAGTACATCGTTCACATGCACTATAGCCACCGTGACCTTTTGTTCCCTTAAAATAAGACCGAGCGGGAGTATCGGCAATTATTTTTTTATTTAATGCTAAAAAATTTTCCGTTCATCGTTAAATCTTCACTTTGCAATTCATTCAACTCTATAATAAAATCTTGAAAAAAATCGTTCAAGTCCTTCGGTTTACTTTCACCGCAGTACATTGCCACTACAAATGGTTTACACCGCGAATCGTTTTATTCAGAGAAAGTATACTCGGCGAGCCTCGAGCCAGCAGACGACAGGGCTGTCAATGTACTTGTCCCGAGACTCTGCCGAGTCTCTTGATAAATATCGGGCTCATAGAAGATTTTACATAAAATGGGCCAAAAACCTATTTTGCCGGATTTTGTTAAGGAGTTTCGGTACAGGCGATACAATGTTGCCATGCTAAACCATGCTAAAAGCATAAAAAATTTCAAAAAGTTCAGAATTTTATAAAATTTGGTGAACATATTCTTTAGTGCCAAATTTGACAATACAAATTTTTTAAGATTTTTCTTCTACACAGTTATCGAGTAATTGATCACTAAAGTTGACGTGTATAAGCATAGCGTTTCCATATATATAGGTATATATTCCGGGCATAAGAAATCTGCTTTAATGCGTAATTACTGGATAACTAACAAGGAAAGGTACTTTAGTGTTCCCCTCCGATTTTGATAATTTTTTTATATTTTATAGTCCATCGAAAAATAAGAGACACGTATTTTTTTTTATCGGCTTAAAGTTATTTTTAAGGGGTGAAATCGACCCCCGAAGTTGGGCATGTTTTGCATCTGGTAGACTGTTATATAGAAGCACTCAACCGATCGAAACAAAACCAATTGCAAAATGTTCTGCATGTCAAATAACCTATATGACATGTTCAACTTTTTATGCACCCTTACTGCAAAGGGGTGAACGACCCCCGAATATCCAGATTTTTGTCGTATAAAAAAAACTTACGATCCGATTCTTATAAAACAAACGCCATTTTGCAGAGCAAAAAAAAATAAAATTGATGTGTTTTTGAGTTTTCCTCAAATCAAAAAAATTAAGGTAGTAAAACACCCTTAAAATGTCAAATTTTATTTCGAGCACTGTCCCCTTCCGATTTCAGTATTCTTTTTATAGAATGTAGCTTATCAAAAAATAAGAGACACGTATTTTTTTTTATCGGCCGAAAGTTATTTTTAAGGGGTGAAATCAACCCCCAAAGTTGGGCATGTTTTGCATCTGTTAGAGTGTTTCATATAGAAGTTTTTATATGTTTAAATTAATTTTTGTAAGGCAGTTTTCTCTGTGTCTTTTTACTGATATAATTATTAGATTCCGTAATTCTAAATGATTTCTATTTCAGATTTCGTCAGGAAATTTCATTCTGGAGAACAGAACGTGACCGAGAAAGATTATTACCGCAGTCTGGTAGTGTGCATAAATAATGTTAAAGATTGGGACGGAGGACGCAAGTTACGCGGACCACCAAAAAAGTAGAAAGAAAACGTCGACGAGTCTGTCATACGTATCGATAAATAATATAAGTCGCGAATTCATATCCGATTTCCTTCTTCATTCCCCTTGAGCTTAAGGTTTATGTATTTAAAATGTTTTTTTTTTTAAATACTTTATGATTGATATTTGCCATATCATAAAGTAATTTGTCAATTGATCCAATGTACTATTAAATTGACAAAATGCTTTTTCGTTTGAAAAATAAATAGAAAATTTCACCACATACATCTTGTCACACGCTAATTTGGAAGAGCGTGCTCAACAAGGGCGACCCACGTTCAAATTATTGTTGGCCCTGACAAGGGCCGTTGGTTTGTCTTGTCTGACAAAAGAGGCTTAAAGAAGCTTGATTTTCGGCTTCCTCGGAGACGCTCACCTAGCCTTCAGGCGCTAGATGATGGCGGTTGGCGAGACGGGCGTAGGTTGTTCGAGGTGGCCCCGTTTTTTCGGCGAGACGTCTATGATTTTCCGGGTCTTGGTGGTGTCCGCGTGAGTCCGTTGCGGCCGCGTGATGATGCGGGCCGTGGTTTGGATTATGTCTGGATGGATGGTGGTCTTGGCCGGAGTCCGTGCGGAAGTCTGGGAAGGCCGTTGGACTGGGCCGAGAATCTCTTCAACCACCAGATTGTTCTCGCTGGGAAGGTCTGGAGTCGCCGGTTGCGGGAGCCGTGATGTTAAACCGGGTTTCGGCGTCTTCTTGGCGGCAGCTCGCTTTTTTCGGATGGCTTCTACTCGCTCTTCGCATCGGCGATCTAAGCGTCGCAGGTAGGAGGCTGTTCTTCTTCAAGGCATTGATGGAGGTCCGTCCCGTACCGCTGTTGAAGTTGGAGTGAGCTGTCTAGGGATGCCGCCGTGTGAATCGATTAATTGAGAAATCGATCTTTTCGGTGGCAATAATCGATATATTAAATCGATTCTTTTCGTTCAATTAATTGATTGAATCGATTTTTTGAGTGCAAGATCGACTGCGTAAAATTGTATTTCTTGTTCTTTTAATTTAAAAAAACTTTATTTACGAAAAATAGCGTCATAAGAGTACTAAGTAGCCCTCGCATGGTTTGTGCGCTCTGCGCCTCTGCGTCGTGTTCCACACGTTTCGTTATGCACAATGCACATGCGCAATTCGCATTTATATTTTATATTATCGTTATTCTCGTTCTCTTTTTTAATCTTCAAAAAAATTATCATCGCTAGAGTCTTTGCATGTTGTGCTTCGAACTTCGGTCATCATGACGTCGTGTGCACCTGCAGGTAAGATTACCTTATATATTTAAGTGCATTTCTTCATTTAATTTAAAAACTTGCACGCGACATACAGGTTATGTTTTAGCGTGCCCGTGCACGCACAGGGCAGGTCGCCAGTCACCAGTTTGTCGAAGACTTAACACTTTTCAACATTTTACGCTATTGTATGTATAATGAAAAACTGAAAAAAATATGTCAAGTGACTTGTCACTTTTCGAATCCAGTTTGTGCAATATTTTTGGTAATATATTTTTGCTTGAATTTTTAGAAGAAACTTCGGCCAGGGTGTACTCGATGTATTTCCAAATTAATCGACAGGATCCTTGGAAAGCTGACGGGATCGACTTTGCGACGTACATTAAATTAAAACGTAAGTAAATATTCTGTCTATTACTGGTTACTGGTATGTTTTATAATCTATTATATGCCTCACTGCGACATGCTCAGCGACAAGAGCTGCCTCTACGTCAAGTCAAAATATTTTCTTTAACATATAATATTACTCTAACATATACTCTATGATTATTTTATTTCAGATTCGAAAGTATTTCCGATTGAGTACGTCAAAGATTTATTGGACAAAACGGCAATCTTGAACTATGACGAAGACATTGAGGTATTGCGCCGGTCCATCGATGGCATTGATTAGTGAGTATTACCGTTTATTCATTATTATTTATTTAACTGTTTTATAACAAGTTCGTTTTATAATAATATGTGCAAAATTATTCTACAGTGAGGTGATTTTCGCAAAAGATGAAGATGTAGATGAAGTGTCCTCGATAGGCCCAGCAGAAACTAACAAGACGGCATTGACAGCAAGCACCTCCGGAACCACTACTATGGGTCCTGATTCTCCAACTCCGATTCCCTCAATCGTCATGGACAAGCACGCATCAAAAGGTAATATAATATTCACTATATAATAAATGAATAATATTATCCAATAAATTTTTTTTGTGTGACCTCTACGTCTCGTTCTTCGCGTCCTCTGGGGTGGGTTTGCGTTCTTTGGATTCGTTCGCGTTCTCTGAGGGTTCCTTCGCGCTCTTTGGGATTTGTTCGCGTTCTCTGGGGAATCGTTCATTTGGTCAAAGTTGTTTTGAAAATTAAAAAAAAATCATCGAATATATTCTTTCATTAATCTATGTTTGCTGAATTTATATTGAATACAAAGATCGTATTATAATAAAATGATCTATCACTTATAAATTTTTGTAGACGAAACACAGACTTTTCGTCAACGCAACGTAAAGACGAAATTTCCTTTAGGACCGCGATTCAAGCCGACTCAACCGAAGAAGAGCAGCGTCTGGACATATTTCGTCAAAACCCAGGACGGTGGTCAGTGCAAACTGTGCCATAAAGATGTCAAATCTCGTGGAAATACTACGAATTTGACTAACCATATACTTAGGAATCACAAAAACGACAAAACTCCAAAGCTGATACGAGAAAATACTCAGAGTTCAATACAAAAAAATAATCTCGAAATTGATCCGGATGATCCCGTCGTCGCCACTGTTTCTACACAACGTGATACGCATTGCCAACCCAGGATCGACACGAGCGTTTCTAGGATATCTTCGTTCAAAAATGGAGGTTCCAAAGCTAGTGCAATCACGAATGCGTTGATCTATATGATCGCGAAAGATGATTTGCCCATAAATACAACCGAGAAAACCGGATTCAAGTACTACAGCTCCGTTGCTACGCCGCTTTATGACGTTCCCAAGCGCACCGCGATAACCGCTGCTATTGATCGAAAATATGAAGTGCTTTCAGCGCTAATGAAAGAAAAGTTTCTCCAGATTGCCAACGTCACGCTTACTGCAGATATCTGGACGGAGACGATGAATACGCAAAGTTTTCTGGGATGCACTGCCCATTTCCTCGATGATGACAAACTTCTGACGGTAGCCTTGGACACGGTGGAATTGAACGAGCGCCACACGAGTGCATATATTCAGGGCACGTTTAAGTCAATATGCGAAACTTGGAACATCGAGCTTGAAAAAGTCAGCGCTATTGTCACGGATAGTGGAGCGAACGTTTTAAAAGCGGCGTGCGATACATTCGGTTCGAACCGTCATCTAGCGTGCTTTGCCCATTCACTCAATCTGGTGTTCACGAGAGTCATCGATGGAACTGAACCCCTGAAAGAGCTGATCACAAAAATTAAAGTCATCGTCACATACTTCAAGCATTCAACGCCTGCTGCTGATGAACTCCGCAAATCTCAGGTTGAATCTTCTCAACTGCGTTTGATACAAAATGTATCGACTCGATGGAACTCGACCTTTTACATGCTTGAGAGGTTTCTGGTACTCATTGATCCGATCAGTTCAATTTTGCTCAAGCTACCAAAATCGCCGCCGTTGTTGACAGCCGATGAAATTGCCACCGTTCGAGACACAGTGCGCGTACTGCAGCCAGCTGAAATGGTAACGAAGGATCTAAGCGGTCAAAACTACGTTACGACCAGCAAGATTATTCCAACGGTTTATTGCCTAAAAAAGTCCATCGAGGGAGTTAAGACGACATCGGAAATTGTAGAGAATTTCAAAAATGCGATCCTTAAAGAGCTCGATAAACGCTTCAAGGGGATTGAACTGAACCCTCTCACTGCGATTGCAAACATACTCGACCCCAGATTCAAGCGAATGTATTTTTCGTCGGCATTATCGTGCGCTAAACTCATCGAAAAAGTAAATGTTCTCGTAAAGCAGTCCAAATTGAATAAACTCGGAGCTCAACATCAACAGCCGGAAAAGCATCTCGAGAAAGAGCGTGAGCGAAGTGGTAATGACAATGACGTTTGGAAATTCCATACGGAACTTGTAAATCAACACAAGAATTACGATACAGAGACAAGCACCTCTGGGGGTCTCGATGTGGATCTTAAACAATATTTGGCTAACGAAACTATTCCATTGAACGCCGACCCCATCAAATATTGGATTGATCGCAAAGAAAATACTCCTGGATTGGCTTCTATAGCGCTGAAATATTTGTCTACCGTGGCGTCATCTACACCGTGTGAGAGATTGTTTTCTATGGCCGGAAATATCGCAACTCCAAATCGTAACAAGCTCAGCGGAAAACACCTATCCCGATTACTTTTTTTGAAATCTTTAGAATTCGAAAAATGGCGCATGTAGATCTTGCGTTATAACGAGCATTCTCGTACGTTAGCGTCATATTTTTCCTTTAATATCATATCATAATATATCATAAGTTAGCAGCGGAGCATGTAAGTATGCTTATAACGAACCGGATCGTTCGTTTGTGATATTAATATAATTTTTTATATTTTATTTCGCAAAGTCGTACATGTAAACGTTGCTTGATCCGTTTTTAATACAAGTTTGCTTTTAATCTTTTTATTTCCTAAAATGGCGTTTAGTTCCTGAATTGTTGCCGTGATGGAAGATATGAATTTAATTTTTCGTTAATTTTGTATTTAATTTTCGTTTAACTGAAGCAAACAGAGAACACATTTACGGTTGTAATAATACACAAAGAATAATTATATGCGTAATATTTAATATATGCAAAAAATTATAAAATGATAATGAAAAAGTTCCTAATTTTTTTTTTATTTTAAAAGAAGGATTAATATTTTATTTTTTGTTTCACGAAAGAATCTTTGTGTACTCAACAGGTAAAAGAAAAATCGATAAAACAATGTAATTGCAATAAAAATTTGAAAAAAAATTTAAATACCCGCTATAATTATTGAACACTTTTTTTCCAGGTTGCATTTATTATTTTTATGCAATTCAAAAGAATCGATTTTTTATGAATCGATCTTTTTCGCTCGATATTTTGTTGATATCGATACAGAGGGTGTCAATTCAATTCAATTCTAAGAATCGATTCTTTTTCAACAATCCGGCATCCCTAGAGCTGTCCATCGTTATGAGTTTGGGTACTACTTCTGGCGAGTCGATGAAGGGGGGAACGCGCCGGTCTGATTCGCGGTTGACTGCGCCGGCGCGCTGGTGCGAAATTCGGGGGACGACTGGACGGTCACCCCACCGAGTAGTGGCCGCGGGAAGTTAAGCGAGAGGCGTGAGACGCCTCTATTAAGATTAACGGTCTCCGCACCGAGTCGCGGAAATAATGCGTGATATTTCGGTTAATTGATTCGGTATAGAGTGGGCTGGTGTGTCGGGCCCTGGAGAGCGAGTGGGCTTCTCAGCTACCAATCTCGTCTCCTGCACTGACCCGAGAGCCCAAGGAATAGGAGGGAAGAGGAAAAAAGGTAGGCCGCAAGTTATAGTGGTGCTTCGAGAGGCGGGAAGCGCCTATACTAAACTAGAGCGGTCACCATACCAAGTGGTGGCCGTATGAAGTTAAGCAAAAGGCGTGAGACGCCTATACGAATAAGCGCGATCACTGCACCAAGTGGTGACCGTAGGGAGTGCGCTACAAAGATTACGGTATATTTTTTCTAAAGAATGGGCTAGTGCACGGAGACCGGGGGTCACGGGTGGGCTTTGCAGCTACCGGACCCGTGGTTCCTGCGCTGGCTCGGTGACACATTCGATGTGTGTGTAGAATTGAAACTACGAGTCGAAAAGCCCCGAGAGGGGCTGAGAATTCTTGCTGGCCTCTCGTGGTTGGACTCCGCTGTCAGACCCTCAATGTTGGACCCTCGAAATTGCGAACCCGTGGAACCGAGCTGGATCCCGATAAGAGTTGGAAGTAGAGAGAAATAGGCCAGGCATGAATTTTGATGTGAAGTCTTTATTCCAGGAAAGCCGGTCATATACAATGCAGGGGGCTTGGAGGCTTGGAGGCACCTTCGCGGCGCTCGCTCCGAGATCGAATGACCACTTGGCTGTAGGAGCCTGTAGGAGCCCGATATTTATACTGTGACAGATTTTTCCAACACGATGCCACAAAATCGTTCTTCCTCTCATACGTCGATTTATTTATTTGGGCGCCAGTCGTAAAACGACTCAACGATGAGAGAGAAAGAAAGATATATAAACAGAGAAAGAAAGATATACAGGAAAAATATATAAATCGTTTAATGATGTTATTTAAATAATATAACTCTGAGCAAACGGGAAACAAATTACAAAATCAAATCACGGGAAACTATCGCTACGAGATAATAATACAATCGCACTTTCCAAAATATGAGATAGAAAGATCGTCGAACCCAAATTACATCACACCGGCCGAAACCCTACGCACGCGTTACAATTTACTTCGAGCTCTTGTACCTTCTCGCCGCGGAACTACTTACGTACGAGAGGAAAGAAATCGTTCTTTTTATCCTCAATATTTATCCCCGAGCCCCCGATAGGCGGTTACTCGGACGAGCTTTATAAATTCACGGGATTCGTTTCGGCTCAAGCACTCAATTTTCACTCACACGCCCAATTCATATCATTCCACGATCTTTCATTCCCGCTTTCAAAAGAAAAGAGTTTAACATTAATTGGAGACAATTTCAACAATACGATACGACAGATTTTCACTTATAACCACGGCTCAAAATTATTCGCGATCTGTTCCCGGAGAATTTCAAGGATACGCGAGTCTGAGTGATAGAAGAAAACTGGCAAGCCACGAGGCAGAACCACCGACGTGATCGAATTTCTCGAGTTTTAATTTAGAACGACGTCACTCTAAATAATTTAATCGGGACCGCGGATTTCAGCAAAATAAATTATTTTCGACAACGGGATGCAATACCGAACTCACAACCACATCAGAAAGTGAAAGGACAGTGAACTTACGGATATTCAATCGATGATCCCGGGACGTCCGTCCTACTCGATACTTCGCGAAAATCTGGCGAGAGCGAGAGTCGTACGACGGTCAGTGGGCTTCTTTGAACACAGAACGATCGATGGTGATAACCGGCGATGTTCCAACTGTCAAAGTTTCCCAAAATGCTTTGTGGTTCGACGTTTTCCTCAGAATCTTTGATGATAGAATATTCGAACAGGAGGCCGCACAGGAAGAAATGATCCTGATTATAAGTTTTGGCTTGAAATGGATGTGATACAACAACGATTGATTTTCCTTCTGATCCGCTCTCCAATCTAGACTTCCCTTCTCGGTTGGAACTCGTATGAAAAAGAAATAAATTCGAATTCGGGACGCAATCAATAATATTTCTAGAAAATTCTCCTTCTAAGGAAATCTTGCGAGGCCGAGCCGTGGTGCGAGTATCGAGGAGGATGGACGGAGGTGAATCCCTCCTATTATATTGTTTAATCGACGGTCAGAAATAAAAAACCCGTCACAATACATTGTGGGGGTTAGCGTTAGTTGGCCGAGGGCCGTACGGTGGGGGTCGAGCAGTGATGCTACTCGCTGGTTCGGTCATGGCCGCATTGAGGGAGAAATGTTGAGCCGTGCTAGCTCGGATGACTGTGTTGGGGTGGTGGGGGATCCGAGCGGCTTAGTGACTGGTGTGCTAGTTCTGATGCTACGCGATTGGTGCGCGAGTCAAGATTTTCTTATTTTCTCGTTATTGTATATCCAAGGCTAAACTTATGCTACTGTTTTCTTAATGCTAACCCGTGTAAGAAATTAGGAGGGCAGCCGTAAAAAAAATCAGGACCTTTAAGATCTTATCATTTCTAGAGGTGAATTTCCAGTGTGGTGTTCGGGATCCAATCGCTCTCGAAAAGACATATTAGATCGTTTTGAATGCTTAATTCCAGGGTAAACAACGAGAGTTTTTTTTCCAACTTTGATGGGTTTACCATAAACAGTGCAACGTTCACAGGCACTGTAACCACCGTGCCCTTTAGTACCTATAATTTTTTTTTTTTTTTTTTAATTACGGAGGAGTTTGAGAGAATAACTGTGATAAAAGAAAAAAAATTAATTACCTTTACAATAAGCACGAGCCGGAGTGTCAGCCACAATCGCTTTTAAATTTATTTTGAAAATCTCATCGCCAAATCGGAAACCTTCTCGGTGCAAGTAATTCAGTTCGTCTATCAGATCTTGAAAATACTCTGTGGAGTCCTTTGGTTTACCAGGTCCGGAAAAGATAGCAACTTCAAATGGCTCGTACACGTCAGGCTCATAATAAATTTTGCATAAAATAGGCCAAAAACTGATTTTTCCAGATCTTGACATAGGCAGTCCATCAATATTCAAAATTAAATTAATATTTCCTTCGTGAAAGTCAGCCAGACATTTTTTCAACCCAGCTGCAATTCCGAAGTACACATATTCCCCAGGATCTCCATCCGTAGTACTTTCCATACTTCGAATGTTGTAGTTAGCATGTAAAGTACCCAAAAACGTTGCAGCTTTTTTTGGTAAATCAACAAGTAGTGTTCTTCGCAAAATGTCCATTAATTGTTCCAAATGCGTGTGATTGATTTGCGTGTCTACAGCCCACTGACGTAAATCCTCAATTTCTGTTGAAAGTGATGGTTCTTCTTCACTTTTCTGTTTTTCGTCCGCAAGAAAATCAGAATTTTCATTGAAAACATTCTCTCTTGACGAATTCAAATGTTCACTGCCATTATCACCATTATCGAATACGTCATCGACGTTATCGACATCTTGAACAGAGGTTTCCTCCCCTATGAAATCGTACATATACTCGATGAATGTTGTAAATGTTCTAAATAAATCCGAAATTTGGAATAAAAATTTCGAAACACGATTACTCACCACTAACATTTTCTTCGTTCTTTTTATTTGTTTCCATATTTATTTTTTTCGTTTCACTTTTCAATTCTTGAAGCAGCATTCTGCTCTTTCTCTTACGAGCGCGAGCACGTTCTTTTTTACGTCGAACCATATTTAATACCACTATTCACGGTAATAATAAAAAAATAACGAGATATTATGAATGAATAAAAATTAAGATTCAAAAATATTTAATTCGCGGAATTCGATTGCAGTGCGTCGTATTTTGTGCGTACGGTATTTCGTGTGCAAAAATACACAGATGTCTACTGGAAACTGACGCCGATATTCCCTCCAAATTGGGCGAAAACGCGCCAAGAGCCGTGTATTATGTACTGTGACGTGACATTTTTGCCCCGCCACTCGTACGAATCGTGTCGACCAGTGGACCGGGTTTACGGCCCATTTTGACGCCGTTCGACTCGTCGGGTGTTGGTCGGAACGAGACTCATCGTCACGTAATTATAAGTTTTATTTTAAGAATCGCGTATAGGACCTTTCGAGCGACAATTCACTACGTATAATAACCGTTACCTGTTACCTCCGTGTGCAAGGAGGAGAGAGAATTTTTGATTGTTTAATTTTGAGTTTTGATGAAGTTTCCTTTTGACTATTCCGTTTGTTTTCGAGAGATTTGGTGTTAACGTCGCCACATTTGGCCCCGCTAGCATTATTCATTTGGTGTTACTTTCCTGCTGTTCGAGCCGATCTCGCTCGCAAGAATCATCCCTCTCACGCCGTCTTCGAGTACCGAAGAACATTCTCGACCTGCGGGCGGTTGAAAGAGCACGCTGGCATAGGCCATTTATTGAACGCTGCCCGTGTCTTTCCCGCCGTAGCAACCCAGAGTTGCACCGCCCGCAATACCGTGAATTCGGGTGTCAAAGTCCGTGTGAACCGGCGCCTCGTCAGGTGGGGTCTGGGGGAGTTTTCTGGAAACGAGGTGCTGTTCTTGCCTGGTGGCTTATCGTTGTGGGCCCACCGCGACATCCGGAGTCGAGAGGGAGGCCTCCCCTCGGCCTTTCAGAGCTGCCCGCCAGATCCCCAAGAGGAAAGACACCCGGATCACGGTCATCTAGTCGTGAGGAGTGTTTCGAGTGAGCGGGAGAGGTGAAAGTAGCAGAAAGGTAATTATTGCGATATTGTGTAAAGAAGCGTGACGGGAATTATCCTCCGTACACGCTGCATGGTTTTGAGTTTCCCGCGAAAGCGCGAGCAAAGAGTCCGTACTCTAGTTCGCGCCTAGCGCGTGAGCGCTGTCGTGCATGGGCCTAGTGGTGGGGAGAACGCCGAATCTGGAGGACCGCTCGTCGCATGATGAGTCTTCTTCCGATCACCTCACCGGCGAGTCACCAATACCTCCCGATCATCGAGGTTCCTTTGCCTTTCGGCGTGCGACGAGCTGGTTCCTCGATAAGCCCTTTCTCTTTCTCCCCGAATGAATAATGGAGTTGAGCATTTTGAGTTTTCGGAATTTAGTTCCGGTTTATTTGGCGTTTCGGGGAACATGTGTGTCGAAGTTTCGAGCGAGATTGCGGCCGATACTTCCTGTGTTCCCGAATTTTGTAGTTTGGCGGCTCAGCTCCACTAATCGATTCGATATTAATTTGGGTCCATTCAGTCTAGTTTATTTGACGTAATCCGGTTGCGCATGAATTAATTAAGTTTGAATTTTGTAATGTCGAATTTTTGATATCGAATTTTGGTAGTACGCGCTGGAATATTCCACGCAGCTACGCTTCTCTCTCTCCCTGCACGCGTTGAGGCTCTAGCGAGCACGGTCGTTCGCGCAATGTTTTCGCTCTGTCTCTCTCGCACTTATTGTCGCGTGTCGTCTATACGGCGATTTATTCTGTCTTTTGTATTGCGTATTTTTCAGCCGTTCCTTTTGCGTTCGCAGTTATTTCCTTTTCTCTATTTCGTGACGATCGTATCATTTTGTGTCTCTCTATGGCGAATTATCTTACGGCACTCTTCCGTTCCCCCTGTTACCGTTTCAAAGATTATCTTGCTATTAGTTTCTGTGATTTATTTTATCGTATAACGCCGCTATCTTCGTATTATCGTACTGATCGTTCGGGAATTTCGGTGTTACCTCGCGCTTAGCCGAAGTCGCTTCACTATTACCTTCGATTACCTTTCGTCGCGAATTGTTTTAGGGTTACCTAGCGTCAATTACCTTGCCTATGTTGCCTATGACGCTCTCGCGAATTATTTTAGGGTTACCTAGCGTCAATTACCTTGCCTACGTTGCCTATGACGCTCTCGCGAATTATTTAGGGTTACCTAGCGTCAATTACCTTGCCTATGTTGCCTATGACGCTCTCGCGAATTACTTTCGGGTTACCTGGTGTCGATTACCTTTTACCTGAATTTACCTAAGACACCGTTTGTTCTGGCGTTGGTTACCTTTTACCTGTTACCTAAGGCATCTGCTCGTCAGATCGCTGATTATCTTTTACCTACAATGCCAGAGCGTCGGTCGTCGATTACCTACGACACCCGCGAAATTGCGATGCGATTACCTATTACCTGAATTACCTGATGAATTCGAGTAAGCCACGCGCCGAAACCGCGTTGTCGTCCGATACGTATTGGCCATGCGATTCTAGCGAGCCGGAAATTGAATTTCCTTTTCCACTCTTATTTTATGTAGAATCCAATCTCGCGAGGATTCATCTTTTCTTGTACTTTTGTTTATTTGAATAAATTGTGAATCTTTTCTGAATCTTCTGTCTGTGTCGATTATTTGCTTTGCGTTGTGAATTGCTACTTTTCCTCAAGGATCCCCCCCTCTACCTTTTGTATCTCAGATGAGCTGAGTAGTCGGACCGTCCTCGGTCATTCGTTCCCCTCGTGTACTCTAAATTCTAGTTTTGCGTTGCGTTACGATCGCGAGAATCGACGAAAATAAAGTCGATTAATTCGACGGTACTTTGTACCTGGCGCCCAGTTCATTCTCGCAGCCGGAGAGTCATACGGGAAGGAGCGGGTGAGCCGAGAAGGGACTGGATCGTACCCTTGCGGGGAAAATCTACGTTACAGTACAAATGTGCGAACGTTACGTCCGAGCGCCTTACGAACTATTACGCCCGAGCGCCTTACGAACGTTACGCCCGAACGCCATGCGAACGTTACATCCGAACGTTGTGCGAACGTTCAGTCAGCTCGCGAAGTGTCCAGTGCTTCATTGTTTAAGACAATTCGCTAATTCATTGTGCGTGTCTTTCGGGAAATAAGTAAGTAAACTTCTTTTTATATTGTTTTTTACATAATAAAAAGTTTCTGGAAGAGTAATACAAACAGAAATGCAACGCAACAAACGCTTGCTTCGTTGTACAATAGGGGTTCAATAAAAGTGAGGTTATATCCATCACGTGCAATTTTGTTCAGCATTTAGTTTAATAATCATATATTTACATGTTATCCTTCTTTAAAATTATGCTAATCATGTTCTTTTTATGTTTATTTTTATGCTATATTCGTTAAAAATAGTCATAACTGAATCGCAGTAAATGCACGTGAAAATTTCAGTTCCTATGTATGACCTGATAAAAATCGTATTTATAAAAACAAAATAATTGTAGTTGTTATTTAAGAATTTTCAATAGAAATAGATATAAAGAACATAATGAATATAATATTAAAGAAGGATAACATTGGATTCAAAAGTTTCAATGAAATGATTCATTTAATTGTTTATGTTATTTGTTTCATTATCGTAGTGAGCTCTCAGGTACAGCCGTATCAACTTGTAAATTTTGTTGACGAAGTTGATGAAAGTGGCTTGCGCTCAATCGAGTGCGTGCCAAATTCTTGGATTTCTTATGATATGCAACTTGGATCCTGCGTTGTGCGATACATGTCTCCTCCATACAAGACGGAAGATAAACTACTGATCAGGAATCTCATTAAAAATAGAGCGGATCCACCAGAAAGTTGGCCCATATATCGAATTTGAATTAACTTAAATTATTTTACCCATGTCATTCATTTCTCACAATGCATTTTTTTCAATCATTTGTTTCAGGAACGCATGCAGATGGATTAAAAAGAAATAAGAAACTTGGAAATCAAGAATATGCATACACCACAATGTCTGAAGATGCAGGAGAAAAAAGATCAGAAGAAATGACCAAGCTCATAAAAAATAGAAAATCACATAACGCTGCGGCAATAAAAAAATTGTTGAGTCGACCAAATTTTTTATCGGAGTCAGACAAGAACAGTTCAGGTATTTCGATTTTTATATTTATTGTTATTTATTTATTTTTCGAATGATTTTATGAATTTAATTGAAATGAAATTGCATTTTATGAATTTATCAATATATATTAAATGATATTAATGAATGAATAAAAAGTGAGAATAAATTCTAGTAAACGTGGTATTTTCTACTATCTTCAGCCTCTAATGAAAGTTCTTCCGACTCGGGAGATATCCTCGCTGATTTTCGTTCAAAAAGAAAAAACTATAGTAAAAAAAAGGGTCAAACAACAGCTCAAGTTCAACTTGAAAAAACAAAAAGAGACACCACTTCAAAAACTATGGAGCTGTCACCTGTTTGCGAAAAGCCATCGACTTCAAAA
This sequence comes from Venturia canescens, assembly GCF_019457755.1. Classification (NCBI taxonomy): domain Eukaryota; kingdom Metazoa; phylum Arthropoda; class Insecta; order Hymenoptera; family Ichneumonidae; genus Venturia; species Venturia canescens. Next base: position 12,013,694 of record NC_057431.1, on the reverse strand, counting down.
TCATTTCCAATGAATACAAAAAATGTGACTGAAAAAACAGATGCAAACAAAAATAGACCTGATAATTCGAAGATTCTATTGAGCTGCCATGGATTAAAAAAAAATGAGAGCCGGCCTCTGGGAGATAACAACAACAACAACAACAACAACAACAACAACAAAAACAACAACAACAACCTTGTTTCTGACTTTAATGGTGAGATATTAAAATTTTTTATTTAACCCTAGAACGCATGACTGGGGTGTGAGCACACCCCACGCGAACTTCAAACTACGCTCCCGTCCTAACAAAGCGACATTATCGACTGATTATCGACGGATTTTTTTATATATAAATTCAATTGAAATTAGTTTTATCGTACATCATTCTTTTCGTTATAAAAAAACGAAGAAAATGATGTAGGATAAAGTCAGTTTAGCATCGTAGGACCGGATTTATAAGCAGAAAAAGAGTGGGGTGCGTTCAAACCCCGGTCATGAGGTTGAGGGTCCTTTCTTAAAAAAGACATTTCGATATATCGAAATCTGAAGCCTCTATTCGTTGCCATGGTTTTGTTTATTCGTTGCCATGCAGGCTTGCGACGTATCGTAGGTGTCGAATGTGGAGCCTTTGTTACCATGGTCGTTGCCATGGTCATGGTTTTGTTTATTCGTTGCCATGAACATCGTCAGTTGCCGCCAAGCACGTGAAGAAAGTGGTGGAATCAAGAAAAGACAAAATGACAACATCAACGACTAACGAATTTACGGCGACGACAGAAGAATTCACAAGCAATAAAGAAATGGATGAATTCATCGCGGGAGACGAAACCATGTAAGTACCACCACAAATATTTTTAAAAAATACCGAGGACGATGACGACGACGATAACGAAGAGAACAACGAGGACACGTGGACGTGGACGAGGGTTACAATGATGACGACAACAAGGACAAGGACACGTGGACGTGGACAAGGTTAACAGAGACGATGGTGACGACGACGAGGACGATGACGACGTAGACGACGATGAGGACGATGACAACGACGATGACGACGACGAAGACGATGACGACGTGGACGATGACGATGACGATGACGACGAAGACGACGACGAGGACGACGAAGACGACGAAGACAACGACGAGGACAAGGATGACGAATACGACGAAGACGACGAGGGCGACGAAGATGACGACGAAGACGACGACGAGGACGAGGATGACGAAGACGACGAGGACGAAGACGACGATGAGGACAATGACGACGAGGACGACGAAGATGACGAAGACGACGACGATGACGATAACGACGAAGACGACGATGAGGACAATGACGACGAGGACGACGAAGATGACGACGAAGACGACGACGATGACGATAACGACGAAGACGACGATGAGGACAATGACGACGAGGACGACGAAGATGACGACGAAGACGAAGACGACGACGATGACGATAACGACGAAGACGACGACGATGACGATAACAACGAAGACGACGACGATGACGATAACGACGAAGACGACGAGGACGATGACGATGACGATGACGACGAAGACGACGAGGACGAGAGTGACGGAGATGATGACGCAGACGAGGACACGTGGACGTGGACGAGAGTGACGGGGATAACGATGACGACGACGACAACTAGAATGACAATGACGATGAGAACATATAAATATTTATTATAATTAGAAATAATATTAATAATTAATTACTCTTTCGTTAAATTTTTTCAGCTACTTCACTGGATATATTGATAGTATTGAAGGCTCTAAACTGGTTGACAAAGGTGTTAAGAAAGTTTTATACAAGTTCGTGGTGAACAACGGCAAAGGGAGGAAAATGCGGGTATTAATGTGGGAAGAGGTAGCGAATAAGTACGAAGCTTCATTGCGTTGCAGAGATGTAAGTGTTTAATAAACCATTATAAAATATTACTAAAAAATTAAAAATTAAATAAAATATATATGATAATCAAATAGTGGTATTTTGAATAATCATGAATGTGCATAGTAAAGAAAATAGATTCTCAATGGATAATAACAATTCATATAATAATTTTCAGATAATAAGAATTTGGAACGAAAAATTTGCTACGGAAAAGCTGTAAATAATTAAATAATATATTTAATGACAACCTATTCAATGTTGTAAATCATCATTTTAATAATATTTTTTTACAGTACTGGAAACGGAAATTGTTGCCATATTAAAATATTTTGTTGTTTTAATCAAAAACCTGAAACGAAACTTTGTTCAAATGACAAAACAATTTGTTACGTCCATAAAATATTTTAATATTTCAACATTTTCTAAAATATTTATAGTTTAATATATTTTTAATAAAATAAATAATTTTCTTTCAGACATCAACAATAATAATTAAAGCGGGCGCGTAGCGCCCGCGTTGTTGCTAGTATGAAAAAAGGCACATGAGGTGTAGGGTTAAATTGAGTTTTCAATATAAAAATTAATTCATAAAAAAATCATCGTTTTCAGGTAACGAGCCACTGCAGCGCGTCCTTACTAAGATAATGACCATTATGCAGTTTCAAAACGATGAAATACGAGAACTTCGTCATAGTCTGGAACGGTTCATGAAAATGCCTAGCTCTGAGACGACGCCCGACGGTTTTATGAAGAAATACGGATTCCAAAAAATAAGTTCGGTGGATGATTTTCTTGTATTCGAGGAACGTTTAAAGGAGAATGCGGATTTTCGACAAGATTTCGTAAGTTTCGGAACTGAACGAATAATTTCAACTATATATAATATTATCTATTAAATTAGTTATATAAATTGCCTGCTTTGGTAGTTCTGTTTTTAGAATTTACCAAACTTCTTAAATCGTCAATTTATTACAATTAAATATTTGTATAATTCTTAAACTCTTTGTTTTGGGAAATTTTTTATATTCCAACATTTATTACATATTATATTCCATAAAATGTTTTTATTTTATAGAATGGTGCGATAGATTGCATCGTAGAATCCGACATGAAAAAAACTTTAAATGCAATACTTAAAAAGTTTTTCGCTCAGCAATTTGCTATGTCTTGTACAGCTGTGAGAGAATCCAAAAAAGCCGGCAAGTTAATGCTCAAAGGAACTGCATTTTACGAAAAACTTTTCGGTACGTATTCACAATACTTAGCGTCGAGCCGCTACCGCGTCTCTTGAATACTCAAATGCAAATTGAATAAGCTTTTCAAATTCAATAATTATTTTTGTTTTTTGCAGATTTTGTTCGACATATTCATTCGAAGGAAGAAGTCATTACAGAGAAAACCTTCTATCAGAATCTGTCAAGTTGTCTCAATAATGCTAAAGAGTGGGATGGAGGGCGTAAGATGCGTGCGAACCAAGCAAACTGAATGTAACAAAAACCTATGGATCTTATTCCAACTTTCGTCAGATTTTGAATAATATAAAGACATATAAATAAGATTTTCGAATGAAATGTTTTCGAAAGTAAAAAAAAGTCAAGTACTTTGATCTCATGCAAGCTTTATATTGTTAAGCTAATTATCTATTATTATTATATTTAAGCTACTTTCACAGTTCTTAATTCTTACTAACAAATTATTTTATTAATAAACTGTGATTCAAAGATAAAAATATATTAAGCTTTATTTGAAGACCGCAAAATTATTACCGCAAAAATCCTCTCAAAAATAATAGGGCTATAATATGGTTGTTGCACGGTTTCGATCGGGTCACTTGAGGTAAGCAGTCGGGCCCTGATTAATTTGCCTTTACGGGCCCTCGCCGAAAAAGTGTGACCGACCTGCAAGGGACCTGTTCGGGTGCCATGTTGGGGCCCTTACAGAGTGAGGGAAAAATAATCAGGGCCCAGCTAAAGCCCTACCTAAATTCTTACACGGGGATATATTTTCTAATTATAAAGTACTCGACGATAAAAAAAAGGTTGTCGTCAGACTGACGTACAGCAATCTGATATTTCATGTGTGATGTTTATTTTATGTGTGTATTGCTTCATTCAGGTGGGTGAATAAATTTCGTATCTATCTTGGAGCCTGCGCTCAGACTTCACTATCGCTGGTCCATGGCTTGCCACGTCAATTCTAGGGGCCGAATAGAGCTTCAATCTAATCTGGTTACTGTGGATTTGACATGGAAGGCGTAAGGCGATTCCAAGGACCCCGATTTGGTGGCCCCTAAAGGCCCTTGTCAAAAAAGCGTGACATTCCGTATGTTAGGGATAACCGATCGGGTCCTCATCGTAGCCTTAGTTAAATTGTCGCACGGGTCGTTGATCGCCCAAAAGTTGTCCTTTTAACAGTCGACGAATTTTACTTTCGTTGGATTCGACGAACGCGGATAAGATTCGCTCCTTGATCGCGTTGTATTTATCGCGTGTAGTTTCGTTTTTAATTAAATCGGTGACGAACGGTAACACTGCCGCGTCGAGATTAGAAAGCAAATATTGATATTTCGTTTCATCGCAAGTAATACCGGCTAACGAGAACGCGACTTCGACTTGTAGAAACTAAATCGTCGGTTCTTGTTTCCAAAAAGGAGGTAATTTGGCGATCCTTGACATGAAAACTGTCGGCGAGTGGTCGCCGGGAGTTACAAAGGAATCGCCGGACGTCGTCGTCGCACCACCGCTCCCGTCGTCGGCCATTGTTCGTTGAGATGTATCGCGAAAAATATATAAAAATTGTCAAACGGCGAACTGTACGCCAGGCGTCTCGAACCTTCGCGCACATGAAAAAGCCAGGATGCACGCGGATTATCGAGATATTAGTAATGCGCGCACACAATGGTTTTGAGGCCCGCGTGGACTGCCGTGATCATAGAGTAAAAGAATTAATTGGACGAAAACAAAAGTCGTATTTTACTTGGCCACTATTTGTTATCACAGTCCGAGCGAAATTGAGACGGAAAAAATCGCGAACTTGAGTCGTAACGCGGAAAGTATTTCACGGTAAAAGTCGTTACTGGCACATGTGGCCAAAAAATTTTGCACGTGGCCGTAAGCCGGTATATTAACTCACCAATCACGTCAGGATCACCAATTTGTGGGGAATTAAATGTTCAGTCGGGAAAACCCACAAGCGAGTTAGAAGATAACACGAAGATATCTTTATTAACGATCAAAAATATTTAAAGTTTAATTATACATTTCGTGATGTGAGTAACGTCTCGACTCGTCGACGGTTCACGTGCTTCTCCCCTCATTTCGGGGTTCTCCGGTTCTCTTCTCTCGGGAGGAGAGGGGAGATAACGCTGTCGGATGTTGAGCCACTAGGCGACGTTTAGTACAGGGAACAGAGGATTTTTTCTTGCATAATTCGGCAGGAGCTATTTTTTTTTCACTGATAGGTGCAGTATGACGTAATGAACCTAAAAAAACATTATACTTACAAATAAGGCGAACGGAAGTGCCGCCATTTTGCGAAAAACCGTTTAAGCCTGTATCTCCGTAACCGTGCACTTGAGTTCCACAACTATAAGGACCTTTATTATAGATAATTAAATTTCCTATCTTTTTTGTTTAATAATTTTTTTCATATCACTTACTGTTCACGATTTATAAAATTATTACTGTTTGTTTATTGACTTTTTTACCGATATCTTTTCTAATAATTGTTCAAACAATAAATTGCTAATAACTAAACTTTAAAATCGATAAATTTTCTACAACTTTTATTTTAAACTTTTTCCTCTAAAATCAATATTTTCGAAGTTATAACGCGTTCAATATTGTACTACCGAGAACAAGGTTAATAAGAACGAAGTATGCATAGCATAATGATGAAAATTTGATAAATATTAAAAAAATAAGAATTACAGTATTTTATGGACTTAATAAATAATAAATAATTTACGCTCTTACTTGCAAAAAACAGCGATTACCCATTGAAATATTTTTTTAATTTTGTATTTTCTTTTATACAATTAAATATTACTTTACCTCGAATCACTCCTCCATTATTATCAAATAATTAATTCATAAACTAATGGCATAATAAAACAAACAAATAAGAAAACGGGAAATTCACTCAAAAATGGAATGTAAAATTTATTTTCAAAAATGTACAACGAAATGAGAATTATATATCTTCTTCGACTCTTTTGGGTTTCGTGGGTGGTGAAGATTCAATGTTGATTACATCCTCCTCTTCCTCTTCGGTATCTTCTTCAGTGACATACAAAAATTGGAATTCCTCTATTAATTTGTCATTGAGGCGATCGACAGTATCTTCATCGACGTCGCACAATTCTGTGTCGTTGACGATTAGTTTGAGCTGGTTAGTGCATGTTTCCTCTGTGCAGTTCTCACAGATTACCGTACAGTTCAATCCTGCTTTTCGGTACCCACAGGCTCTGCCACAGCCAGTTCTGCATTTGCATGAAATACACTCTAGTAGACTGCGTGGTGCAACGCTAGCAATGCTAGTCACTATTCTCTCCCATTTTTCTGCAGAACCGTTCTTCAGCTTCATTATGATCTCTCTCAAGAAAAGGCGAAAAGTATCAGGAATTTGAGCTTGTAGATTTTCCAGAAATTTATCCAAAGGAGGATAATTTTCGTTGTCGGAAAAAACAGAACGTATATCCTCTAGAACTATAGCTGCTGCTTCTTTCACGATTCTCTTTCTTTCCTCTTGTACATTCGCGTTCTTTTGTTTGTACCAATTAGCTGATAAAGCTTTGTATCCAGTACTTTTGTACAGAAAAAATGCATCGTCACCTTGACAATCAAATATGGCAACGCTGTGTTTCTCTAGTAAGTGTTTTTCGATGGTACGTACACTACCGACCAAAAGTATGGAATCACTCGACAACAATTCGAGCCGCACTAAAAGTTTGATAACTTTTTGAAGAATCAAGATATTTGAATTTTTAGCAAACGGCGTTTTGAAGAGGACACATTTGTCTTCATATCCCTCTTTCCAGATATTTTTTATGATTTTTTTTGGATTTGGTACGCTATTTTGAAAGTGACTGTTTTCCGGTGTTTTTTTGTCTGTTTAAAACTGGATGCATAACTTATGAAAATTTTTCCCGTTAATTTTCTTTATGAAAACCTTAAAGCGAGGAGCAATAGCTTCAATTTCATTTTTGACAAAGTTTTGTATGATTTTTTTCGCAGTTATCGCATTTTTACTTGAAAAAGACCACTTTTTCAAAAATATGGCTAAACCCGAAGATTTCCAAACTTAAATGAAATTTTCAAAAGGGAAAAAATTTGCAGAAGATCGTTCTGAATCGACTGGAATTTTATCAGAATTTTTGTTCGATATTTTTTTTTCGGCAATTCCAGTCAGAATTCCAACAACTGTAGTGGCTTAACTCGAAAACCATTCGGCAAAACACAGCTTTATTTGGTATGTTGTCATTTTTGTACGATGCCCTAGCAAGAAAAAAGTTTTCCTCAATAAAAATATATATCTGTATGAAAAATACAAGAAAATTGAAACCAATCGTTTGAGAAAACGCAAAAATATTTGTTATAACATGTAATTTTGAAAAACTATTTTTTTGCAAAGTACATTCATCCTTTCTTTTGGAAGGACGACAAGAATAGTTATCTGTAGCCACACGTTTTCAATCTCATAATTTATAGCTAAATATACAGAAAAAAAGAAATAAATTATGCGAGGTAGCCATTTAATTTTTTTTGAGAGTGAAAAAATTTTATTGGTTTTATAATTCCATGGAGTACTAACACTTTCGGTTATGAAAGCAAAAAAAATTTTTGCTTCGCAATTTTTGAGAAAAAAACCAGGAAAATATCGAAAAGTGGCTTGAGCACTATCCAAAAAATTTTTTTTAAATCTGAAATTTTGGGAAAATTACTTTTTTTTTGATATACTAACGATTTTCGTTGGAGCTCCGAGAAAAAAAAAATATCGATTTTTTTTGCATCACCCTAATGTTCACCAAATTTTATTAAATTCTGATCATTTTGAAATTTTTAATGTATTTAACATGGCTTAGCATGGCAACATTATATCGTCGCTAGCCGCCCTCCTTAAGAGAGAAAATCTCCTTTTTTTCGAGTTTTCGATCGATGAGAATTTTTTCTAAATTTTTTTCGAAATGCTCTAAAATTCAAAACTCAGAAAATCGCCGAAACAAATACAACTTTTATATTTATGAACTTGAAGCACACTGAAATGAATTTCCAATTCCTTTTACAATCTTTCTCAACCATAGTTTTTTATCTCAAATTGACGAAGTATTTTTTTGCTTGCGGTTTAAACTTTGTTTTCAATGTATAAAAAAATAAACAAATCTACACCAATCGAGTCACTTACTTTATTTAAACGTGTTTGTCATGGAAAAACCCGCCTTTGGCTTTCAGCACTGCAGTGAATTGGAGTTCATTTCTCTGTACTTCAAGTTCATAAATACAAAAGTTGTATTTGTTTCGGCGATTTTCTGAATTTTGAATTTGCGAACATTTCGAAAAAAATTTAGAAAAAATTCTCATCGATCGCAAACTCGTAGAAAAGATTTTCTCTCTTAATACTTTAGCCCAAACCCCATGGTTTTCGAGTTAAGCCACTGCAGTTGTCGGAATTCTGACTGGAATTGCCGAAAAAGAAAAATATCGAACAAAAATTCTGATAAAATTCCAATCGATTCAGAACAATCTTCTGCAAATTTTTGTCCCTCTTGACAATTTCATTTAAGTTTGGAAATCTTCGGGTTTAGCCATATTTTTGAAAAAGTGGTCTTTTTCAGGTAAAAATGCGATAACTGCGAAAAAAAATCGTACAAAACTTTGTCAAAAACGAAATTGAAGCTATTGATTTTAAGATATTTTTGTAATTGAGCATTTTTTGCTCTTGTATGTAGTTATCGAAAAAAAAATTCGTCCAGTTTCAGAAAATAATTCATTCTGGTAGCCATTTGGTGTACCAAAAATTTTTTACATAAAACTAACCTCACATATTTTTAGTTCAGACATTGAGGTATCGATTTTCCTTGACAAAAAAATGGTATTTAAAAAAATCGAAAGGGAACAAAAAATCGTTTTATAAAAATAACATCGTCGAAAAATCAGGTTGTTTTTTGTGCATTTTCAATTTGTTTATGGTTTAATTTTTTCTGGCGCAATTTTAACAATCACCATTCAAAAGAGCGCACTCGAAAACATAGGAAATAATGGTTCCTAATTTTTTTTCTTCGAATTCATCACATAGCGGCAGTTCAAACTTAGATGTCAAAATTGCGTTCTCTGACCGTTAAGATGAAGTATACTTATCGAATTTGTTTTCTAGACAATTTCTAGGAACTTAAAAAAAAATGCCGATTGAAACAAATTGGAGACAATAACGCTTTTTCTTTTTAAATGTCGTAAATAATCATTCCTGACTTTTTTCTAGATAGATTCAATGGAAGGAATAGCCGCTGAAATATGAGCTGAAAAAGCGAATCATTTAAAAAAATTAAAAAATTATTATTTTTTATCTAATTTATACTCATTTTGCCTTAAAATTTATAAAAATTGAAGCGATTCGACGTTCATTGAGAAAATTTTAAATTTGTGGAATTAAAAAAATTAAAAAATTTGAACCGGTCGACCGATGGTTTCTACATTTAATACCAACCTTCCTATCACGATACTCTATTCGTGTGAACAAAATTAGCCATAAATCTTAAACTTTGCGAAAGTTACAGCATGTACCGAGTTTTTTTTTTTGCAAATTTGAGAATGCCGTAAAATTCGTAATTCTCGAGCAATTCCAACGGAATTTGCAGTGAATGAATAGATTGTACGGCTTTATATCTGTGTGGAACGAGAGCTCTGCAATTCAAACCGTTCTTGATTTTGCGTATGGTAGTGAATGTTTTGCGAATGTTTCTGGTTGCTTCCGTTCACAACGTTCATACAAAAAGGATATATTAAAATATATTTTATTAAAAAAAAAAAAACGTTATTAATGATAATGTTACGTAGATATACCGTGATTGAGACGGCTGTCTTTTGGCTCGAATCTCGGATGAGGCCAGTAGTCTGCCAGTACTCGGCTGAATTTTGTATGCTCCATAAGAGAGCCAACTACACGGTCCTACGGGGCTAATTACTGGGTTTGCTCGACCGACTACTGGTGAAAATCACACTTTCCTAATAATTATTGTTTTTTTTTGTGTTTTATTGTACCTTTTTAGCATTTTTTATAATTATATTTAGAAAGCTTAATAAATAATATTTCATCTGATTCTAGTTGCGTGTCGTTATCCTTTCTTTTTTCAAACTGTTTTGCAAAGTTAAAAAAAAAGTTGAAAAGCTAACCATTGGGTGTTTTACCCTAAATGGGAACGCTATCTCTACTTATACATGCGAACTTCAATATTTCATTATTCTACAGAACTGTGTAGAAGACAAATCAAGTGGGGTGCAAAAATTAGAACGACTAAAATAGCGAACAGGCATTCTGTATATCTATATATGCATATAGATATATGCATATAGATATACAGAATGCACATAGATATATGCATATAGATATATGCATATAGATATACAGAATGCCTGTTCGCTATTTTAGTCGTTCTAACTTTTAAGCCCCACCCATTTTCGCTCGCTCTTTCCGTGCTGTTGTCAGGGCACATGAGAAAGGTGCGGGTGGGGGTCGAAACAGCGAACGATCAAAATAGCGAACAGGCTTTTGTATATCTATATATGCATATATAGATATATAGATATACAGAATGCCTGTTCGCTATTTTGATCGTTCGCTGTTTCGACCCCCACCCGAAAGGTGCAAAGGCAATCGCAGCGACAAGCGATGCTCTTATGTTAGGCAGAGAGTTGGCTTTTGTCACGCAGTCTGTTTATCACACCTCGCCTTCTCTACCACTTTTCATACGTTGCACGTGCTTCTCATTATCCGTTTTTTCAACTTATTTTCTTCGTTTTACACGAGACACATACTTACAGTGTTATTTTTTATTTTCATTGTTATTAAGATATTAGGATTAAAATAGTAGGGGTTTTTTCGGGTATTTGATTAGAATTTATTGTACGCGCGTGTATCATGAAATTTCGCGGTTGATTTTCCTGTGATTTTCCGTGTCATAATTTTCTCGCGAGTGTATTCTCTTGTTAATAATTGTAAATGCCTGGTGCACGTAGAACGCAGAGGCGCATCCCTCAAACAGCGAAAATTAAAGACGGGAGAGTGTACCAAAAAAGTGGGGAATCTCGTGACAAAACGACAATGTAAGTTGAAACAATATTATTTATTATTTATAGGTAGTTAATAGTTCATCATTTCAGGGGCTAGACGGGGCTCCCTCTTTTCGCCTACTATTTATATTCTATTCAAAATTTGCAAATATTATTTTTCAAAGTTTAATTCCATTCATCCTTTTTATCAAGAGACTCGGTAGAGTCTTTGGACAAGTACATTGACAGCCCTGTCATCTGCTGACCCGAGGCTCTCGCCGAGACTATATCAAGAGACTCGGTAGAGTCTCGGGACAAGTACATTGACAGCCCTGTCGTCGGCTGACCCGAGGCTCTCGCCGAGACTATATTATCTCTGAATAAAACGATTCGAGGTAGTGGGGGTAAAATCGACATGTTATTTTGTAGAATAATGAAACTCAGGAGTCATTTCGCTACTTGAAAATTGAAGTTTGAGCCAATTAATAAATTCTCTTTCGATTACGCCCAAAATCAGCATGATCGGTGGCGTAATTACTGAGAAAAAACTTTGCACGGGCTCAAGATTATGCAAAAGTACCAACATTTACGGAGTTGACGCATCTGTATATGGGTTTAGACCGATACATACAAGGGCCTCTTGATGCCCATCACAACAAATCACCGTTGAGAATCTATCCGTCTCGACCAATCGCCGATGAAAGAATTTCTGATAGTCCTCTATATTTTCTTGTATATCGTCTGTTATCGTCTGTTAGGCTCGCTACACACGGTCAATAATAATGTACAGTAATATTGCACAATAAGTGGTAGGGAGTAGATTGGCCGAAAATGGTCGCTGTCACTATTTCCGGTCGGCCAAAGTCACTAGCCGAAAAAAATGGGGTAAGATAGTTGTAGAAACAAGGCACAGATGTCGCAATAAGCTTTTTCGTCGATAAATTCGGAAATTACAGTTTCGGCGGCAGGGATTCTCATTCTCATATGAATTCATACGATAGATACGCATCCGAGACTTGTTTTGGCAGTTATACGTCATCTTGACATTTAAGGTTATGATCCCCAAAGTGTGTTGATGCATGCGGAGTGTAAAATTCATGAATGAAAATAATTAGTTAAAAGTGGAAGGAGTCAATTATCAATGACGCGATTAATACGTGTTTAATAATAATAATGATGATAGTGATATTTTTTTCATAGAACTTGTGATATATGAAATGGCAGGGTGTCAGTACATCACCGAGCAATCGGATCCGGCATTGTTCGCGTATATCTATTATCTATATATATCTATATATCTATTATATACGCGAACAATGCAGGATCCAATTGCTCGGTGATGTACTGACACCCTGCCATTTCATATATCACAAGTTCTATCACTGCATCAACACACTTTGGGGATCATAACCTCAAATGTCAAGATGACGTATAACTGCCAAAACAAGTCTCGGATGCGTATCTATCGTATGAATTCATATGAGAATGAGAATCCCTACCGCCCAGACTGTAATTTCCGAATTTATCGACGAAAAAGCTTATTGCGACATCTATGCCTTGTTTCTACAACTATCTTACCCCATTTTTTTCGGCTAGTGACTTTGGCCGACCGGAAATAGTGACAGCGGCCATTTTCGGCCAATCTACTCCCTACCCAATAAGTTTGTATGGTGTGTAGTGCGCCATAAATTTAAGATAGCTCGCTCAAACTTCTGTTGAATGATTGCCCAATGTTTCAATACTACATCTACACGTTCAATAATATTCGCTCTGCTCTTTCCAATCCTTATTTTGACTCCATCGGTTTGCAGCGGATCGATACATATTATTAATTGGTTGCCTAATATGTGTCTTATGATTTTCTACTATTTCTTCATGCTGATTGTGGTAACGTGATTCAAGAGGTTTCCAACTATATGATCATCAATCGCACATTTTGTACATCAGATTCTGAAAACAGTTTCTGGTCTTGATATAAGTGTATAATTATTCTTTTTCCACCTGGTCTGTCGAGTAATAAATTTTGAAATTTGTTCCAAAAAGTCTTTGAATGCTTTTTTTGCTGATAATATGAAAAGTTGAATCTTTGGAATGCGGTAGGCAAACACAAATATTGACAACAATACTTATGACGTGTATGTTGAGTATTCCTATTCTGCAAACTGCAAATGTGGAATTATTGGTGAAAATATTCATTACGATAAGTCTACAGTTGCTCAGTTTTGGATGCGATTAAGTATAATACCTGCCAACATCATGGAAACCTACAGAATTTCTGAATGTTATGTGCGCTATGTCATTTTAATGTAACATCGTGACTTCTAACAACTTTTCACTCTAATACTATAAATTTGGATCATTGAAATACAGCAAAAATCTGCAAACTATAAAATTTATATACTGTGCCATTCATTTTACTTTTTGACTCTCACCGTAACATAAATATGAAGTGAAAAATTCATTACAATGTCTTCAGTTGATCATTTATGGATGGATTTGAAATTGCTGTCTTCCAAACTAATTGCGCAGATACATTGAATCGCAGCAGATACCTGCGAACTCTGAAATTTCTGTGGGTAAGTATATGTGCTAGTATCACCCCCTATCTTTGATTATAGTAATATGTAATGGAACTTAGTTCAGCAAGTTTTAAAGTGTTTCTTTCCAAATAGTATTGAAGTTTGTATTACTGCGGTATGGAGCGAAAACCTTCAAACTTTCATATTTTTGTGTCGCAGCATGTGTGCCAATGATTTAGATTTTTTACTCCAACCGTAACATGTAATCTCAAAAATTCATCTCAAACGTCTTCAGCTTTTCTAAATATCTAAATTTTCCTTTTTCTATTCTATTGTGAGTTTTTAAATTTCTAAATTCAATTCTAAATTCTCCTGAAATTGTTTTTCTACAAAACCAATGCAGGTACCTTAAACGTCGTTGAATTCCGTTGCTCTGTTGAAATAAGTACGCTCAGTTTTTTTTCCTTCGTTGAGTTCTGACATAATGAATGTTTCCAGGTGCCTTTTTTCTGCAACTATCAAACTGTAGATAATTGAATCTGAGCGGCCACTTGCAAACTTTGGAAATATATTCCATCGGGGGCACGTTTTGGATGACATGAAAATGTCTAGATTCAGAATGCAAAAACGACATTTAAAAATGGCCAATTCTCTTGGATTTGTTGTGACTTTAATTTGATCTATCTTTCCTCATTTCCTTTCTTTTTTCTAACGTTATAAGCCGAAAATCATATCCCGGCCCCCATCCCGCTTTCGACCGTGCTCTTTGGTTCCTAATTGACAAAACATATTAGAGTACAAGGAAAAAAATCGCCAAAGTCCAAGAACAGACCTGTGACAAAATATTTCCAGTACAGTTTTGACGAAAAATAGGTCGTTTTCGTGGAAATCAACGTTATAAGCCAAAAATCATATCCCGGCCTCCAACCCACTTTCGACCGTGCTCTTGGGTTCCTAATTGACAAAACATATTAGAGTACAAGGAAAAAAACTTCCCCTAGGAAAAAAAGTTTGGGACAAGTACATTGATGGTCCCTCGTTTGCTGATAATTCCATCCATAAAACAAACTTTAAAATAAAATTTTTATAAAAAATGGGCAAAAAAATTATTTTATAAAAAAAATACAGAACAATTCGAAAAAAATTTCACAAATCTTGAAAAAACATTATCTTTAAAAAAAACTAACCTGTATCTATTTTTTAAAGTGTTAAAAGAATCAAATAACAAGTAAAAAATAAAAACCGAAAAATCGCGCTTGAAATCATTTTGGAAACCGATGCCTCATTCTTTTTATTTGATTCGAAGGGCTAAATCAATTAAAAAAAATTCCATCTAATTTACGTGCAGCATTAAAATTTATTATATCAATTCGAGGCCAAGTATTTTCTAATAAATTGAAAAAAGTTACCATTTGAGTTACGTGCAACACTAAAATTTATGATATCAATCGAAGGACAAGTAATTTATGAGTAACTCCAAATTTCAACATTATGGAATTGTTTTAAGAAGCTTTTAAATCCAAAAAAATCACATGCAAGCTAGTCATTTCTTACTCTATGGTGGCAAAGACTTATAAGACAATCGATTCTTTTCAGACTTTCAGGAGCTACTGATATTATTCACAATATTTGACGTCGATTGGATCGATAGAAATTATGTTTAAATATGAGTTAAAAGTACTTGTCCGGCCCATCACTTTCCATTAAACTTATTATATTTAAATAAAAATCAGAACTTTTTTAGAACTGATGGAGCACAAATATTCATGCAGAGGAAATTTAGAGAGTTATCTTGAAGTAATTTTCTCTTAATTGCACTAATTTAATAAGAATGGAAACAAATTGTCCTGTAATATACAAAAGATGTTATTGTGCATCGATAAATAAAAAACATTTTGCACATTAAATATGTTGAAGCTTCCAAAATAACTTCCCAGTTTGTATTGCTATGACGGCAGTTTTTACTTCTCACTTCTTCCAGCGAACGAATTTCATTCGGCATAACTAACCTATACTATTATTAAGAAATATTAAACTAATAATAAATCACATTTCAATAAATTTTTAACCGGATTCTGCCGTACAGTTTCGTTTTTTTATGATTGATTTTTATTTGAATGGAAAGTGATGGGCCGGACAAGTACTTTTAACTCATATTTAAACATAATTTCTATCGATCCAATCGACGTCAAATATTGTGAATAATATCAGTAGCTCCTGAAAGTCTGAAAAGAATCGATTGTCTTATAAGTCTCTGCCACCATGGAGTAAGAAATGACTAGCTTGCATGTGATTTTTTTGGATTTAAAAATCTTTTTTCTTCAACCATTTTTCGGTGAGATATCTGATTTTGAATGGAAAAGGATCCTTTTGTCTTTGATCGTCGATATCTCACCCCATAACCACACAAAGAATGAATATACAATTTTGAGAACTAGAAGAGTTCGCCTACACGATCTGTTTTCGAATTTTTTAAAGCGAAAAATTCTTTCACCTGTGATATTGATTTAAAGAAGAAAGATAAAAATTATTTTTCATCTTACAATAGTATTTTTGAAAAATTTGGTAAGGATCGTGTAGGCGAACTCTTCTAGTTTCCAAAACGGCCTTTTTATTCGGTGTGGTTGCTGAGTTCTGAAATATCAATGATCATTTATCAGACAAAAGATCATTTTACATGAAAAGTCAAATATCTTAGCAAAGAATGGTCGTAAAAAAAAGCAAATTGAATGTGAATATGCAAACTATCTGGCCCGTAACTTGAATTGATACTTAAAAAAATTGGCCAAGTTCATTGGCCGCAAAAGAAACTTAAAATATGTACCAAATTTTTTCTCGCATTGTTCGTTAAAATCGTCGGATAACCGTCGTTTACAACAAAATTTCGCTGAAAAATCTCAAAACTAGAAATTTTAATCTTCAAAATGATTTTTTTTTTAAATATCAATCAGACTACTTTTTACGAAGATATGGTCTTTTAGAGATGACCAAAATTCTAGCGAAATTTCTCTGTACTCTGCGTTGTTTACAGTAGTGTAAATATATGTATTTTTCTGTGGATATGAGGTTTTCTATGTCTGCTATGCTCTTCAATAATAGTAAAATGTAATTTCATATTACAGTTACCTTCGTTGCAAAAACAAAACGACTTGCAATGGCACTGCGAAAATGGTAAATGGCGAAATTGTGAATCTGAATTCACATTCACAATTTTGTATGCCAAATGAAAATGCTGAGCCTATCGCGCGGTTCAGAGAGGCTTTGGCAGATGCGCTGTCTCGACATTGGTATGGCCTAAAGGCTCTTTACGATTCCATGGCTACTGTGTAAGTTTTTGAATTCAATCACGTATTATTTTTTTGTCAAATGAAAACACTGCTGTTCATAAGGATCAGTACACGTAACAAAATTTCGAGCCGCACTGAAAGTCGGATGGCTCTGTAAAAACCAAAGAGATAATTGATTGTATAAAGCAGCATTTTCTAAATGACAAATCCAACTTCATGCTGTTTTCTTAAAAAATTTTTTGCAATTATATTTAATTTATATTCGGTGTGTACTTCTTCAAAGAGCCGTTTTTTCTCTGTTTTTTAGATATTCGAAACTGATCATACAGCTTCTGAAGAATTTTTCCGTCGATTTTTTTTTCAAGTAAAGGTGTAAAAAATGAGCAGTAATCTTGAATTTTATTTCTTTAAAAGTTTTGTGCAATTTTATTCACAAAGTTATGTTGGTTCCACATACTGTAGATCATTTTTTGAAAGTGTGGCTCAATTCAAAAACTGAGACGTTTCAATAAAATCGTCCGAAGAGGACAAAGTGCCATAAGTTTATTTTGAATGTACCCGAATTTTTGTACCATTTTTTCTCCTGATTTTTTTTCAACCATGTACAATGTAAACTTTGATGATTGAAGTAGCTTTAACTCGAGAACCATACAATTTAGATAAAACCTTTATTAAAGAAGACTGTTTTGGTTAAAAGTTTTGAATCCACTATAACATTGGTTTTGAATTTGTTTAGCTTAATCTCGAAAATTTAACTAATTGTTGGGACTGAAAAAAAAAAAATTATAAATTGTCTCCGACGTAGTCATCCTGATGCTGCGGAGAAAATGTCCTATCTGGAGATCCGAAGTTTCATGAAGAAGTGCAGGAGGAGACGTTATCCGCAGCAACCTCATACGATAGAGGTATTCGTGCAGCAACTAACCGCTCCAGAATACACCAGGAATTTGGAATACGAAACGGGTCATTTGACGGTTGTTCTAATAACTGATGAAAATAACGGAAAGCACGTAATTTTTTACGATGCGAAGTTCGTGCAAGAAGAGATGACCGAAGTGACACGGTTATTTATTGATGCAACATTTAAATCGAGGCCTCGGCTCCAAGGAGTCTATCAAGTACTTACGATTCTGGGAGTCAAATTAAACCACGTAAGATTTTTGTTGTTGTTTAACTTCGACTTGTTATGCTTGTTTGTTGATGGAGATATTCATCAAGGAATGTGACCACGTATCGAAACTAGTACATTTTTAACCTCCACCCCACAACAATAAACTCGAAGACGCAGCCGCTCATTTGTTCAAAATACGGGTTTTTAATTTCACAGACAGTAATTGATACACTGAAGTAATGTAAAGATTATTCGGCAATAGTTGTTACTGAAGGTTTTTTTAAATGAAACATTTTCATTCAATAGGAAGTAGTGTGTATAATAGTCACAGTTATTTTGGCGATGGACGAATTTTTTCGCTTCCAAAACGTTGATCGTTTTAAAATATACAAAAAAAAATCTATACTAAATGTAAGCCCTTTATTGTAATATCAAGGTGTGCCAATAACCCCTTACTTTTTCCAGACAACGTGGGCTTTTCGCATGTTTTGATCAATCTTATGTTTGCTTGTTGTTTCGCGAAAAATCTGTAATTAAGCAAAAATGTTCATAATCATGCTATTTTAAAGTGAAAAAAGTTTGACGATATTCATACAAAGTTACGTATCAGTTTTCATTCCTCCAATGCCACCCTTAGACTCCGGGTGGAGTAAAAAAAAGGGTTTTGCGATGACTTTATTGATTATTCTTCGCCAATGAGAACGATCCCTATAGATGGAACTGTAAAGAAAAGAAAAAAAATACCCATGATCAAATATCTTGAAAAATCACTCCCATCCCCTAAAAATCATTCAAGTCAGTATAAATAGTAGGAAAATTTATTTTAAAAATTATTGGAACAAATAAAGTTATTTACTTTCAGAAAAAGTGTTGGACAAGGAGATTATTATATGTAACATTTTGATGCGCAATGCATTTACTTAACTATCCCCATTCTGGCAAAAATAAAAAATCGATATTCAATGTTACTTAATATTCTCTTTATAATGCTAATTTCATAAGAATACAAAAGGAACATAAACTTAAAAGAAACACATTTAATATTGTTTTTGTTTTTTGCAAATTTAGTCAGATATTATGTATTAATCTGTTGAAAGCTTCCTTTGTGAGGAAATCAAAATTAAAAATATAGTTCCTCATAAAGGGAGAATTGAGCAAAGGAATTTGAAAATTATAATTTACAGCATTGTTTATGAATTTTGCCCAACTTTTTTCACTAAAAAAAAGTATAATTAGAAATATTTTTGCTCCGATACAGATTTTTCGGTGAACAATAAGGCCTTCAAAAAAAATATTGATCAAAACATGCAAAAAACTCATGTTATTTAAACGGGAAAAGTAAAAGGTTATATGCACCCCTTAATACTGAAATAAAGTGATAAAATTTGATATAGGTTATTTTTCATAAATTTAGAAATGATCTACGTTTCTGGAGTGAAAAAATTCGTCCGTCACCAAAACAACTGTCACTCTAGCGTACAAACATGACTTCGTTTTCCATTATAATAGTATTAAGAACTTGATATGGTTGTCCGATCTAGGGATTTCCTTTCATCTGGGCAGTGATGTCTTCAAAAACGCAAGTGGCCTATGAAGCCATTTTGCGCTACGCGCGGGAGCAAATTATTCCTTCCAATGCAGTAAAATTGGTGATGAGTGACTTCGAAAGAGATTTGCGGAATGCAGTATCAAGCACATTTACCTCTGCTCTTAGCACGGGCTGCAATACGCATTATGATCGAGTAGGTATCCTTATGTAAACTAGGTTGTCTTGTTGCATGATTTTTAAGATGACCAACAGGTAAAAAAACTCGCATTTTTCGGAGAAGTTCAAATTTAAAAGAAATTTGAATAATTAAAAAAAAAATCTATCGAGAGTTTTATTACAAAACAATGTACGGTTAATCATGCACCGCGACCAACATGAAGTAATGATCGACAAAAAACCGTGATTTTTCAGGCAATTTATCAGAAAGCAAAATCACTCGGTTTGCGAACTTTACTTCGAGATAATATCGAAGCAAAAGTGTGGTTTAAAAAAACATTGGCGCTGGCGTACTTGCCGAAAAATTTGATCGAGGACCAGTATAACTCGATTAAAAACGATTTGTCCCCACCGGTACGAACAAGATGTGTGAATTTCTTGCGTTATTACGAGCGTTATTGGCTACGTACAGTTACGCCGGCAGGCTATAGTGTGTACGGACTCGGCCAGCGGACAAATAACATCATTGAGTCGTACAATCATCGACTGGGGGGTCGAATGGAAAATCGCCCTCATCCCTGGGATTTCATCAGTGAGTATTACTAGAGTCGCGGCAGCCACTCGGACAAATACATTTATAAAAGAGAGATCGCTCCAAGACTCTTTACCGGAGACACCGCGATTCTAATTGTTCGCAGTTTTACCTCCCTACTGCAACTTGAAATAAAAATGTTGGTCATCAAACATTTCCCATAATGTTATTTTTTGTTGTCAAAGGCAAGCTCCTGAGATTGCAGTCCGATGTGCAGACCGACCTTCGCCGCTTGAAAAATAACTATCAGACATCTCGCCACGCACGCTACACGACGGTGTTCAAGCAGAAATATATTTTTCAAGGTAGGGTGTACTATTTCATATTTTACCTACGCATACCCTAACGGGTTTTAACGTCTATCTAATTTCTGCCACCACTTTTTTCCCGCTTCATTGTACGTTTTCGTATGGTATTTGAATATGTGGGTATTTGAAAAAAAAAATAGTAATACGTTGAAATTTTTGTATGGATGGAGTTCTTTTTCGGAAGCCTACTGACTGTTAACCCTAATCACTCACTTGAGGTCTAAACGACCCCATTTGTTTTTTAAGTTCTGATGTTTTCCAGCAAGCGACACTGTAGAATATTGTGCAACACTGTGCAACGCAGTGTCGTATGGTGCCCGTGCTATTTCCCTGTTGTTGGAACGCATTATGTAACACAGTGTTGCTCTGTGATGCTTGCTGAAAAATGTTCCTAAAGCAGTGTGAGTAATTATGGTTAAGGTTATAATTGCAAGAATCATCACTTCGTGTTATATGAAACGAGATATGAAAGTTTAAATCAATTATAAGTTCGGTGTTTGAAGACTTCACTGTAATTAGTGAAATTGCTCATATTTTAGAAGAATCTGACCCATAATCAAGAGGCTCGGTAGAGTCTCGGGACGAGTACATTGACAGCCCTGTCGTCTGCTGGCCTGAGGCTCTCGCCGAGACTATACTTTCTCTGAATAAAACGATTCGCGGTGGTGGGGGTAAAATTGGCATGTCATTTTCTTTAATTTATGTATACTAGGATCTTCATTTATAATTTTTTTTTTAGCGTGGCGGGAACTGCATTTCCGAGAGATTACCCCAAGTGAATTTCTCACAAGAGCGGCAGCACTCAAAGACAACATCGATGAGTTTATAGCACAGCAAACTGAAGCACGTGAAGGCGAAGAGTTCGAGCTGCAAGAACCCCCGGTAGCTGTGCCATTAGGTAAAACCTTTCATTTATAACATAACAACAATTGTATATAGCACTTAAAATGCGATGTAATTGTTGCACCGTGTAACTTAAGATATTTTCTACTACCTCAATTGATCAATTGATTTGTAAGTAGAGCAAGATCCGGACTACAATCGTGTGATCTTCGACGGGAACAGACCTGAGTGGCTTTTTGATGATGTGGAAGTACCGCGAGCAGCTCCAGAAAACGGTAATCCATGACAATTTATCGCGTCGTAGTAGGCGTTGAATGTGTGCAGAAAGTAATGAATTATTTGATAAAATAATCGTACATAATTAATGTACACTAGGGTGATTAAAAAAAAAAGATTTTTGTTTGAAGCCTCCTTTTTAAAAGTTATAAGTGTTATTTAAAGAGTTACATGTAGTTGGCGGCCGAAAAATGCGTGTTTTTGTGATTTTCCATAAGAGAGAGAGAGAGAGAGAGAGAGATTCTCTGTGAATTCAACCACTTTTTTTTCAACCATCTCAGATCTACTCCATAGTTGGTTATATCAAAGCACTACTAAAAGGCACTCTATGTAAATTTTTTTTAGATTTTTAAATTTATTATTTTAGAAAATGCCGTTTTTCCAAATGAATATATGTCAGAAACTTCAATAACTGAAAATAAATGTCTCGACCTAAAAGTTGTAGTTTTTTTGTTAGCTTTCAAGCGGTTGACTTGAAATAATTTTAACGTTCTGGTAACGCTGATTTTCACCAAAACAGGGGGAAATCATTTTTTTATTCAAAAACTCTTCCTGTATGTCTGACAATATCGCAAAAAAATCGCCAGTGGTACGGATCAAGATTCTAGGGTGAAAAAAGTGAAACCACACAAATTAATGTTTTTATATACCAGAACCTCGATCCATGCCACTCTGGCAATTTTTTTGCGATATCTTCAGAGACACTGGAAGACTGTAATTTTTTCAGTAAAAAAAAACATGGCTATTTTCGAATAAAAAAATAATTTCCCCATTTTTTGGTAAAGAATTAGCGTTAGCGGAACGTTAAAATTATTTCACGTAGCCGGTCGAAAGTTAACACAAAAGTACAACTTTTATATGAAGACATTTTTTTTCAGTTACTTCAGTACTTTAGTATCCGAGATATATTCATTTGGAAAAAACGGCATTTTTTAAAATGTTGAATTGAAAAATCTGAAAAAATTTACATAGAATGCGTTTTAGTGGTGCTTCGATATAACCAATTATGGGGGAAATCTCAGATGGTCAAAAGAAGTGGCTGAGTTGACGGAGAATCCTTCAAGAATAACATGAAAAAAATTATTTTTGCTTCCTCTCATTTTTATCACTGGCAAATGATACGTTATGTAGGAAATCTCCGAACGTATGTTTGTAGAGAATTGAACGTTCTATAAAAAAGGTTGCAAGTCATTTTCTAATAAGTTTACTGGTTTAAATTTAATCAAGATCAAAGTTTAATTTACCGTAAATTTTTCCGATTTGTAGATGTCAGCGGAACTATTAGTTTCACCGCAAAAATATGCACAATCTTTGATGTAAAACGTAAATTAAACTTTCAAGAGCTGTTAATCAACAGTTTTTTTGGAATAAAAATAAAATTTATTACACTTTAAGAAAATATTCAGTAAAAGTTAGCTTAAAAATTTTAGTTTTTTATTAAAACATTACATTCATTGTAGTATCATGATATATTTTTATTCAATTTTATTTTTACTTTGAATAAATGTTATTAAAATTGTAAATAAGAAATTTTGGTGATAAATCGAACAATATACCATAGTGATATTTATCTGTATTAGTAAAGAATAATACTACAAATAAAGATAAATATCGCTTAGCAGTATGATTAACAAGCACAGTAGCTTTACTCTCAACTCAATTTAAAGAAGGAAAAGATTATATTACCGACAAAGCTTAAAAACAATCATTTTTATCGAATGATAAATTTAAAAAGAAGTTGCTGATTCTAAATTATAAATAATAAATTTCAGTGGTATATCGAACGATAAAACACTGAAATTTTTGAGATTTTTATTGACAATAATAATTTTCAAAAAAAATATTCAAAGTGAAATTGAAATCGAATAAAAATATATCATGATACTACAATAAATGCGATTTTAATAAGAAACTTCAATTTTAAAGCCATTTTTTACTGAAAAATTTCTTTAAGTGTACTATTTTATTATTATTATTACAAAAAACTATTGTCCGACATCTCTTAAAAGTTAAATTTATGTTTTCCATGAAATTTTGTGCACAATTTTCTGATGAAACTAATAGTTCCGCTGTAATATCCACAAATCGGAAAAATTAACTGTAAATAAAATGTTGACCTTGAATAACTTTTGAACGAGTATACCTATTAGAAAATTACTCGGAACCTTTTTTGTAGAGCATTCAAAATATGCCTGGAGATTTTCCATATGACGTATCATTTGCCAGTGATAAAAATCAGATGATGCAAAAATAGCTTTTTTCATGTTATACTCATGGAAAATCGAAAATGTGATGCGAACCACCTTAATATTAATATCAAGAGCTCATATTTTCATAGGCTTATTTTTATATCTAAATGAAATTTTTTCCCGCAAACAGATCAATGACATGGGAAACGGTCTGTTCGTCCTGTCTAAATTTTATAAGTTACCAATCGGATATCTTACAACAAAACAATTACATGTTCTTAAAGGAAATTGAATGCCCTACAAAAAAAGTTCTCTTATCATTTTGTGATAGAACTCTTCGTTTAAAAGTTATTTATACAGTCCAAAGTTGAACTTGGAGTATATTTCAAGATTTTTTCACTTTTCTGGCAAAACTGTCAGACTTATCGCAAACTTTCACAGAACCTTTTGTGAGGAATATTTTATTTTATATAAAATGATGTCAATCAATCATTTTTAAACTTAATCATTTCATAGTTGACAGTTTTATACATTTTTTAGATGAAAAGTTATTATTTCGCCAGTATTATTTTTTGAATAAACAAAAAATATAATTAAAAAGACACCAATTTGAACAAAGTTATTTTCTTAGATTCAATGTTGATACAAACTGTACTGTATTTTCTTAAAATATCAAATTTTTAATTATAAATAGAAGAAATATGTATAATCCGAAAATGACTGTCAATATACTTGTACATTTTCAAAACATATTGCATTGTCCTACATTCTTTGCCAATCAATGATTGTAGTCTTCTATCATACCAATTTCGACGAAATAGTAAGTTTACTCCAAAAGATCCTTTCTAAAGCTGTCAACTGTGATATCATTAGGTTAAAAAATGATTAATCGACATGGTTTTATATGAAATAAAATATTCTTTAAAAAAGGTTGTGACATTCTGCAAAAAGTCTAATAAGTTTTACCAGAAAAGTGAAATTCTTAAAATGTACTCCGAATTCGACTTTGACCTTGAATAACTTTGGAAATTGTAAGGGGCATCTTTTTTTACCTTTCTACAACTTCTAAAAAGGGGGGCTGCTGTCAAAAAAAGGAAATATCGTTTTTTTTTAAATTACCTTAATATACATATATACTTTCCATTTGACATAGATGTTTATGAGAATGATTCGGATGACGGGTCATCCAGTGAAGATGAGCCCAAAATTCAAGTCGACATTGATTCGATCGAGGTCGAGACTGGGAATAATGTGTCGATGGACGAAGAAAAGAGAGCGCCATCGCCTGACAACGACGGTAAATATTATGGATTGCCAGACAACAATTTTAGAATTGATTTGTATCATGCGAAGCTTGATAATTAAATTTCTCACATGTTTCAATTAATGCTATGTAGAGGGCAACCTACCCGAACCTAGGCCAACAGTTTCCAATGATGGGGAGCTAATACCATCGCTCGACAACGACGGTAATGTTTTAAAATTATGCGAAAATCCTTCTGAGAATTATTGCACTAATATTGAATGTAATTATAAATTAAACATTTGTTGTTTGAACAAATCAAAGAACCAGTCAGATCGCAATGAGGTCGAGGAGGCTAAACAGCGGCCAATGGAGGGTGCAGGTAACTTTTGTGGAATTGTACTGAAAAATTTTCTTAATATATGAATTTTCTTGCATTGACATGATATTCCATTAGCATAGAATATTTAATTCAGAATTACATGGAGTATAAATGAGACAAATAATAAGCGAAATATTTAATTTGTAATATCGTTTGATATAACAGTAATACATTCGCGCTAATAATTATTTATATTAATTTATATAGTGGGACCAATCCGTCGGAAACATAGAAGGAGGAGAAAAAAGAAAAAAAAGTGACAATTCCTGTGCAAGAAAATGTGGACGGCAAAAATGTGGAGAGATTAATTTCTCAAAAATTACAGAGATGAGGCAAAAGGCCGAGGCATGGGAACAGGAAAGTGCAACAACCGAAAACGAAAGACTTCGGACTCAATTAGCAGCCACCCAAAACTAGCTGCAGATAGTGGAAGAAACGGTGGAAACTGTTGAAGAAAGAGGTAATAACATCACAGTTACACAGTTCATGTTGAAAATATTCATTTAAAATGTTGTTTAATAGAAAATTGGTTATCACAATCTGCAATATTTTTTGAAACGTCGATGTCATCACTATTTATTTGATACTGAATTCTATGTCTTATCTGAATTCTATATCTTCTCCCTAAAAGAAAATATACTTCTTTTAAAAATTTTTTTTACAGCCCTGTGCCGGATATATTATCTACAACAGGCCACCCATATTTATTTGCCGTGTGGCCATTTCATCGGTTGCTCCTCAAGCGCTGATAGGATTTGGGCACAAAACAACCACAAATGTCCCCTTTGCCGAACAATTTGCACCGAAATTCTACGAAGAGTATACCAAGAGCTGTAAAATTTATTTTGTTGGAAAATAAATATTTTATTCATTTATATGCTGTATAGTATATATGCGATATGTTATATAATATAGTTTATTTACTTTGTTTAATAAATTATTGATAGTAATGGAATGTTTCCATATGTTTTTACCACGTATTTATTTCATAATTAATTATGAAAAAAATGTAAATGTCATGAAGATCGTACGAAGAGAGGACTGGCGAACAGTCAGCTGCATCGAATTGATAGGGATCGAAAATTCGCTGTTTTCGTGATTTTTTTTCAATGGTAAAAATACTCCAATAATTCTAATATTTTTTTATGAGTCCCATTGAAATCTCTTCAATAACAGAGAATGAATCGTTCTAACTTCTGATCCCCACCCGTTTGATTGTATTTGCTTTATTGTTTTTTTTTTAATTATTGAAAATGTCTGGTAAAAAAAATGGGCCCTGATGGTGTGTACGATTCTAGCCATAATTATTATCCAAATCTAAATTCTACAAAAGATCATAGACATACGTGTCGATCTCATGATATGCAGGATTTTTTATTAAATTTCCTTAATACCGGCGGTTTGAACAGAAAATACTAAATTTAGACAAATTTTTTCAACAGTTTTTCGTGAATAAAAGATGGAAAGATGAAAACAAATAAAAAAAAAACACCCTCCGTAGCAAGACAGTGACACTCATGCCAATTAATCTTTCTCAGAATTTCGATTCGGCTAACAATTACGGTTGTAATCGTGTACGCCGTTCCTTTATAGGAATTTTGGATGATAAAAAAACAACGTAAAAAAATGAAAATAAACGTTCAAAAATGCATTCCCTATTCTCTTAGAGTGCTTTAATGAGACTCAAAAAAATTAGTCTGATTAGCGTATTTTAATTACTGAAAAAAAATCGTGAAAAAATAGTATATTACACACCTAAGGAGGGAATGTAGACTACTTCAAACCGCGGGCAGAATTGTCACCCGAGCCGAAGGCGAGGGTGATAAGCACGCGGTTTGATGTGGTCTAATTTCACTCCCGTGGAGTGTATACTATTTTTCACCACACATGCACCGAAAATTCAACCTTCCGATTTCGGAAAGTTGAACTTTCGGCGCATGTGTGGTGAAAAAGATTTTTTTCGATCCGTCACATTCGAATGATCCATAACACTGCTCGTTCTGCGAGCCAGATTCTACTCTTCCATCTCATAACATTTTAGAGTTCAATTTTAAGGTGGATGGGTAACGGCTACGTGATTTTTGTAGCAACTATATTTTTCGAAAATTTCAAAAGACGAAACTTGCTTGAAAATAATAATTTTATTATTTTATAAATGTAATTGGTAAAGAACCAACATTTTTATACAATTTTATTAAAGGACGTTTGAAGAGTTTCTTTTGACTGGCGTGGTGCACCTGCTGCCGCTGCTGTTGATGTGACGCTGTCAGTTTTGTTTACAAATTTTGTAGGTTATGAAGTGAGTTTACTGTCCAAAGTGGTATTGCAGTGAAGGAAAATGAAAAAATGAACGATCAAAAAGTTTACTGGGATAAAAATCGTCGTTTTGTAAAAATTTACAAAAAAAAACGTAGCGAAGCTAACAAACAACAAACTATGACCGAAAGGTCGAACTGCGAATGTATATTGAATGCAGCACTATCAAACGTTACTGATTCATTTGTCGTATAATCCGTATGATTTCTCAAGAGATATTTTTTCACATTTCAGCCAATTTTCAACGGTAAGGTTCAAACACTAAAATACTCATGTATTCTTGAATATCCACGAAATACACAACGATCGATTTTTTTTTTGCTAAATCATGGATATAACTAACGAAAAAATTCAATAACTTTTCATGTGTGTACGGTTTTTATATGCCGGAGTGATAAGTGTCAGCGAAAAGTCGATATTCAATAATTAATTTGCTGCTGAACTACACGGTAACTAGCGTCGAAATTTTGCATATCTATCCAGTACGTATTCATTTTTGCCTACCCAAAGTATCATCGCGTAATCTTGGATAGCGAATATTCACCCATCTACCTTAAATCGTTATAATTTTAAATGATAATAATGACAGTGATTCAATGATTAAGGAAAACGGAAATCGTTGTGGATCAATTTCGCTCACACCATACCTATGAAAGAAATAAAGGACAGGATTGATCGTTTTTAAGATGTTACTAGGCGAGTCACAGACGCGCGCTCCGCGCGAGTCATCTTCTCGCATGGGGTAACATTTTTTTTTATTTTCACCAGGATTCAAATTTACATTTAATAAATAATTCAACGTATTAATTATTAATAAGTATTAAATCACGTCATATTTTCAGTTTTCTTCCTCAGATAAGCGAATCTTCTGCAAGATAAAACAAAAAATATTTATCTAATTTCACCTAAATTATTATTGGACTGTAAAAAACTTTGTGTAAAAATTGTGAATCCACCTTTGGTGTTTTCGTCACTTTAACCATAGAGGCTATGGACATCCGTGGACCACCGTCGTGTTTTTCAATGAATGACATGTCACAAACTTGGAGGTAGCAAGATTCAAAACTTTTCCAACGATTGAAACATAGTCTGTTTTCGATAGCCTTGAAACGTCCGATTTGATAAGTTTCATTAGTCGTACGTCCATTTTTTGAGATCCATTTGTGATGGATCCCAGCCCATATGTTGAATTCTCTTTGGCATTCGTACATTCGTGAAAATTGGTTTTTATATTCCCTGAAACTTCTATAAATTTAAAATAAAAATAAAGCAAAATAAATTTTAAAAGACTGTAAGGAGATGAATTTTATTTTTGAATTTCATACTGAATTATATAAATTTGAATATTATTTGTAAATATTATTTGTTAATTTTAACTATTAATTTTACGTGTGAACTTACTGACTGTTTCGTTGATGTTGAGGTTTATCTCCTTCCAGTCGATTTCCAACATTTCATCCAGATTGTCTCTTGATAACTCATAGATCCCGAGCCCATTGATTATGGTGTTGCCGTTAATGTTTAATTCGAAATTTACATTTCCCAAATTGAATTTTGCATTACCAATCTTCTTTGCTGAAGCTCCATCAATGTGGTATGAAATTAAATATTTTAATTCCTGATTTTTTTCTTTTACTTCATATACATGTAGATTGACGAATAATGATCAATATCGTTCCAATAAATTTTCTTGATCAATTTCAATTTCTATTTCATTAATGTGCTGCTTGTAATCTTGGGATAATTCGTCTTTAAATTCATCTCACAATTCATCTGGATGAACGGGATTACAGTGTAATAATATTCGCACAAAAAGTTGTCGAAGGCGAGAAGGCATCATCCGAATTGCAGCTTCTTGCATAGCTTTACGCCATTCGTCATCGTCTTCAATCAAACCCAATGCTAAACATGCTTCAACAAAAGTTTGTTGCACTTTATTATTAATTGTCCGCAAGTCTTCAAAGCTTTTTGCACCCTTAGTGTTTAATAAAAGAGGTCGCAAATGGAATAATTCTGTTTGGGTAGGGCTCGCCGAATACATTCGTCCAATGGAATTGAACAGCTCCTTCCTCTTTTGCCAGCGAAAAACTGGTGTTCCATTATTGAATTTCATTGTAAATTTCTTATAAACATAATGCGACGGAATTTCCGAGTACGTGAACTGACGGGCTGCTTCATCCCGGCAATTCAATGCAAAATAATCCATGAGCATAGAGTGTGGCTCATAGCATGTCGTATGCCCTCCTTATTGCATTCTTCCGCAAAACTAATGATTTGCTCATTTGGCAAATGAACAGGTAAGCGTATTATGGGATGACTTTTTTCTTGCATCTTCTTATTCAATATACGCCATATAGCTTCATTTGGTCCAACATATCTAGTCTCGATGTAATCCTTGCATTCGTCATGATTTTTTTCGGTATTAATATCTGTGTTTGTAGAATCAGTTATTTGAATTGCAGCAGCATCATGCCCTTTATAAACATATTTGTACAAATATTTTGGGGCAGTTACTTTGATAACAACTTCAGTATTAATATGACAGTTAAATGTTCGTAACAGTACAGGCGAATATGGTACAACCCACCGGTTATCAACAACGTATCCTCCCGGACGTTCATAAAAATTACCCGTATCTTTTCTACGGTACTGTGGGTAGCCAGCGGCATCTAATTTCGTTGCGTTTTGGAATTGTTTTGGGAAGTGTTTCGAGCATTTGCCATTAACTTCGTACCACGATCTGCACGGACCGTGAATCATATTCTTCATAACAATTTGATGCAACTCTGGATCTAGTTCTGGGTCGGGGATTTCTGCCGAAATGTAACGATCAACCACTTCTGAAGTCGATAATTTTTCTTTCAGCGTCAGAAGCATATGTAAATGTAATAAACCACGCTTTTGAGATTCGATCGTAAATACATATGCAAGCACTTCTCCAAATAATTGTTTTCGAACGATCAAATCAATTAAATGTTTTTTCTTCATATCGAAAACTCTTGCAGTAAGATCCGGCCTATCCGATGGTTGTTGACCAGGAAGCAGGTTTTCTCATATTTCTCGCCAATTTGGATTGCATGTCATGGTTATAAATAAATCCGGTTTCCCGAATTTTCTTACAATAGCCATTGCATCTTGATAATGTTGCATCATGTTCCGTGGAGAACCCGTGAAAGATGATGGCAAAATCACAACTTTTTCAACACGTGTATTTTGATTTTCTGCCTTTTTTTTCTAAATAGTCTTTTAACCCTGTATATGAATCAGCACGTATACTCACTTGATTCCTCCGGATAAAATCAATCCTATCTTTCTCGACTCGTACGTACTGATCAACAACCCATTGTTGAAACAAACGGCGTCCTAAGAGGATTGTATTCGTACCATCATTATCACGAATCGCCATGCGATATCTTGTGTATGCTTCATGAGTAACACGTTTATTCTGATTGCTCGTTTGCTTTAAATCATGCGACCAGCCACGAGTTCCAAATGGGTAAAATAATGAATAAATCCACGGTTCAACGTTTGGATCCATACTACTTATGCGTAATTTTTTTGTATTCTTGTTACATATGACAACATATGATTCGGGAATTTCACCATCGGCGGTGGTTGAAAAAACAGCAGCAACTTCATTGCTTTGTTGGATATTGAATCTCCTACGATCGAAATCCGTTCTAGTTGTGAATAACAAATTAAATTCTTCACATGTTTGGTTTGCATCGATTTGTCTTTGATTTTGCATTTTTATTTTATTACCTGTCACAACCGACGTTAAATTTTTATTATTTTATTTTTCTTTTGCAACTTAATTAAAACGAACTCGAACTAAGTGCGCATATCACCTAATCAAGACACCGAATATAACGCATAGACATATCATTACCAAAGACACGTGCCCGACGCAAGTGTTCTGGATTTTACGAAACTCCCATCCGAGCACTATTGCCCTAAATTTCGGGGATTCACCAATTGATTACACAGATGTTTTCTCCTTATAAGGACCAAAAAATAGAACTCTGAACACTTGTGCCCAAGGTAACGATAACAAACCCCACCTATTTGACCCAAATCTAGCCCTGTAAAAAGGCTAAGGTTTGCGGTACAACTTGCATTCCGTTCCGTACCTAGAGTCGCGTTTATACTGTTCGCAGTAGTTCGGTTGTCATTCGGTTAGCCGTCTTATACTTAACCTCTGGACGAACTCCAGGTCTTCTGTAGAAGAGAGCGAGTCAACTCCAGCAACGAAGGTGTTAAGGTATTTTACTCCGATACGAGACTTTAAATATTTTCCAATCATCTTGACTTTGACTTCGAATATTTACGATCGATCACGAAATCCAATAACGACCGCGCATCGACGAGTTGAAGACACCTCTCCGGTAACGTACCACGTATCATACCAAATAGTATCACTTATTGTAACTTACGCAATATCCAGAATATATAGAGAATCCCAGATCCCTCTATCATATTCTACAATTGTACTTTACTAACACCTTACGTTGTATCACGAACATATAGAGAATCCCAGATCCCTCTATCATATTCTACAATTGTACTTTACTAACACCTTACGTTGTATCACGAACATATAGAGAATCCTAGATCCCTCTATCATGTTCTACTACTGTATTTCACTAAAAATCTATTTTCATTAAAGAGTGTATAAAGAATCCTAGATCTCTTTGTCCACGACTTTTAATACCTTTCCTCAATCGCAACTAGACAAAAGCAAGACTTCTCGAGGTCTCTCAGCGTGCGCCCACGATACTCAAACGAGTATATCTATATAATAACGCTCTGCGTATACATGCTGAATGGAAAAGTCTATGGGACATAGCGTTTGCCGCTCGACGCTCAAACACCCGAACCTTTCCTTCACGCCCCTCCGGACGTGACATACCCATCATTTGATACGATTGAGCATATACGTTATTTTCCCGTATTACTGTATCCAATATTTTTAACAATTCTCTATCAAGTGAGTTGTTGCGTCTTTGATTCGAGTTCACTGCTTCATCAGAATCGACTATGAACAATTGTCCATAACTTGAAAGCTCATTTGGAAATGGATGGACAGCTGTATTCATTTGATAATATATTTGACCAGATATTCTAAAATACCGTGGTCCAGGACGTCTGTCATTGAAATTAAGCAAATTTGCGCTTAAAGAAGCAAATGACACTGAATTATTGTAATGTCTTATTCGAGCGAAAAATTGTGACGATTTTGGATGAGAACCGTCAAATAAGGAATATTCATTGCTGGTACTTTTGGCAAAGCATCTAAGCGAACCTTACCATGGCTGCAACAGTCGTGAAATGAATTTTTCATTTTCGTGATTTTTTCTGACGCAAAATGCTTTGCATCACAGTGAATGCATCGTTCGGCCATGGGTCCACCATAATGCTCCGTTACATTACGATCGTAAGCTTCACGTGAGTTATATTGGTTGATTTTTTAAGGCTGAATATACCTCTCCTGGCGGGTTCGACGTGCTCTTAAAATGGTTTCTTCTTCAACGTATTGAATAGCTATCATCTGTGTATGATCAACCCAATTTTAGTCATTCATCGTATTCGGAGGATTTACATTTAACTGATTCGACGTCGGCAATAGTGTTACATCAATAGGATTAGGCAAAGATGGTTGAATTCGGTCGCTGGTGCTACCAATTCCGTTAAAATTTTCTTTTTTCATTGCTTCACGACGACGTCGTTGATTTTTCCGTATTTCTTGCTTTTTTCCTCTGTTGTAATTCTTCTTTTTCCTCCGGCGTTCGATTTATTTTTCGGCGGGGCATGATAAAGACATATGTAGAAACATTCACGAATATACATATGTAAGTAATTCCGTAACATGCATTTCGGAGAGCAATTAGTTCCTCATACTGTGATCATAGTTGTTATTTTGTACAATTGGTACGAAATTATACAGGAGTAGAATTCAGTTGTTAAATATTGAATTGAAAAAAATAAATAATTCTTCAAACAGGAAAACATGAGTTTTTATTCTTGAAATAATGCTTTTTACAAACTTCGATGAACAATCAAGTGATACATCTATACACAAAAAAGACGACTATTTAGGTCTGTACATATATTTATTTACTCGTTGAATTCAATTATAATTTCAAAAACTCATTCAGTTCATAAATACTTTAGTAGATTCAAAATTCAGTTCAGCACATTCAGTTTATAATTTTCAATAATTTATTTCAGTATGCCTTCAGTTTAAATCATTAGCATGCACTATCAGTTTCGATAATCAATTTTTAATCTCTGTTTTTTCAGTTTCAATCATCATCACAATTAAATTTCAGTTCATGTAGTTTCATCATTAGTATTTTTAGCACTCAATCTCAGTTTATTCCGTTCAAATCATCAATATTTCATATTTCAATCGTTTCAATCAATTTCTTAAATTGAGTCACAATTTTCAGTTTTTAGTAGTTCCAATTTTTCACATTCGATTTCCTTTCAATCGATGATTTTTACTATAAATCCGTTAATTGGCTCTTCTCGTAGTGTTCCTGAAACAAAGAAAATAAAATTTATCATGAATTTCTCTCAGATTGATTTGAAAATTAATATCAGAATGCAAAAGTGAACTTAAATGTCAATCTACATAACGTGCGGATTATTCTTTTTCAAGCCATATGAAGTATCGACCGAGTTGCAATAAGTGCGAGAAAAATAGCAACAACGTTTATCAGAAACTGAATATGTAAAAAAAACGAACAAGTGATTCTTTTTTACTTCAAAGACAAATAGGTTGAAAAATATGAATCAACTTACCCGATTTGGTCGATCTTCTCCGTCGTACGTCTCCAATTTTATTGTATCACCACACAGATTGAATGAATGTCTAATTCAAAGAATTTTCGAGAACTCGAGTCGAGCAGAACGATATCGACAAAATGTCAAAGATGGTTTGAATCCCGAGCTGTCATTTTGACGGGACGAATGAACGTTGTTTTTTCCGAATGAACTTAGTCACACAATGGTCGTGTTTCAAGCAGAACCAATCGGAATCGCGGAAAAGCGATGACAATGAAGAGCTAATTCACGCGTCATAACCTTACTTTATAAAAACGGAAAAACTACGAACTTTTCATTCACTATTATTTCATTCCCTATTTTGACGTTCGCTATTTTGTCGTTTGCTGTTCAGGTCTCTCGACATTTTCGTTCTCGAAATTTTTATTTTCGATGCGGTGGCTTATATTAATACTTACCATTCTTAACAAGAAAATGTTTCAGCTTTCAAACAAATAGTTTTTCGATACGCGATCATTCGATACAACCGTTGGTCGTGAATGAATTTTCCAAATAACTCAGCTTTCGTTACGTGAGAATTCGAAATTACAAAATTTGGTCTATGAGCATTCGATATTCTGCCGTTCGAAGTTTACACCCCTACCGTTCATTTCAACATTATAAAATTATGTTTTAATACGTATATTAAAAGTACTTATCCGGCCCATCACTTTTTATTCATTGCTTATTCGACTGAAAATCAGCAGTTCTTTTCAAAATCGGGTCACAAGATATAATTCGAAGTGAAATGATTTTCGCGCGGATTACTGTCCAAAAAAATTAACACATAAATAAACTTTTTATTTGATTCTCATTTGAATGAGCAATTTGAATAAAAAGTGATGGGCCAGACAAGTACTTTTAACATTTTCAAATAAATTATCGGATAAAAAAATTATCTATCTGTTGTGACGTGGTAATTCTGCACACGTCACAAAATAAGTAAAATTGACACGACACGGGACAGGAGCGTCTTTCGTCATCGACGAATTTCTCTCGAGCAAATCCAGAAGGACCAAACGCTAGCGTATTTATCGAGAACTAATTTTATTTTGAATTATTTTTGAATTCATTAAAAATAAAATTATTCTAGTCTATTAAAAAAAATAAATAGACGTAAGACTTACATTTTTACATATTTTTTTATTGACATACTGTATTAAAATATTGCAAAAAGTCAACACTGCAATATCAAAACCTTTTTCAATCTTTAAATATGATAATGGCAACGACAACAATTGTGGCAGTATTACCCCGGAGAACATCGTCGGGGTGATGCTGCACAGACCCGAATGGTGGTGCTTAGTCGCCACCGACACGGAAACGATACTGCGACGTAAGAACGCGGACGGCTGCTTGACAGAAGACTGAGCAGACGAAGTGACGCGACGTTACGATAACGGTGGGACAGAACGGACGAACGAACACAGACAGAACCCCCAGTCAGAAGTAATATCAACATAGTCCCTGGCTGGGGGGAAGGACAACAAGGAGGTGGCGGTTTTAGTGGGTAGGCCTGTTTTTTTGGGAGTCCCACATACCCATGTAGTCCGTAAGACTACATGGAATCCGTAAAAAGGATTTCCGCAACTCCTTGGTAAAAAAAAAAAACGACAACAATTGTGCCAACAATGATTGTGCCGACGCAATGAAAGATCAGGGGAGATAATTGATGATGACGATTAATAATAATCACTCCAATATCCATCATTTTCTAGAACGCACTCCAGCCTCCGTGGCATCGAATTGCATATATTTCTTATGAGTTCGGGTCGTCTTCGCAAGTCTTCCCATACCTCCTGAACATGCGCAACAAGCTGCTGACGATTGGAATCTTGTCCAGAACGCCAATCCCTGACCATGACACCTATTTGAAGCATAACCGCTTAATCTTGATCGAATTTGTGGTGTAAAAATTCCCAAAAAAGAAAATCGGTTTTCATAGGAATTTTTTTCAATATCTTGAAATATTTCAAAGCGAAATATTGGTCAATCAATGTTTTTGTTTTTAATTTATAATCTATTTTTTGTATATTTGTGCAAACTTGATGAAGTTTATGTAAAAATATGGATTTTTTAATCTCCAGACATTTATCAAAAGTCGCGACAGCGACTATCGATGGTCTGTAACATTTTGGAAAAAAGTAAAATTATTCCAGACATTTTCGATCTGGTTTAGATCTGAAGACTTGGATGGCCAAGGTAACAGTTCAATCATTGGATGATCGGCGAACATACTGTGGTTATTCTAGCAGTGTGAACCGCGCTGTTATCCTGCATGAAGCAAATAGTGTTCCTCAACAGTGTATCGTAGTATCGTGGCTGCAGTAGAAAACGTCGTCCACGCGGCCGATATACGTGTTGCCGTCCGTCGTCAGATGACATAAAAACCTGTGTTTTTTTAAAATAAGTTTATTTGCAGTTGCAGTCTTGCTAAAATGTTTTTCTACAGATTTTTTCGAAATTCAATAGACACGTTCGTGGCCCTATTATAAAAATATGCTACAAAATTTGACAAGCATTCAATATCTCGTTATCAAAGGTTACACAGTTTTACATTACACGCGTTCTCATAGAAAGTCGTATAAAATCTTACATCTGATGAAATGATTCCGAAACTTCTCTACAATTTTTTTCTCTTTTTTATTGATTACAGAGGAACACATTGAGAGATTTGCATGAAAAAAATAAAAATTTTGACGACTGACAAGCGGATATTCAGCAATACAGCTCTGTATATTCATTACATACAAAAAACATGGTTATTTCTCACACTTTTGACGTAATAAAACTTTATCAACCTTTTTGTCAGACCAAATTATTTTTGCCCAATCTTCAGCAGTCACTCCAAATAGTCCCTAGCAAATTGACGGCGCTGCTGACGATGTATTTCCATCTATGGAGTTTTTTTCTATGGCCGATGTGCTGTTATGCCGGCTGTCTTCAACCGACGTCGGCTGGTATTGACAGAAATATTTAATCCTGTTTGTTCGATTGCATCTTTTATAGATGTAAAAGGATTTTCTTCAACGTATTGTGTTAAAAGTTCGTCCTCTTCGGGAGCCGTTTTACGCGGTCGCTTGTTTTTTTTCTATGATCTGCTAGAGCAGCCGTTCCGACAACCTTATATCAGGGTGGTTGTTATTTGGGTCACATGTGAATTTCTCAAGTTCCCTCGTAAAAACACAATCAAGGTGTATAAAAAATGAGGTGTACAAATTTTTAAGACGCCCGGAAAATTTTAAACTGTGCCCCTAGAGGTTTGAATTTTGAAAGCAAAAATACATGTATTTTGTCATGCTCTCACTCCGTTGTTTCTCCTACGTTTAATATTCATGAGAAAAATCTAAAACTCAGCACATATATTGTGTATATTATATGGTTTCGAAATTTATTTTTTTAGATTTTTCCAACAACTATTATTATAATTACGAGCGGTACACAGATAACTTTATTTTTGACTTTTTAAGTTATTCCCGTCAACCATTGCTGGTTGTGTCTGTTGCTATTTTCATAAAATTTTCGACTATATCTATAAAATTCTGTACTTAAAAGTTCAATTTTTGTAAAAGCTCTGAAAATTCTATAGAACTAAATTTGAATTTCAAATTTAAACAAAAAAATAATTTCAAATAAATGAAATAAATCGTATGAAAAATTAACTATGAAATACCATTTGGTAATATATTTCCACGTAAGCGTTTGACGGACCGCTTTAAACATTGTTTACGTTCGATGCCTCTAGGTCACCTGTAGCAAACTCATTGTAAAGAAAATCAAGATATCAGCTCCACGTAAGCGGTCCGTCAAACGTTTACGTGGAAATATATTACCAAATGGTATTTTATAGTTTATTTTTCGTACTATTCGAAATTCAGTGATTTTTCATAATTCGATGTATAAAAATATAAGACATGTAATTTTATCGTCCATAAGAATTGAATCTTTAATTACA
This sequence comes from Venturia canescens, assembly GCF_019457755.1. Lineage (NCBI taxonomy): Eukaryota > Metazoa > Arthropoda > Insecta > Hymenoptera > Ichneumonidae > Venturia > Venturia canescens. The sequence continues at coordinate 11,974,998 of NC_057431.1, read as the reverse complement.
ATAATTTATTTCATTTATTTGATATTATCTTTTTGTATAAACTTGAAATTCAAATTTAGTTCTAGGGAATTTCCAGGGCTTTCACAAAAATTGAACTTTTAGATACGGAATTTTATAGATATAGTCGAAAATATTATTAAAATAGCAACAGACACAACCAGCAAGGGTTGACGGGAATAACTTCAAAAGTCAAAAATAAGTATTTTTTAGCCCTCCGGGCGGAAAGTGTCAACTTTCGGCCCGCTGCGCCGACGTGTAAAGTTCGCACCGATTCCCTCTGTAGAGTGAGAAAAGTGAAAACTTTGCCCTCTTGGGAGAACATACAAAAGTCGCGCTGCGCATGCGCAACCCAGTCAGCGGCAACAGTGCACTGTGCGTGGCGACTTGTCAGTTGATGTTTGGTGCGTGAATTTCATAATCTATTCAATTTTTTCAATTTGTTGTATTTTTTTGTGTTTGAGGAACGAAGAAGTGAGTATGGATTCATCGTCAGAAGATTTATCCACTGACGATGAAGAAGTACGAAAAAATTTTGAGCAACAAGCAAAAATTGTTGAAAATGAATTGATCCCTTGAACATCAAAAAATAAATATATACAGTGCTGGGAAGGTTTTGAACAATGGCAAAAGGATCAAAAAACTACTAGTGTTGATGAATCTCGATTCTTGGTATATTTTAAAGAATTAACTTCGGACCAAGAAAACCAAGAAAACAGATTAAGGGGGTAAAACACCTCTACAATCTCAAATTTCATTTTGCGCATTGAAACGATTGAATTGAATTCAAATGGTCTCATTATCATCGCCTATCGACTTATATGCTAAATAATATTTTTTTCGCATATACATTGGCTGCCATCCCCCCTTAATCTTTTTTCTTGGTAAAATCAAAAGACACGTCAACTTGAATTCTTTTTACTCTTCAAAATGTTATCTGTTCCATTAAAATCGAATGGAAATTTTTTTTTTACAAAAAAATTATGAATGTCAGGGGGTGAATCATCCCCATGTAATAGGGGTGCATAAGAAGTTGGACATGTCATATACCCAGAAAGAAATTCGTGCAGTCCAAAAAAGAGTATCTGCACGGTGACGGCACGGTGACTACGCGGCACTGCACGCGTGCCGTTACATACGCGTTATGTCTGTCCGAACATGACTGATTTCTAACGCCACGGCGTAACGGCACGGCGTGCTTATACTGTGCCGTTACGTGCTGCATTCGCATACACTTCAGAAGCGGCACGGCAACAGCACACAAGCGTCACATGATGCAAGCATAGATGTTGCCGAGACTGCACAGTGCCGACACGGTGTGTACACTCTGTGGCGTCGACAGCTGCAGCGCTGAGCCCAATCGGTGCTGTTACCGCCCATCATCTAATGCAATGCAGCGTTTCGCTGTCTGCAGGGTCGTTGAATGGTTAAAATCATTTTTCAAGTCTCCATTCTCCATACGAGTCAAATGATAAAAGTTCTAAATTGATCTATTCGATTATAATTTCATTATACAGTATCAATTTTTCATTTATTGATTGCAAAATAAAAAAAATTTTTTGATTTCAATGCTATGTAAAAATTTTTTTTTTCGGTTGGTTGATCAAACTTTTCGAGAACTGATAGATAATTCATTAATTTCTTCGAATGAATGAGGCATCGGAATGCCGTAACCAACGACAGAAATAGTGCCAGACAGCTCTGTCGCTTAAGGATATTTGGTACAGGCTTACAATGTTGCCATGCTAAACCATGCTAAAACATAACAAATTTCCAAATGATCAGAATTTTATAAAATTTGGTCAACATATTCTTTAGTGCCAAATTTGACAATACAAATTTTTTAAGATTTTTCTTCTGTACAGTTATCGAGTAATTGATCACTAAAGTTCACGTCTATGAGCATAGCGTTTCCATATATATATATATATAGGTATTCATTCCGGGCATAAGAAATCTACTTTAATGGGTAATTACTCGATAACTAAGCAGAAGAAAATTTTGAAAAAAATGTCTTTTCGCACTTAATATTGAAGAACATTATCACCAAATTTGATCAATTTCTAATTATTTAGACTTTTGTACCATACATTGGTAATAAATAAGTCTTACTCTATATGTATCGTGGCAAAATTTGCTCTTGCTCTAACAATCAGCTACCTTCAAAATGAATGCGTTTTTATGAGTATTCTCTTCCGAATCAATTATCGCTAAATATTTATGCATGCAATTTATCATTGCAGCCTCGATAAAAAAAATTTGACTCGTAGCAATTGATTGGTGAGAAATCGTAACTTTGAACAAAACACGATTTCAAAACTGACAAATTCGGCATACCTATACTTACGTGATTTATTAGTATTTTCTCCATCAGATGATCAGTTTAAACAATAGCAGTTACTTAAATTATTTTTTTTGATCAAATCACACATTGAATTGAGATCTTTGATCTCGTGGAAGATTTATCGAAATTTGTTCAGTAGATTTCGACTGAAGAAAGCAATTATTTTTTTGAGAACCGGTTCATATTCGTGTAGGTAGAGAAGATGAATAAAAAAAAAATTTCGATTTCTTTGACTCACTTTCGATTTCAGATTTGAATTTCTGGTTTAGTTTTGATTGATTGAAATTATTTTGAAATGAGAATGTTAAAATCTCTGAGTGAGGACTGTTTCTAGTTAAGAGTGAGTTTCGCTAAAAAAATGATTTTGTTCTTCCTTCAAGCTTACTGCAGTGGTATGTGGTTTAAGGGGATATTACGATATTTGTGGCCCCAAGTTTTGGCCATGTAGTCTTCATATTTGGCCCGAAATATGACTTTTTTCAAGAGTAAAAAAAATCGAAATTCGGCTTTTAAGGGGGTGAAACAGAGATTTTTAATTTTTTCTAAGAGAAAGTATTTTTTGGCAGATTTCCTTGAAATTCGACGTTTCTATTCTAGAATATGAGTAATTTAAAAAGTGTTCGGCAGTTATTTGGAACTTATCGAAGGTGTTGCAGACCCACCCAACGATTCCGCACATACATCGAAGGTGCTTCAGACCCACCCAACAATTCCGCACACACATCGAAGGTGCTCCAAACCCACCCAACGATTTCGCACACATATCGAAGGTGCTTCAGACCCACCCAACAATTCCGCACACACATCGAAGGTGCTCCAAACCCACCCAACGATTCCGCACACACATCAAAGGTGCTTCAAACCCACCCAACGATTCCGCACACACATCGAAGGTGCTCTGTGCGCGTCTTCGTGAGTTGGCTACCGCCACACAAAAATAGTAATAAAAATTTTAAAAAACATTTGCCGCGGTTGAAATTTTAGGTGTGATCTTGTTTTAATCTCCTTTTTATGTGTGCAAAAGCTGGGTGTTCAAATTGAAGTGTCCCTTTCGGAACTATATCTGCGATCGCAACCATCAACGGGTGGGGGGGGGGGGGTCGAGGGGGCGAAGCCCCCCGCGGGGCAGAGCCCCTGAGAGAACACACGTAATTTACAAATTTTTTTAAAACAATTTAGGTACCCCAAATAATATAATGCGCAAACTTCATGTCTCTCATTTTCCCCCCTCAAAGGCCGAGTTCCGATTATCTTTTTTTAAAAAAGTTTGCATGGTCAGAATTAGCGACCACAAATAATATACATTATAAAAACGCTGCAACTTTGAAACCACTTCCCCTTAATGGTCGAACTTGGATCTTGAGTGTATTAAAAAAAAGTCTGATTTTCGATGGAATATAGACGCTGTATCGTCAGAATTAGGGACCACAAACATTATAATGCTTCAACTTTCAACCCCCTGTTTCACCCCCTTAAAGGCTGAATTTCGATTTTTGTCACTCTTGAAAAAAGTCTTATTTTGGGCCAAATATAAAGACTGCATGGCCAAAACTCGGGGCCACAGATATCGTAATACTGCCTGGTTTAAGATTTGTCTGTGAATTTAGGATGGGTTAAAGTTTTTTTAAACCACTTGGAAACAGTTGACAGTATCGCTTGAAAATACTTAGTCGTAACGACCTGTTTCAAGGCTAGTCGTTACGACTAAAAAAATTCTTTGAATTCATTTTCAAACGAATAACAATATTTTCTTGAATGACTTCTTTCTTGGAGGTTTGCGTACAAATTGCAACCAAATCGGTCCGTTCTCGCGATGTTTTCTTTTTTCGTAACTGTTCATTATTTATGAAGAAGGGTTGTTTTTTCCTCATTGCTTTGAGCCATAGCGAAAAGTTACATTTCCAATGCGTTCACTTTATCGGGTTCCATTCCTACAGTTGTTAACGAAAAATATTTAAAATGGTAAAACGTTCTCGTACTCTGATAAGTTCCAATTTTTTCAATCGTTCTGAATAATGACTAGAGTGTTTCTGTATAATTTTTTTGAAGGGTTCTAGTTTTCAGCGCATCATGCAAATTTTGGAATTATTTGATTGTAGATAAAAAGAACTTCATCTATATGGTGGTGATATACCCTGAAGAATTCCAATTTACCTAATAATCCTAAATAATAACTGGAATGGTTCTGTATAATTTTTTGAAAAGTTCTAGCCTTTAGCGTTTGGTGGAAATAAAAAAATGATAATTGGAGATGAAAAAAAACATCAACTATGAGATGCTGTCGCACACGTACAGATTTCAGATTATTCAATGGTTCTAAATGGTAACTGGAGTGTTCGCGTATAATTTTTTAAAGAATTCCAGCATTTAACATTTCGTGAAATTTAGATAAACGATAAGTGTAGGTAAAAGGAAACTCGAACGATGAGATGCTGTCATACTCTTATAAGTTCCAGTTGATCTAATGGTTTTAAATGATGACCGTAGCGTTCCAGTATAACTTTACAAGGAGTTCTAGCTTGTAGCATTTCGTGAAATTAAATAAATTATTATTGTTGATAAAAAGGAACTTTCTTCATAAGATTTTGTCGTAGTCTGACGAGTTCCAGTTTTTTGAATGGTTCTGAAAAATGAATGGAGTGTTTTTGCATAACATTTCGGAAAGTTGTAACGTTTAGCGTTCCGTGAAACTTAATAAACTATCATTATTGATATGAATTGACTTCAACTATGAGATGCTGTCGTAGTCTACTGACGAGTTTCAGTTTATCGAATGGTTCTGAATGATGACTGGAGTTTTTCTGTATATCTTCCCAAAGAGTTCTAGCCTCCAGCGCTTTATGGAATTACGAAAAAGACTATTTTCGATAAAAAGAAACTTTAACTTTAATAAGATGCTTTCGTAGTATAACTAGTTCGAGTTTATTCAATGGTTCTGACAATGGTATAGCCTTTCTGTATAATATTTCGGAGAGTTCTAGCCTTTAGCATTGCGTGAAATTAAATAAATTATTATTGTTGATAACAAGGAACTTTATCCACAAGATTTTGTCGTAGTCTGACGAGTTCCAGTTTTTTGAATGGTTCTGAAAAATGAATGGAGTGTTTTTGCATAACATTTCGGAAAGTTGTAACGTTTAGCGTTCCGTGAAACTTAATAAACTATCATTATTTAAATGAATTGACTTCAACTATGAGATTCTGTCGTAGTCTACTGACGAGTTTCAGTTTATCGAATGGTTCTGAATGATGACTGGAGTTTTTCTGTATATCTTCCCAAAGAGTTCTAGCCTCCAGTGCTTTATGGAATTATTATAATTATTATTGTCGATGAAAAGAAACTTTAACCATGAGATTCTGTCGTAGTCTGGCGAGTTCCAGTTTGTTCGAGGATTCTGAACGATAACTGAAGTGTTTCTATATAACTTTTCGAAGAGTTCTAGTCTCCAGCGCTTCACGGAATTTTTGAAATGATCATCAGTGATAAAAATAAACTTTACTCATGAGGTGCTCTCATCGTCTAATGAGCTCCAATTTATGTAATGATTCCAATCGATGACTGGAGCAATTCCGTATAACGTTTCGGAAAGTTCTAGCGTTTAGTTTTTCATGGAATTTCATAAATTTTTATAGTAGCAAAAAGAATGACATGCAGTCATTTTCTAATGAGTTTCAATTTATTCAATGGTTCTGAATGGTGAATCGAATATTTCTGTATAACGCTTCGAGGAGTTCTAGCCCTTATCATTCCGTGAAATTAAACAAATTATTGTTTTTGATAAAGAAGGAACATCAATCATTGGAAAAATAACAGTACGGAAACATCTAAGTAAGATTCGTACTGATATCAGTCGTATTCGAAATAGATAGTTCCAAGTATTTAAACACGTTTGGAAGCGTGAAACGCGCATGAGTGATTGGAAAAATTGCTAAATAAAATCTATACTAAACGGGTGTCGTGGCATGGCAAGAGCTTGATGTGACAGCGGAATCAAACAGGTACAATTGTATATTCTTCGAGTTAGATCGTAATAAACATTGTAAGTTATCACCACCAATGCGCATCTTCACGGCAGTATCACGTTAACATTCCAAAGAATTACAAATAGTGGTCTTTTTTACAATTATGTATCTTATTTTCAACTTTCAAGGGCTTCTACTATTTTTTCATTATACATTGAATATATATATGAGCAGATCCATTGGATTTCGCCCAATTTCTCGGGAGGGGTCTTTCGATTTTTCTCAAACTTAGATACTTTAAAGCACCTTAAAAACTATCCCCAAATTTCAAGTCTCTAAGTGCTCAAGATCACGAGAACGAGCCTTATAAATATCAAAAAATGACCATTTTTTGCCTCTTTTTAAGATGATGCTTCACACAAACTTTACGTTCACGTCAAGTAATACTGGTTCCATTTCCTTTAGTATACCATCTAGATTATAGAAAAACGTGGTCCAGTCATCCAGATCAAGAGGCCTTTCATTGTGATCACGTTAAATGAATTGAAAATTTCAATAAAATGACCATTTTCAAATTGATGCTACAGGCTTGTTTCTAGCTTAATTGACTTCTAATATGGCTCATTTTTTTCATTTTTTATACCTTTCAAGCGAGTCATGCCGAAAATTCAGATTGCGTGAAGAAGCCTAGAGAGATATCATTCCAAAGTTGGTCTTTTTCGAAATTTTACGAAAAATCGCGAACTTTGACCGTGCACCACGGATTTCTATCAACTCCGAAGTTCACAAAAATTTAGGTAAGAGTAGTTCTTTATATCTAGAAAGACCCGCTTCGAGGAATTTCTTGGCCGGAACTTCCATCACTCTTTACAGCTTGCCGAAGATCACACAACTCCGAGTGCTTTAATATTGAAAAATGTATGATGCAGTGTTTCTAATTTTATTTTTAGGCTGTTTTGAGAAGTTTTCAGTACAGTCGTATTGAATCGAATCTAGAGTCGCGGTAGCGACTCTGAGACAAGTACATTTATGTATGACGAGTCGCTTCCAGAGAGTCTTTACCGGAGCGAGAGTGTTTTTCAGCTGTTTTCGATAATTTTTCTTTAATAACTGAATAATTACAGTATTCCAAAGAATCCTGCAAGATGACGTATTTTTTATTTTTTTTTATCTTTCGATCGCGACCTCTACGAACTCTGTAGCTTAACGCATTGAAAAGATATTAATTATTTATTTTTTAATTTCATCAAAAAATGTTGCATTTTTTCGCACACATTTTTGATGTTTATTTGTTTTTTCTTTAGTGACAAATCTGGTGCCATAATACATTTTATATATCTATATATTTTTTTCTGGTGCCATAATACAAATTGTATACCTATATATTTCCATGAATCTGTTCATGCTTCAAAAATTTGGAAAGTAACAGTTCCCCGTTGTATTCAAAATTTAAGCTGTCAATTTCACGAAATGTTATCGAATCATTCAGGGATTAAAGGATACCACATGTTCGTTTTACTAAAAAATCTGAGTCACGTATTGTGGCCGAATCTTTTTTTTTTAATGTTCTTTTAGTAGGTATGATGCTATCGAGTAAATCGTTGGATAGGGCTTTTTTTTACTCGTGCTTATCGTTGATGATAAGCATTGGAGTGAATTTAAGTGAAGAATGCGCCAAATGTACATTCGTACATTCTTTATTTTTTGTATGAGCAAAGCTTGCAGGAAAAAAATAGTTACGCGCGTCATCGTACGAGGTTAGAATGATGTGTCGGTGCATACGCAGTAGAGAAACGATCTCAACCCCTTTTCACCAAGGGCCCAAGCAAAATCCATCTCTCGTAGGTGGCTTGATAGTTTTCGATTTCTAGGTCGACGGCTCCATGGTTTTTGATGTCCAGATCGACGGCTCCATAGTTTTCGATGTCTAGGTCGACGACTGCAAGGTTTTCGACATTTAAGTCGGCGCCTCCATAGTTTTCGATGTCCAGATATATTTCTTCATGGTTTTCAATGTCTAGGTATATTTTTTTCCATTGTTTCCGTAATCCAGGTCGTCGGCGCTATAGTTTTTAATGTCTAGGTATACTTCTCCATGTTTTTCGATGTCTAGGCATATTTCTCCATGGTTTTTCATGTCCAGGTATAGTTCTCCATAGTTTTCGCTATCCCGGTCGACGGTTCCATAATTTTTCATGTCTAGCTATGTTTCTCTACGGTTTGCGATGTCTAGGTTGACGGATCCATGGTTTTCAAAGTTTGGGTCGATAGCTCTATAGTTTTCGATGTACAGATCGACGGCTCCACAGTTTTTGATGTCTAGGTATTTTCCCCGTAGCTTTCGATGTCGAGGTCGATGACTCAATGGATTTCGATGTCTGGATATATTTCATCATGGTTATCGATATCCTGATCGAAGACTCCATGGTCTTCAATAACAGGGGAGATTTCAAGAACCCAGAATATCGTGAATAAATATCACCGGACACTGATAAACATGAAACTGTCAATCTAGATACTGGAACCTAATGAAACATGGAAACGTCCTCTCAAACATCGAAAAACAATGACAATAACAGTGTTAACATGGTAATCATTGAGGGATTGTTCTCGACCCCATAAACTATGGCGACCTAAATATCGAAAACTATGGAGCCGTTGACCTCGTCATCGAAAGCCGTAGAGAAATATAACTAGACATCAAAAACTCTTGAGAAATATACCTGGACATCGAAAACTATGGAGCCATCCCCCTGTACTCCTGTTTATTCTTATTGAACTGCTTCAACATTGGTGGGCTTGAAGACACTGTTGCAATAAAAGTAGCGCTGCAGCGCTACAAGAAAACTATTCACACGCTTAACCCTCTCGGACCATATGTTGCTTCTACGCAACACGCGCTTCCAGGCCCAATGAAACTGCATCGGTCGGGGTTCTAACTGCCTATTTCAATCACGCAAGGTTAGATTGCACCTTAGATACTCCTAAACCAAGAGATAAACTGCTTTAACTCATCGAAATATCAATATGAAGTCGGCGTTTCATGTTGAGTTGGCGTTGTGTGAAAAGGTGCTTTAGTTATCGCAAAAGAAAAGTGGGTATAAATTTTTTTTTCGTACTCCAAATGTTATTTCCTTTCAAAGGGAAGCTAATATGATGTATTTAAGGTATTCGGTGCTAGATTCATTCGTAAATTTTCCTGATTTTGCTCCCCAAGGACCTGGTGCTGAGCGCAGCGAACATTCAAAAATTCATATTTCCCAACAAAAAAACCGAAATGTCACAATGGATTCGGAAACTAGAAAGTATTTTGAGATAAAATTATGAAAAGAATCATTTTCCGTCAACGCGAAATAGGTCTCGGTCTGAGAGGGTTAATCGCACGGAATGCACCCTAGTTCGGAATAAATTTTCAAATAAAATGTATTGTGTATGATATAAATATTGAATCCAAACGGAAATGTGTAGAATTGAATTGAATATTATAGATGGGTATATTTGTTGAATATATCTATTTTTACAATAATTCAATTTAACACATTACATTTTTGATTCTTTATTCAATTCTCATGGAAAACATTTTATTTAATAACAAATGAAGAATTTATATTCGTCTACAATATTTGTTTGATTATATTCTCAGATTTCAATTCCCGACACATTCCATTTTCGTTTCATTTGTTATATCATATGGAAAACATTTTATTCAATAATTCACGAGAAATTGGTTTTTTAATATCCTTTTACATTTTAAAGGAGATTTAAATAAATAAATAAATCCATGCCTCTGCATCTTTGTCATGGCGACAATTTTCATCAGCTCTCCAAAATTGAATATTATCAGATTTGTAGATGATCATTATCATTGTCATTATGCTATTTTATCAAAAATTGGATAGATTCCATTGAAAAATATAAATAAAATAACCCAAGATAGGAGTGACGAATAAGATCAAGGACTACAAAAATATCTACCGAAGAAGCAAACGCATTGTATGGAAAAACACTAAGAAGAAAGTTTAATTCTAGTCAAGGGCTCGACGCATTGAGAACATTTCTGGTGATCTGAAAAGAAAATGATGATAGAGATCTTTCGATTGTAATTGCATACGTACAGGCTGGTGACAATGGTTTTGAAATTCTCAGACTTTTGGATACTTCTATAAAAAAAATGTTAATAATGCCTGTGCTGCGTGTTCTGCCATGTAGTTTATAGTTGTCAAGTAAGCAGAAAAATGTTCATTATTGACTTGAATTTAAAGAGAACTTTTAAAAGTCTTACGACTATTGGATGGAATCAAATCATTTGAAATGTCATTTATGATTAAAAGATTTTCTGATAAACGTTTTTCCAAAGTAAAACAGTAATTGCATGTTTTCGATTGCAGAATCTTGTAACAATACGAGCCGCTACCGCGTCCCTTGATCCCCAGTGCTGATAAATGTGGAAGAGGCTTGTCGCAGCTTCACTATTTCTCATTCGTCATTTATTCATGGTATGCTATCGAGTCAGAGCAATGTCAGATGGTTCCGCTTGGTGGTATTTTTCATTTCACACAGAAGTTTTGGAGACTTTGTCGTAACGAACCAAGCTCATGGATTCCCAAAGTATTAGAACTTGTTACGTACACTTTATACTCGCTTTTCTTGTGGAAGGTCATTCCTCGGTCATTCGAGCTTTACTCGACGGACAGGGAATTATTTCTTGTATTTTCCTCGAGTTGACATATTATTTTCACACCACCGTTCATGTCGTCCTCGACACCGCGAAATCTTGGGTTTTTGAAAATTCAGCCGTAGCAAAACTAATGCGTGTTTTTTTTTCGTTTCCGGTCTTGCAGAGTCTTGTTTCGCGGTACAATAATAGGAAGGGACCCGGAAATTTGCCTGGTTCAAAAGCAAAACAGGCAAATGAACCGGCAAAGATTTTGTTGATCCGAAAGAAGGAGTGATAAAAACGTTGTATTCATCATTTTTAATCATTACCTTTTGATAAAACATCCTAAAACAGAATATAAACTGCACAACTGATAAACTCGTTTAGCGTCATGTTCAATTTTAATTAAAATTCTACAGTCAATTGATTTCTGAAGGAATATTCAAGTTTCAATTCGATTTTTTGACGTCGATAGATTTTGCAGTGGAAAGGGTGCACAATTTCCTAATAATACTTTTAACTTCAAACCGATACGGGGTGATTTTCTACGATCGCAATATTGGTACATCTGTTCGGAAGAACAAAATCAATTGGTCAACACGGCTTTACAAAGTCTCGGGCGCCTCATGGAAATATTCCAAGCTTTTGGACCTCATAATAAAAATTCTCATCGCTTGTCCAGATTGTGTGAAATCTCAACTGATTCATACCAAGACATTCCTTGAGCCAGGGGCTTCAAATATATAAGTGGATACTGACAATGAGATTCATGGGTCACTTGTGAGAATCGAAAAATCCGGAATATTGTCTGAAACCTTGTTTATCAGAACTTTCGAAAAACACGAGAAACATTCTAGATTTAGGTCAACAAAATTTTGCTCAACGACCATTTTTCGCAATTTTCACCTATTTTCATGGTATTTTGGAATTCGGCTTCAGCATGTCAAAATAAATATATAGAGAGAGATGGGTGTAGTTGAATATATAAACTGCTTTATTGGGTGATCAGATGTTTCAATTTTATGATAATTATTTCAATTTTTCAATATATCCCATAAAATTTCAGATTTCGAGTACACAAAAAGTCGTCAAATAAACCTGAAACACAGCACGAATGCTGTAAAAAAACTAGAGACAAGTACATTTATGCCCTGTGGGAAGTCATCTGTAAAATCATGGAAATCAATGGTCGTAAGACTTTAAATCCAAGAAACAAAACGTTGTTAAATAAATGCAGAAGTTGCCGAGCACATCGCACTACGAACAAAAGAATTACAAAAGAAGAAAAATAGGACACAACAAATTACAACCACAAAGAATACAAAGACAAAACATTACAAAAACAAATTGCGACTAAAAAAAAATTAAGATCATAAAAATTAAAAAAAAATTACCCACGGAAAAAATTATATACCAAAAAATTGAAACAAAAAAAATTTGGCCGTTGTACTTGGCGTTTTTTTTTCTAGCTAATATTATCTAATTTACCTGTATCTTATACTCACAAATTCGAAAGTCGAGTAAAACGTCAAATTTTTTTTGTTTCAATTTTTTGGTATATAATTTTTTCCATGGGTAATTTTTTTTTAATTTTTATGATCTTAATTTTCTTTTAGTCGCAATTTGTTTTTGTAATGTTTTGTCTTCGTATTCTTTGTGGTTGTAATTTGTTGTGTCCTATTTTTCTGCTTTTGTAATTCTTTTGTTCGTAGTGCGATGTGCTCGGCAACTTCTGCATTTATTTAACAACGTTTTGTTTCTTGGATTTAAAGTCTTACGACCATTGATTTCCATGATTTTACAGATGACTTCCCACAGGGCATAAATGTACTTGTCTCTAGTTTTTTTACAGCATTCGTGCTGTGTTTCAGGTTTATATATTTACCATACAAACAGCAGTACATTTTTGAAAAATAGTAGCACATGCTGTACAAAACCTTTCCATATGAATTTTCGTATTTATAAATGTAATTTTTAAAGAAAAATATATTTTCAGCTCATTCAAAAGAACTATTTTCAATTGTGTTGAACCAGCTTTCAATTTTTATGAATTTTATCTTTGGACTTGGTTTAATACTTTTTTTTTCATCACGTGAAACTTAATCATTTTTCAATCGTGTATAATGCAGTTTGAATTGAGCTTATATGAAATATTAAAAGGTGCGTTAATATCTTCTCATTTCTTTGTATGGTAACAATAATGGTGCAAGGATGAGGGTGTAAGACCACTTGACGGACTATGAACAGTGTGAAAGTTGGAATTTTAGGTTTTTTTAAATTTTATTTTATAAATAAAATTTGGTTAGATGGGTTTAAATAAAACCTTGTTCACATCTTTTACACACTCAGAAGTACTGGAAAAATTTTGTTTTTAATTAGTTCTATGGTATTTTTTTGTACAATGGTATGTCGAAAATAGCACTCATGGAGTCGGTGTTGACAACAAATCTCAAAAATGGATCTTCTCAGGACGAAAAACCAAAAAGATTCTTAAAATATATGAGGTATTCTAGTCCAAATGTGACCCTGGATCCTTTCGGATTTCTTTGATTTTTTTTACATGCTCACATTGAGTCTTAAAAACATCCTCATCATAGTTTTAAAGTGTTCCGAACCTCCCTCATTTCTGAACAAAAAATTTTTCGAAAAAAAACGTCATGTTTTACAAATCTGAAAAAGTTCTAAAAACGCCGTGATAGTTTATAAAAAATTTTAAGCCATCACCCGCAGTGGGCAGATTATTTTTTCGGTGTTTTACAAGCTATTAACGTTCTTGAAATAGCAGAAATTTTCCAAATAGTTCACCCTCAGCTGATACTGAAATATTTTGGTGCTCAATTTAATTTCGTTCATGATTTTCGAATAATCCAATACGAATTATAAACCTTAAAATGAGCGTAATGGATACGTGATGCCTGAATAATGCTCCACAACATGATATAGAGTCTGGAGTTCTTTATGTTTTTTTTTTTCAAAATAGGTATAAAAAATTCTATTTGTAGTATAATTAATTATAATTATTAAGTCAGATTAATTCACGAGAAATAGGTTTTTATCGCAGATTGGGTGTGCGTGAAGGAAGTCATATTACTTGAAGTTTGTTACTTGAAGAATGTTTTAGACCTGACATCACCAGCATGAATGCTGTTAAAAACTAGAGACAAGTACATTAATGTTTTTTGAGCAGTCACCTGTAAAATCATGGAAATCAATGATTGAAAGACTTTTCATTCAAGAAAGAAAACGTTTTCAAATATATACAAAAGTTGCCAAGTACATCGGATTACGAACATGATTATGATTCCATTTTTCAAAAAATGCACTGCTGTTTACATGGTAAATATATGTTCGATTCTATACAACTGTACTGAAAACTTCGTAAAATAGCCTTAAAAAAAAATTAGATACACTGCATCATACATTTTTCAATGTCAAAGCACTTGGAGTTGTGTGATCTTCGGCAGGCTGTAAAGAGTGATAGAAGTTCGGGCCAAGAAATTCCTCGAAGCGTGTCTTTCTAGATATAAAGAACTACTCTCACCTAAATTTTTGTGAACTTCGGAGTTGATAGAAATCCGTGGTGCACGGTCAAAGTTCGCGATTTTTCGTAAAATTTCAAAAAAGACCAACTTTGGAATGATATCTCTCTAGGCTTCTTCGCGCAATCCAAATTTTCGGCATGACTCGCTTGAAAGGTATGAAAAACGAAAAAAATGAACCATATTAGAAGTCAATTAAGCTAGAAACAAGCCTGTAGCATCAATTTGAAAATGGTCATTTTATTGAAATTTTCAATTCATTTAACGTGATCACAATGAAAGGCCTCTTGATCTGGACGATTGGACCACGTTTTTCTATAATCTAGATGGTATACTAAAGGAAATGGAACCAGTATTACTTGACTTGAACGTAAAGTTTTTGTAAACCATCATCTTAAAAAAAGGCAAAAAATGGTCATTTTTTTATATTTATAGGGTTCGTTCTGGTGACCTTGAGCACTTAGAGACTTGAAATTTGGTATTTGGGGATAGTTTTTAAGGTACTTCAAAGTACCTAAGTTTGAGAAAAATCGAAAGACCCCTCCCGAGAAATTGAGCGAAATCCAATGGATCTACTCATATATTTTATATATATTCAATGTATAATGAAAAAATAGTAGAAGCCCTTGAAAGTTGAAAATAAGATGTTGTTTATTTGAGCAGAGTTTAGTATTCATACGTACATGATGTAAGCTAAAACTTGTCAGAGTAAAACGACATCTCTTAGTTAGTTGGAGATCTATTTTGGAAACAATAATGACTGGAGGTTTTTTCAAAAGCGATGAATGCTATATAAATCGTTCATGAAATACTAAACTTTAGAAGTTTCCGAAATGTTATACAGAAAAGCTCCAGTCATTGTTTAGAACCGTCGAAAAATCTGGAGCTGGCCAGACTACAACACCATCTTATACTTTTTTATTATCTGGAATAAAAATTTTTATAATTCTATGAGACACTGGAAGCTTTGGGAAGATATATTGAAACACTCGAGTCAACATTCAGAATTATTGACTAAACTAGAAATGAGTATGACACCATCACATGGTTGAAGTTTCCTTTTCTCTACATTAATAAATGAATAAACTACACGAATTTCTGCAGGCTAGAACTATTTGAAAAATTATACAGGAACACTCTAGTCATCATTTAGAATCTACGAATGAACTGGAACTGGTCAGACTACGATAACATCTTATATTTGAAGTTTATTTTGATCTACAACAAATATTTTTATAATTCCATGAGGCGCTGGAGGCTAAAAATCTTCAGAAAGATGTAGAGAAACACTCCAGTCATCATTCGGCACAATTCCGTAGATTGGAACTCGCCAGAGTAGGAAAGTATCTCGTGGTTGAAGTTAATTCTTTTCAACAATGATAACTTACTGAGTTTCATGAAACGCTAAAGGCTACAATTAGTAAATTTATACAAAACCTTTCTAGACATCATTGAGAACCATTAAATAAACAGGAACTCATTAGAATATGACAGTACCTCATAGTTGAAGTATCCTTTTACGTAAATGGAAATTAAACTGAAATGATTAAATTTTACGAATTGCTAAACGCTAGAACGCTCCGAAATGTTATACAGGAACGTTCCAGTCATTCTTCGGAACCATTGAACAAACTGAAACTGGTCAGACTACGACAACATTTTATAGTTTTTTTTTACCTACATTAATCATTATTAAATTTCACGAAGAACTAAACGGTACAACTCTCCGAAATGTTATCCAGAAACGCTATAGTTATTGTTCAGAACGATTGAATGAACTGGAACTCATTAGAATATGACAGCATCTCTTAGTTGGAGTATCCTTTTACCTACAGTAATCATTTGTTAAATTTCACGAAAGACTAAACTCTACCACTCTCTGAAATGTTATACAGAAACGCTCCACTCATTCTTCAGAACCATTGAATAAACTGGAACTGGTCAGACTATGGCAGCATCTTGGTTCAAGTATTTTTATCAAAAATAGTAATTTTAATAATTCCATGAAGCGCTGGAGGCTAGAACTTTGTGAAGATATATCTCCAAAAAGCGTTGGTACAGATACAGTCCAGTCATCATTCTGAACCATTGAGTGAACTGGAACTCGCACGATTATGACAGCATCTCATGATTAAAGTTTCTTTCTATCAACAACAATAATGTAGTAAACGTCACGAAATGCTAAAAGCTAGAATACTTTAAAAAGTAATACAAGAACACTTCAGTCACTATTCATAACCATTAGATAAACTGGAACTCGTAAGAGTATGACAGCGTCTCGTGGTTAGAGTTTCCCTTTATTCATAATCATCGTTTATTAAAATGCATGAAATGCTCAAGGCTAGAAGACGTTGAAAAGTTATACAGGACCACTCGAGTCGCTATTCAAACCATTAAATAAACTAGAACTAATTAGAATATGACAGCATGACGTTCCAGTCATCATTTAGAATCCGTTGGATAAACTGGAACTCCTACGAGTATGATAGCATCTCATGGTTGAAGTTTCTTTTTATCACCAACGATAATTTTAAAAATTCTGTGATGCGCTGGAGGCTAGAAATTTGGAAGATTATACAGGAATACTCCAGTCACTATCTAAAACCATTAATTGAATTAAAACTCACTAGAGTATGACAGCATCCCATCGTTGGAGTTTCCTTTCACGTATTGATTAAATTTCGCGAATTGTTAAAGGCTAGAACTCGCCGAAAGTTATATAGAAACGCTCTATTTATTGTTCAGAACCATTGAATGAACTGGAGCTCATCTAAGTACAATAGAATGTCTCGGTTAAAGTTTTATCTTATCAACAATAATAACACCGGCACACAAAACAAAACTGGTCAGTGCCTAGAATCGTACCCATCAACCTCTTCGTAATTTAGCCTGCTGAATCTGAATCTAAGATTGGATTGGCTGATACATACCAGAAACTTTGAGTAAATTCCAAAATACTGCAAAAATAGAAAAAAATCGCTGTTTCAAGCATGATAAAAGTTGTCCTCGGACTTAATCGGGGATGCATTTTATGTAATTTGATGCACTGAATCTGAATATAAGATTGGATTGGCCGATCCATACCA